>NW_028242496.1:0-390113 GCF_964263255.1 Lissotriton vulgaris | reverse complement strand
TATTTCCACCCAACCACCGCCAGAACCAACCTACACAAAGGGATGAAAGACGTAGCCGAGTGGATGAAGAACAGCCGCCTGAAACTGAACTCAGACAAGACGGAAGTCCTCATCCTTGTACCATCACCCTCTGCCTGGGACGACTCCTGGTGGCCCCCTGCCCTGGGCAGCGCACCCAAACCTACAGACCACGCACGCAACCTGGGCTTCATCCTGGACTCCTCCCTCTCGATGACCAGACAAGTCAACTCCGTCTCATCATCGTGTTTCAACATCCTGCGCATGCTCCGAAAGATCTTCCGATGGATCCCCACCGAAACCAGGAAGACGGTCACCCAGGCACTCGTCACCAGCCGACTGGACTACGGAAACACCCTCTACACCGGAACCACAGCCAAACTGCAGAAAAGACTCCAACGCATCCAGAACGCCTCCGCACGACTCATCCTGGACATCCCCCGACACAGCCACATCTCCGGACACCTGAGAGACCTGCACTGGCTCCCCGTCAGCAAGAGAATCACGGTCCATCTCCTCACCCACGCACACAAGGCCCTCCACGACTCGGGACCCTGGTACCTCAACAACCGCCTGACCTTCTACACTCCCACCCGCCAGCTACGATCGACCAGCCACGCCCTCGCCGCCGTTCCACGCATTCGAAGAGCCACCATGGGAGGAAGATCCTTCTCCTACCTGGCAGCCAAGACTTGGAACTCCCTCCCCATCCACCTCCGTCTTACCCAAGACCACCTCTCCTTCAGGAAGCAACTCAAGACCTGGCTGTTCAAGCAGTAGCGGACCCCGCCCCCCCGCCCCCCCCCCCCCCCCCCCCCCCCCCCCCCCAAGCGCCTTGAGACCCTCCGGGTGAGTAGCGCGCTGTACAAATTTCTTGATTGATTGATTGATTGATTATACATACAGCAGCATGACAAGATTTTTTACCTTGAAGGCGTGAATTAATTGCTTCAAAGGCCTGTCACTTGATTTATAAAAGGTACTTAAACCGTCCCCTGCCGGATGGGGAAAGCCTTAACAACCTGCTGATTAATGTGATGCATCTTTTCCAAGTCATAACAAAGTACTCCACAATAAATAAGAGAACGTCTTCACACATTTTATTATTTCATGACCAAACACCGATTTATGTGGAATATACTGTCTCCTTCCTTTGAAATCCACAATCCTGCTCTTTAAAACATTAAAAATGTTTAGCCACATAGCAAAACATTTCATCCAAGCCACTTTAGATTCCTACCGTATTAAAATAACCTTGTTCTCTTCCAGGGGATCCTCATCAATAGTCATAAGCATTAGAATATTCCCGCCCATGCGCGGGACCCCGGAAACACTATATTATATGTGCCCCACATATATATAACCATATATATATATATATATATATATATATATATAAAAATAAGCAAATGCAGCCTAATAGACACCAGAGCTGAATCATGCTGTAAAGAATTTCCACCATACATGAATAACATGCATTAGAAACATGAGAAACAACAACAAAGTTTGATTAGAAACTGTTTTAATGCTTAGAAAGCAGTAGAAATTCTCATAAAACACTGAAAGCATAGAAAGCTCCCAGGCTGCATTGCAAATACACAGTCTAAAAAGACTGAAAAGCTAACCTGTAGCTGTTAAGCAATAAACTGACACCGTGCCTTTAAGGCACTCATTACCCCCAGCTTCTCATCATGCCTAAGGGGTGACAGGTAGGTCAGTTGTTCTTTCCGGCTCCTTCAGGAAGGATCCTGGCAACACAGCTCCACTCTTTTCTGATTTCTTCAGAACATTTTTTCACTTTTTGACAACTTTTATTCCTTACTTCGACGTTTTTCATCTGTAGAAATAAGAGGCTGTCTTTTTTTGACAGGTTTTGGCATTTTTAACACCTTAAAATGCCATCTCCGCCTCAGTAACCTGGGAGTCTCAGGCACAGCCCTGTTGTGGCTAACATCTTTTCTATCTATAAACAAGAATGTTCAATGTCAAAGATACGGGACATTTCATTAGCCTAGTGGAAGGCACCCCGTATTTCGGCAATCGAGAGCTACTTGTTACTCTCGATGTCGAATCTCTCTACTCCAACATTTCTCAAAGAGGAGCCTATGACACTATAGAAAACATTCTTATCTCCAGACCTGATCTTACCAACTCAGAGTTTATATTGCAGTGCCTTGAGCTGGTCCTCTATGTAAACTATTTTGAATTTAACAACTACCTGTTTAAACAAATCAACAGCGTCAGCATGGGGGCTAGCTGCGCCCCCAGCATTGCTTGTTTATACATGGGCGTATTCAAACGCATTAACATCTTCAATGAAATGGCTCCCTTCCATGAAAATGTTAGGGGTTGGCGTCGATTTATCGACGATTTCTTCCTGATCTGGAAGGGGGACCATATATCCCTGGAGGAATACATCACATGGCTGAATGCTGTAGATCCCAACTTACGCTTCACAAGCCATCATAGTTATCAAAGGATAGAATTCCTGGACATCTGGGTTGAACATCAGGACAATTTGCTAAAAGTATCCCTATATACCAAGCCCACAGCCAGGAACACACTTTTACAATACCCTAGCTTTCATCCTAGAAATCAAAAGGATAGTATTCCCTACATATTAGAAGGAACTGCACGGATATAAGTGACTATTTATTTCAATCAGACATCTTGAAAGAAAAGCTATTACACCGAGGGTACCCCAGAAAACTTATCAAGGACACTTTTAAAAGAGCTAGATATGCTAATCGAGATCTGATGTTTGTACCCAAAGACACTGACCCCCAAGAACAACTGGTATACATCACCCACCACTCCAATATGAATCACAAAATACGACAAGTCATAAACTCTAGTTGGCATCTCCTCAATTTGGAGAAAGATCAAACCTCCCTTGGCCAACCCATATTTGCGTTCGAAAGGAACAAAAATCAAAAAAATCACCTTGTCAGAGGAAAAATGCCGGAGATCACCTCCAGCACCCAAACGGCCATCACTAATCTTGAACCCATTTTCGGTAACCACCGATGTGGCACTGTACCGACCAGATTTTTGGACCAGATGGAATCCGCTCCTAGGAGCCCCTCTACTCCAGCCGGAACGTAAACAGCTCCCTCCTTAGAACGTATTTACAATGAATATAGACATATGTATGACATCTCGTACCTAAGGATGGGGAAAATAGCAATAAACAAGCATTGGTTTTATAACATCCTATTCACACCTATTAGTCTCGCGGCCACATAAGCCCAGACTAGTCTACCCTAGGGCAGGTCTGATAATGTACCATTTATCCACTTGACACGCAATCCGGCGCGTCTACACACGTGGGCCTGCAGTCCCAGTGCTCTCCTTTATACCCGATCTACAATCCGGCAGATCTACACACCCCTCAATCTTGGGTGCTCTCATTAACACACGACCTACAATCCGGCAGGTCTATACACCGTATCCCCCCGGTGCTCTCATTTACACACAGTCTACAATCCGGCAGACTTACACACCTACTCATAGGTGCTCTCATTAACGCCGTATACCAACGACGATCACTTTCCTATGAATCCTCAGGGATGAAATCTGCAATCATCTACTCAGGGTAAAACTACGGCAATGGAAATCAGTGTAGTGTTCAAATTAAGTGTGCCTTCTGCTCTTGACATCAACTGTTTTCTGCCTCCCTACTTGTTCAGTCATTCCTTACCTGACCGGGATCCACATCCGTTCATGTAAATAACATCTGACTAGAAGTATCAGACCACAACGATTGAACAAGAATACAGGGCACATGTCGGGTCACCAATAAATGGGAGCATTTATTACAATATAAAGAATAAACACAATACTACATGATATATATTTATGTATCTATACATATATAGGCTGCAAAGAAAAGATAGAGGTTAAGGTGCGCGCTTCGCAAGGGAAGGGGCAGAGATCACCTGGTTAATATGAAGTTTGGACTCGGCAGTCATCTAGGTTCTCGTCTCGTCTCTCTCTGTGTCTTGGCTCGTCTTGGGGGTCCACCTCAGCCGTCACAAGTACACGTCTGCACCGCTAGGCTCAACCTCCTCTGCTTCCCTCCAAGGCACTGGAACCTGGTTCTTTATTAACTACCGTCTCTCTTTCTCTCTCTCTCTCTCTCTCTCTCTAGCTCTCAGAGAGTCTCGGTTTTTCTCAGACTTCAAAATGGCGATTGTCTGCCGCAGAAATAATTAATGATAGAGATGCTAACGGCTAGCTGCCGCCTACGGACTGACTGACTCAGTGCCTAACACTTTCACTAATATCAAAGCTGCCCCTTCATGGAAAGTTACAGCCAGTAACCTGCCGCCCACCAAATTCTTGTACCTCCCCGTACCAAGGACACGTTCCCAGCCGGCCGGCCTGAAGTTGTGTCTTCGGAGTGGAGAAAAATACAGTCTTTCGATAAGGGCCAGCCTGAACCGGTTCTCTCCAAGCGAACAACACCTTGAAACTAAAACATTACATTTAACCTAGAAAGCCTCTCCAGCTACTGGGCAGATGACAAGATGGAGTCTGTCCCGTTTAAGGCCTGCAAGGCCCAAAATGTGTGTGACTCCATAGAAAATGAACTAATACTCTTACAAAAGGACGGATCATCCCTAATACTTATATATCTATCCCCTAGCTTTAGCTTATAAGCCCTGATCTAAAGAAAAGGGTACGAAAATGCACTACTGTGCCTTATGGATAGGTCCTACTTATAGTCCTAATCCCCATACCATAGGGGATAATAGGCTGGAGTCACCATTCATCATCCTCCTTCTAAACAGGGTCGGAAAAGTTGGTTATTACATTTCACCCTTGACTACAGTCTATTAGCCAAAGTCTAAATCGAACTAACATCCGTAGAGGAATAATAAGAAACAAAATTAACTGATCTATTCTTTCTACCAATTCTAAAAAATTGCAATAAAGAGGGAATGCACTGGATAAAACAGCAAATAGCTACTAAAACACAAATAAAGATTATAATACCCCCTAAAATCTGTCGTAAGGAATGTAAGTCTGGCAACCAATTAAAGAGCCAGTCGAACCAGCCCTGATCAATATGTCGTCTAACTTCCGTAGTCAAATCGTGGAGTTTGTCAATATGGGCTTGGATTGATTTAGAATGGTCAGACAAATTAAAACAGCAGAGGCCCTCAAAGTCAGAACAGTCATGTCCATGTTTCAGCAACAAATAATCAATCGCAGCGCGATTCTGTAAAATGGCTCGTCTTTCACCCTGGGCATCTAATAATAAGTCAGATAATACAGTCGAGGTGTGGTTAATAGATTTAACCATCCAGCAAGCCATCTTGCCAATGGTTTTAGCATTGTAAACAGCCAATGCCGGGACACCAATAATAGAGAAAGCTAAACTAAGATACTCCGATTTAGAGTAAAGATGAACGGAGGAATCACAGTCTTCTTGTAATGTCATAGAGTCTCGTACCATACGGGAATGGGAACCAGGGTGTGAGGAAAACATTAGTAAGCTCAGTCTAGTGATAGCACACGGACCTCCAGTAACATTAGCAGGAATATAGGGCCAAGAAGTATTCCCACACGAAAATAACCAGCCATTAGGCAGCAACATAGGACGATAATAGCTAGGAACAACTAATAAACTTTTACATGTCATATTATTCTTAACAGAAGTACATGAATTTGGAAGTCTTCGCAAACAAAGTAATCGTTGATGAGCAGAAAAAGTCGTGGCAGCTCGTAATTTTAAACGTAGACATTCCGAAATCGCTTTAGGATCACAAGTGAAAATAAAACACAAATCGCCTGTGTAATATTATAGGTGGTAATTTGGGAAGGAATCGGAAGGGCAGAATCAGAAAGGGTAGAACATAAAGGGCAAAATTCATGGGCGGGAAAATCGCCCAAAATAATATTAGGACGGGCACTCGAAATATTAAAAATGTGCCGTAGAGTCTCAGTGGAGGCAGGGACAGCAACCAAGCAGGTCGCTAAAATATCAGTCACGGATCTCATAGGGGTAAGACAGAAATGTGGAGAGTTCGTAACCCTTTTTGCAAGGGTAATCCAGAAATTCGCGGAGGCATCCCACGCAGCGAAGGAACGCGGAACTCGGGTTCTCTAATCAACCGAAGTCGGTGGGTCCTCTCCTCTCCCGGCGTAGCAGACCAAAAGGAGTCCAACGCCGGCACATCCTGCAGCAGCAGTCCAGAGAATGATCTGAAAGAATACAAACACAGGCCTTAATCATTCTCGTAAGTAACATTTGTCAGCTGGGACAGCTTCCCAGCTATCTTTCCCTGGCTTCATTACCAAAATGGTGTTGTCATGACCGGTCGCAATAATTTCAGCCTGTTCAGGAGGATTTTTAGGCGATTGCACCCAAATTTTGGCACCAGGGTTGTCCGAAGAACCAAACCCTTTTTGACCTCGTATCGTTAGCAAAGTCGGGGCAGAGCCTTTCTTAATCTCACCACTGAAAACAGGCATAATCAGCAACTGAGCAACACGGTCAGATTTCTTGATCAATAAGTCAAGCTCACTGCTATTAAGCAGGAGAACCTTAATCTCTCCCTGATAATCGCTGTCAATCACACCTCCAAGAACCTGAACACCTTTTAAGGCAAGGCCCGATCTAGGGGCAATCAGTCCAAAGCTACCAGCAGGTATACAGACACCAATGCCAGTTTCAACAATGATTCGGTCTCTACTTCTCAAAAGTGCATCATTCATAGCATGCAGGTCCAAGCCTGCGGAACCTGGGGTCGCTCTGCATGGAGCCAAAGCTCCGGGGGTAATTTCCCAATAAAGAACAGTATGAGACATCGAATTAGGTTTTGCATCAACAGCAGGAGGAAACAAACACATTAAAGGAGATTCAGCATGCAACAAAGGACGATTATTTAAAATTAACAATGCCTGAAGTAAAACATCCTTCCAGTTCCGGTAATTATCATTGGTCAATTTACGCAACTGTTCTTTCAACAAGCCATTCATGCGTTCAATAAGGCCTGCGGATAATATGGAATATGAAAAATCCATTCAATGTTATTTTCCACACAGAATTCCTGCACCAATCTTCCACGGAAGTGGGATGCGTTATCAGATTGAATTTGGAATGGGACACCATAGTACAGTATTAGTAATTCAAGAGTTTTAATGGTATTAACTTGGGTAGCATGTTTACAAGGGAAAGCGACCAACAGGCCACTAAAAGTATCAACAGCTGTGCAAATATACTGGCAACTCCTGCTCATAGGGAGCGGACCAATATAATCAATCTGCCAAATTTGAGCGGGCATTTTTCCTCGATGCAAATGGCCTTTAACAATATGGGGCACTGATCGTTTTTTAGCATGCTGACAGATAGGACAATGCAGAATAACATCTTTAATCAAATTTAAGGGAATATGAATTCCTCGATCGGAAGCCCACCTGCTAGTGGCTCTCTCTCCAAAATGTCCTGCTTTTTGGTGGGCCCATTTCGCCAATCCTGCCAAATCAGAGTCTTGCATGTCCACCACTGCCTCAGAAATTTTAGACTTTTCATCTGCAATGTTATGAAAGAATTTGTCAAGGGAATCGATCGGGGTATGAGCATCCACATGAAAGATTGTCACAGTACTCTGTGGGAGCAGTTCCCAAATTTCTTGCCATAATTCCTTTCCCCACAATACTTTTGAATGCAATTCCCAATTATGAGAATGCCAAGTTGGTAACCATATCGCCAGTCCATTAGCAGTGGACCAGGAATCAGTGAAAATATGACATGTGCCAGGTAATTCTTGCTTCAAAACTTGATAAACCGCGTATAACTCAGCATATTGACTGCTCTTACCTTCACCAGTTGTACTCAACAACTTTTGTGTGATCGGGTTATAAGAAACCGATTTCCAGTGCCGTTTTTCACCAATGAATTTCGCTGAACCATCTGTAAACCACACATGTTTTCTGTCCTCCACGGACAAATCATCAAATGGCTTACCCCATCTGACAGGAGATTCCTGAACCACAGGCACAGAACATTCATCTGCAGTGTCATCCGAGGGCGCCTGCGCCACTCGTTCATGCAATACAGCTATACCTTTCGGTCCCACACGCGCTCTGTCCTGGATGTACCATTTCCACTTAATCACACTCGCCTCTTGAGCATGTCCAATTCGATGGGATTTCGGCGAACTCAACACCCACTGCATGATAGGAATTTCAGGTCTCAAAATCACAGTACGACCCAGAGTCAATTGCTCGGTATCCACCAGAGCCCAATAACATGCAAGCAACTGCTTCTCAAAGGGTGTATAACGCTCACCAGCCTCAGGTAACTTTTTAGTCCAAAAACCTAACGGCACTTTTTGTCTGCCTTGCTTTTGCCATAAACTCCAATTGGCATACAGACCATCCACAGAAACATTCAAATCAACATCACCCTCGCTCACAGGCCACAAATCTAAGGCATACTGAATAGCTTCTTTCGCCAAATTAAAAGCATTCTGTTGCGGTTCACCCCATTCAAACGCATTCTTCTTACGGGTGACTCGATACAATGGGGCCAAAATTTGACTCAAATGAGGAATGTGCTGACGCCAAAAACCAAATAGGCCAATGAAACATTGAGCCTCCTTTCTGTTCCTCGGAACAGCAAAATCCAAAATTTTACGTTTCACCTGTGGGATCACCTCTCTGTGACCCTCATGCCAATTAATTCCTAAAAATTTAACATTCTGGGAAGGGCCCTGCAATTTATCGGCATTAATCTCCCAACCTTTAGCACGTAAACAGTCAAGAATCTGGTCTAAATGGGATTGGACCTGGTCTTGCGTCACACCTTGAATCAAAATGTCATCAATATAGTGACACACCTGAATTTGGGGATGAACAGGCACTTCAGATAAATGCTCCGCCACCAGCCGGTGACAGATCGTAGGGCTATGTACATAACCTTGAGGAAGACTCCGGAACGTTAATTGACGTCCATTCCAGGTAAAACTGAATTGTTCCTGACACTCCGGGGCAATCGGGATTGAAAAGAAAGCATTAGCTATATCAATCGATGCATACCACGTACCTGGATGCTTTTGAATTCGCTGAATTAAAGTAACCATGTCTGGCACTGCAACAGCCAAATGTGGAGTGTGTTTGTTCAATTCTCGATAATCAACAGTCATGCGCCAAGAATTATCACTTTTGCGCACGGGCCAAACGGGATTATTCCAAGCAGAAGTGATTGGAGTTATAACCCCAGCATCAACCAAATCTTGAATAGTGGCAGTAATTTCCTCATGACCACCAGGAATACGGTATTGCTTCTGGGAAACCACTTTCGTAGCCAGAGGAATATGAATGGGGGGCATTCGCAAACGACCAACCCGTACGGGTCTGGACGAAATATAATGTTTCGTTCCAAAGTGATAACAACCATCATCCAAATGCAAAGTCATACCTTTTAAAATGTCAATTCCAATTATGTATTCTAGGAGTGGCACAACTAGTACAGAATATTCTTTGCGGGGAAGTCTGCCAATTCTCATGTCAAGTGTAGTCTGCACTGCGGGGGTCTCTTTTCCACCCAAACCAGTAATCGTGAAAAAATGTCCTTTAAATTTCTTAGATTTACCATGAATTAAAGTGGCCTCCGCCCCAGTATCCACCAACGCTCGGGCCCTTTGGATATTACGATGTTTCCAAAAAATTTCGATATCTACATAGGGTCTATTGTCTCTGTGAGCCCACCTACGTACTGGAGCTTGACCTATTTCCTAGTCATTTTTACTGTGGTCAGCCAACCAAGACAAATCAGGATAAATGCTTTCAACTTTCTTCGGGATCAGAACGTCCTGTTCATATCCATCTCTATTACGAAATGGATTATTGTCATGTTCAAAGAATTGTGAATTGCGGTCAGAAAGCCTATGGCGATCATCCCCTCGTCTAACATCAGGGGAATAACTCCTGTCACCTCTGCGCCTACTAGAGACACGATCATCACTCCCTCTGCCTCTCTCCCCCTCCCTCACCCTTGTATTATCACTGCGGGGAGAAGCAGCACGTTCATAGCGCCGGTCATCACGGCGATCAGCATCCACACGATGTCTCTCATCGCCACTGTCATCAGAACCACGATCACAATCATTCTTTCGTACTCGACGGGCACCCTCCTTACGATCCAAACCACGCTTACGAAACATTTCCCACAAGCGATTATTAGGTTCACCATCGATGTCCTCCCTTTTCACACCATCAGCCAAAAGTGCAAGAAACATGTCACGCCTAGAGAATTTATAATCTCCAGCGGTACGACCCTCGGGTCGAGATTGCCTTTCAGGTTTAAACCATTCGCCCAACTCACCAAGCTGACGAACAGATTCCAGCACCATAGACAAAGGATTGCCAGTTTGATTAATCAACAAAGTCATCATAACCTGCTTATAAGCAACAGGCGAAGAACGGATAATGCGATTACGCACAGAAGATGTCAAAAGACCATCCAACAATCTGTCAGAAGTACTGAGAAAAATCGCAGTTTTCATCACTTCCTCTTTCAAACGTTGCGACGCATCGCGCAAAGTGTACCATGGCTTGTCATTGACAGGCCAATCAGATTCAGTAGGGTATTTATGGTTACAACCATCATTCGCAAGTTGGAGCAAACTAATTTGGCCAGCACCATTATAATTCCGAAAATGATCTTGTACAGTAGAATCGGAACTCAGAGAGCAAAAACGTAAACAATCACCAGCATCAAGCATAATACCGGCAGCGCCAAGTTCATAAAGGCGCACCATCCACGTAAGCAAAGATTCTCCGGGTCGCTGTCGAAAGCGTTGTAAAATGTCACTAACCTCCTGTTGAGTAAAATCTTCAATACTATCCAAATGAATACCATTCGGCATACCAGGAGCCTGTTGTAATTTGTGTCGAAACACAGGGTGAGCAGAAACCTCCGGATGAGCTTCCGAGGAAGCCCGGTCCTTAGATTTAGAAGAACAATCAGGGCGTGATACGTCATCAGAACGGGTAGAGCGACAACTATCGCCAGAAATATCATCTTTGTCACAAGAAGCAGATGTACAATCACGTCCGGAGCGAGAAGATTCACGCTTGTCACCCTCCTCAGCCGAGGAGCCAGAATCATTTGAATCCCAGATATTACCATCCCACTCGTCGGGGTTCCAATCCAGTCCGGCTTTCGCCACGACCAGACGTACTTTCCGCGTAGACACACGACCACGACGGTGTCTGTATTTATATTTCGCAATGCGTACTGCAGCCCTTTCGGCTATAGTTTGATAAGTTTCAAGTTTATCGGCAAGCAATTAATTTTGACATCGCAAGAGAGTATGCGCATTTTGCACTTCAACAAACTTTTCTTCCATATCAACAAACCGCTTCTGCAATTTAGTAAGCTTCTCATGCAGCAATCTGTACGCAGTCAACACAATCCAACCTCTGCGTCCTAAAATAGGAAGCTCCTCACCCTTCACTACTGGCGCTTTTTGCAAGCAAGAAACCACATCAGCGGGCTCCGCCTGCTCCAAACAAGGAACCCAATTCTCACTCAGACCAGTAGAATCGGCCCACTCACGGGCTAAAGCCTCATACGGCGTTGACTCCCAGCCGGGAATATCAGCAGGCAACTTAAAAGTAGATTTCGATTTCTTTTTTGAAAACATTTTAACACACAAAAAATATATATATACAAATATCAACAAAGAAAATACGTACGAGCCGAGCGCAAACCAGCAAGATAAAAACAATACAGCGCACACAGGCTTCGTAAACAGTTCCTGACGCCAGATGTACCGACCAGATTTTTGGACCAGATGGAATCCGCTCCTAGGAGCCCCTCTACTCCAGCCGGAACGTAAACAGCTCCCTCCTTAGAACGTATTTACAATGAATATAGACATATGTATGACATCTCGTACCTAAGGATGGGGAAAATAGCAATAAACAAGCATTGGTTTTATAACATCCTATTCACACCTATTAGTCTCGCGGCCACATAAGCCCAGACTTGTCTACCCTAGGGCAGGTCTGATAATGTACCATTTATCCACTTGACACGCAATCCGGCGCGTCTACACACGTGGGCCTGCAGTCCCAGTGCTCTCCTTTATACCCGATCTACAATCCGGCAGATCTACACACCCCTCAATCTTGGGTGCTCTCATTAACACACGACCTACAATCCGGCAGGTCTATACACCGTATCCCCCCGGTGCTCTCATTTACACACAGTCTACAAACCGGCAGACTTACACACCTACTCGTAGGTGCTCTCATTAACGCCGTATACCAACGACGATCACTTTCCTATGAATCCTCAGGGATGAAATCTGCAATCATCTACTCAGGGTAAAACTACGGCAATGGAAATCAGTGTAGTGTTCAAATTAAGTGTGCCTTCTGCTCTTGACATCAACTATTTTCTGCCTCCCTACTTGTTCAGTCATTCCTTACCTGACCGGGATTCACATCCGTTCATGTAAATAACATCTGACTAGAAGTATCAGACCACAACGATTGAACAAGAATACAGGGCACATGTCGGGTCACCAATAAATGGGAGAATTTATTACAATATAAAGAATAAACACAATACTACATGATATATATTTATGTATCTATACATATATAGGCTGCAAAGAAAAGATAGAGGTTAAGGTGCACACTTCGCAAGGGAAGGGGCAGAGATCACCTGGTTAATATGAAGTTTGGACTCGGCAGTCATCTAGGTTCTCGTCTCGTCTCTCTCTGTGTCTTGGCTCGTCTTGGGGGTCCACCTCAGCCGTCACAAGTACTCGTCTGCACCGCTAGGCTCAACCTCCTCTGCTTCCCTCCAAGGCACTGGAACCTGGTTCTTTATTAACTACCGTCTCTCTCTCTCTCTCTCTCTCTCTCTCTCTCTAGCTCTCAGAGAGTCTCGGTTTTTCTCAGACTTCAAAATGGCGATTGTCTGCCGCAGAAATAATTAATGATAGAGATGCTAACGGCTAGCTGCCGCCTACGGACTGACTGACTCAGTGCCTAACACTTTCACTAATATCAAAGCTGTCCCTTCATGGAAAGTTACGGCCAGTAACCTGCCGCCCACCAAATTCTTGTACCTCCCCGTACCAAGGACACGTTCCCAGCCGGCCGGCCTGAAGTTGTGTCTTCGGAGTGGAGAAAAATACAGTCTTTCGATAAGGGCCAGCCTGAACCGGTTCTCTCCAAGCGAACAACACCTTGAAACTAAAACATTACATTTAACCTAGAAAGCCTCTCCAGCTACTGGGCAGATGACAAGATGGAGTCTGTCCCGTTTAAGGCCTGCAAGGCCCAAAATGTGTGTGACTCCATAGAAAATGAACTAATACTCTTACAAAAGGACGGATCATCCCTAATACTTATATATCTATCCCCTAGCTTTAGCTTATAAGCCCTGATCTAAAGAAAAGGGTACGAAAATGCACTACTGTGCCTTATGGATAGGTCCTACTTATAGTCCTAATCCCCATACCATAGGGGATAATAGGCTGGAGTCACCATTCATCATCCTCCTTCTAAACAGGGTCGGAAAAGTTGGTTATTACAGGCACGTGTCATGCCTGCCCCCACGCCATAATAGGCGATTCAGTAAGTACCACTGAAAGAACCATATCGGTGGCACGAAATAAAAAAATGACCAATTGCCGAACGGCCAATATCATCTACGTCATCATATGCCCATGTGATCGCCCATATGTTGGAGAAACTTGACGGGAATGCCGTCTGAGGATCGGGGAACATAAATCCAACATCCAAAATAAATAAACATCTGCCCCCCTGGTTACTCATTGGGTGGACAAAGGCCACAGTGAAAGAGAACTCCGATGGTTTATCCTGGAGAGAATAATGGCCCAGCCTGGAGTAGACCCCGTCTGCCTCCGCAAAAAAAGGGAGGTCTTCTGGATATACATGTTCAATTCAGTATCAAAAGGTCACAATGAAGAATGCCCATGGCCCAATGCCCTTCTTTAAACCCTTTTATCCCTCTCCTTTGCCCTTACAAAAGACTTAGCTCTGGATGTATTCAGTATCTTGCTTATGCTCTGATTGATCTACCAACGCCCTGTCCGTTTCCCTATTTTTCGAATAGGTGCTTTGCACCTATGCTTATTTTAGGAGACCTCTACTTCTTTGATGGTTTCAATTGATATGAGATGATCCATGTTTATTTTCATCTTTTTCCTGTTTATGGCTTGCCCGGCCATATCGTCATTCATCCTCCTATCTTTTTCCTTTACCTTCCCCGTTCTAAGATGGCCGCGCCCTGATCTTGGGATATCACTTGTCCTTCCTCTTTGTCCTTTCCTCACCCGTTCCAAAATGGCTGTAGCCATACTTTCAAGACGAACATTGTCCACTTTCGCTGTCTATGCTCCCTAACACACCTGGCACTAACTTTGTATGTGCTTTAAAAATGCTCGTTCACGGACGCAGCCTCTCCGCTTCCTTCCTGTGTGAGAGAGGACGCCGCACTGCGGTCTGCGCTAACCCTGTCCTTCTAGGTAATTATGATCTGCATTCCCTAATCTTGTGTTCGAGCGTGCCATGATTTGCCCCGCTGATTTCTATTATATGCCCCCAATCCCTAAACTTGTTTATTCCTTGTATTGTATTCCTTGATTTCCTTGGATCCCAATTACACCCCGTATTCGATCCACGAACATTTGGCTGATTTGAGGCGCCATCTTGAGTGAATATCTGGGGTAAGACACTCCCTTATCTAGATGCAGCGTGCCACCTTGTGTATCGTTAGGCTCTGCTCTGCGCCCCTTAAATTTAATAATGTGTACTATAGTTAATCTTTGGTATTGGTTCATATTTTGCAGGGTTATCCCTGTGAGAAGTTGGCCCGATATGCAGCGTTCGCTATTCTAGCGACCACTATGCATCGGTCCAAACGACCCCTATGGTGATTGGTTGTAAGTTAACCTTAGACCAGCTATCCTAGTAGCGTGGATACGAGCAGTCTTCGGGCTAAACTCTAGAGGGCGTGTTAAGCCAGCTGTTATACCATCACATACCCCTTGAACCCCAAGTGAAAGGACACCACACAAGTGTTATGAAAATAAACAGTGTATTTATTAGAATCACAACAGCCCTGGACTCTTTATGAGGTCAGGGTACTAAGCACAGAACAAAACTCTTAAGAAATTCTTCAAGTGCACAATTAAAACAAATGCCCGAGGGCACGGAAAGTTCTAATGGTCTCGGGCGGACCCGATAAGGCAAGTCGGAAGCGAGGGACTCAGGACCCTAGAGTAAGGAGGCTATGCAGGCACCGAAATGCCGAAGTTACCTAGCCACGAGGGCTGCGGCTGCACAAGTCTTACAGGCGTCGGGGTCTTCGCTGACGAGCCAGGAGCCGGAAGAAAAGGAGTTGCTGGCCGGCGACCAGTGATGAATAGTTCGTAGAGATCCAAGCCTGGATCAGTGATCGTTGATACCTGAAAGCAGAGGGGACCAAGTTCGTACTACTAGCCAGTAGTCAGAGGGTACCAGGAAGGCACCGGATGGCCGTCACCTCGACTAGGTGAGTGGGCGACGCTAGGCTCTGCAGTCTCACGGACCAGGAGGCGTTGTCGGCGACCAGGATGGAGGTGCGAGCTGTCCCACGAAGATTGATGCTGTCGGCGTCGCTGGGCCCAGGATTGGGGCAACAAGCCTTGGCAGATTTCAGGGCCACGTGGTGGGCCTAGAATGGTGTCTTGGGTGGACCAGGAGGGTCCGGGATGCTTCTCTCAAAGAAGGAAGCAAAGGCCAGTCTGGAGCAACCAGACCAGCAGCGTTGGTTGTTGGATGTCGTCAAAGAAGGACACAAGCCAGAGGCTAGTGACCAGACAACGTGCTGAGCAGCGAGCAGAAGGGCCCCACGCAGATCGTGGAGATGCTGGGAGACTGTACTTCGGTGCTGGAGCTGCTCAGGGTCGGGGCTTCTCGGACCCCAGAGCACTCACCAGAGAATTGCTTCGATGGTCGTGCTGATTAAGAAAGCGTGCAGGTTTTGATGATGGCCGGTCCCTCGAGGTCTCGTCGCACCCACAGATCGCAGCTGAGCTGACGACGTGGGTAGAGGTCAGAGGTGCCAGGGAAGCCGGTTCTCGTCGAGCTGGGCCGTCGGATTCCTGAGGAAGGACTTGCAGCAAACCGCAGAGTTCTTAGATGGTGCCCGCTGATGCAGGGTGACTACTCCTTAGCCACAAGGGAGAAATCTTGAGAAGAGTCTCGAAGTCGTTTCGTAGAAAGTATTCTTGATTCAAAGATGATCTAATTTGGAAGGGTCCCCGCTCCGGCCTTTATCCTAAAGAAAGGGGTGGGTACATGACTAGGTCCTGCCCTAGGGGTGGGACCAGGAAGGGGGGTAGTTACACCCCTCTCCTCTGCCGGACTTTCCCCACGTCAGGGGCTGCGCGCCCCTGGAACTGGTTCCAACCGGCAGATGCGTAGTGAGCACCGGGGTGCCACTCCGCAGTCACCTTCTCGCAAAGCCCTACCTACCCAGAATACACAAACCCTGTCTGGGACGGTACGAACACCGCCCTGGACAGGAAACCCTTTGTCCAAGCTCTCCCCGCTGGAAGGACTCCCAGCAGCAGGAGGTCAGACTCGTGTCTGTGGTGGCAGCATCCATTTTGTGGAGCTGAGGCTTTAGTTAACTTTAACCGGGGTTCACAGTTACGTACATGCCGTGTCCCTCTAAAAGGGCGGAATGCTAACCTCGTCGCCAGAATTGGTGAGGGGGCAGCATCCCGATTCGTATGACACCTTACTCGACATGTCTTGATAACGCTATACCGAAGTTACCGTTATGATACGCGTTATCATGGAACAGCTATTGGGTCTTGGTTCCGCAAGCTGCAACCGGGCTCGGCTCGTGCCAGAGCCCAATTCACACGATTCCACGCACTCTGCCTTCAGGATTGTTAAGGCCTGCCATAGGAGTGACTGATAGGAACTCGGGTGTCCATTTTGGGTTTAGATATAGGGATACTATACCTACAGCAACGGGCGAGTACACCACGTTGCCCCAACTGTCGTGCAGCCAGTTGTGTCAGATTTAGGTGGCCAGCCAGGGGTGGCATAATGCATGCTTCAGCCCCTGGTAGGCCCTGGGTTCACCGATGCCCTGAGGTACAGGGTCTGACAGGGTGGCCCAGTTCCAATTGGGTAATGCACCTAGGGTACACGCATCAATTTAGTGAGAGAACAGCTAGGCTGTGGGTCTGATTGGCAGGCCCACAGCCCGAGAAAGTCGTAAACCAGTGAAACAAAAGCAAAAAGTCCGGGTGATCATAGGATTGCAGACCCTACTCTCCTACAATCCCCTGCCCCGATTCCGTTCGTATCCCGCTCCTAACGGAAAACCACCTTGGCGCTGAACCTACGAATGTTTGACCCCCCCGAGGCACCATCCCCATCGAATATCCAGGGTAAGAGATCTCCCCGCCCTAACTTAGCGAGTTATGTGGCTACTGATTTCATTCCTATAGGAAATGATTGGCCCATCCATTCCCTTTCCCTCAACTGCGTTATTGTTATCCGCAGTATTTGCTACCTGTCCTTGTGTATCTGTCCTTAATCCGCCTTGAGTATATCTCGACTTGAGCGTTACTGGCCTTCATCCTGTCTCGACTCATGATGAAACTTGTGCTTCTTCCATCCTCCCATTCGGAGATTCTCCCAAGATTCCCTTGACCTTACATTGATCCTTAAGAGCTGTCTAACACGCCCCCTTGATTTCACTTACAGAGTACTGTTCGTATCCTTGAAAAGACTCCATCTGACCGGACGAGTCCCCAACGCCTAAAAAGGACCCGTCTGTCTTTCGACCACCCCTGACTTCGAGCCTCATTTCCCACCAGGTAATTTCTCTCCACCGTGCAAGCCTTTTACCAACTCGATTAGGAATTTAGAACGTTTTGAGTATGCCGTTCTCACTATGTTGGAGTATCAGACGCTTCTTATGTCATACATCCTGCCCGAAATTCCTGTCAGCTGAACTAAGGACTCCCCTCCTGATCTATGTCCCTCTATCCCTAAATCTTTTTTATAAACCCAGCAGTTGGACATGTGAAAACAGATCCTCTTCCACTGAGAATCTCCTATCGTCAATACAGGAAACCTATCTATACCGGTGAAATTTGGTTCACACTTCATCCACACAGCGTGAAAAGTGGTAAGCTTCTGTATCTCTCCCTCTGCCACCTCTCCCGCTGATCTGTATTAATGTATTATACCCTACCATGCTCCACTCTAGGGACCCTATTAGAAAGAATCCTCTCTCCTATTCATGTACCCCCCTAAAAAAACTCCCCCTTGTCCCTAAATGTTAGACATCAGGCATCTATTTGAATGAATGTCTGTGAGCACACTCGTCCTTTGCCTGGTGAGTATATTTTTCGGTCCATTTTTGTTGACATGAGTTTCCCTCCCATTGAGGAGGAACCTATACGTTTTGAGTGACCTTACGTTATCAGAGCCCTGACACACACTTTGAGCTAGCACGCTGCTTAAACAATTGGAAAACTTCTTCACTATGTATGTTTTCTTGCCTAGAAGTTATCTTTTTTATGTTAAATGTTTTAATATGTATCATTATTTGCCATTTTTTAATATATAAAAAAATCTTTTTATTCACAGTGTGGTCATCCTCGTGCAGCCTCAATAGGCTCTGCATTGAAATGGCGTTGGCGTGACCCATATGGATGGCCCTAAATGTGGTTTTTTGTTAAACCATTTTACTTATACCGTTTTGCCTCCATATTGTAACCTCAGTTCTAGCAGCCACTAAATATCTTCTCCTGCAGACTTTGATGTACCTTATGAATTTTATGAGTGTGATTGTATTATTATTGTAGCGAGTGAGGTTGAAAGTGAGTGTATGTTTAGCAGATGATTGTGGGAGTGTGTGGGACCTTAATATATGCATTCTGTTTGACTATAATTTCGACTCCATTCAAAACCAGAAACATCATGACCTTTCTCTTTACTGTATGTATGATATAAGAGTTTAAATCAATGTATATATTTTTCTAAAGCACTTACATGAATTTTCTATATGAAACCAACAAATAGCAAATAAACTATATATATATTTCTACCAATCGATTTTGTGTGATGCATTGCTGGCTCTGACACAAATTATATGTCACCTCCCATCTGATTGTAGGGATCCCCTTGGGACCTTGAAATTCACCCTGGCAGGGTAGTTTTTTGTTTCTATTCAGCAGCCCCACTAGAAGATGTGGTCACTCCCTTTGGGATCAAACTAGTCACCTACGCGGACGACACACAATTAGTCGTCTCCCTCACCCAATTAGACCAGTGCTCTGGAAACCTTCAATCTTGCCTGTCAGAAATCCATGCCTAGATGAGTAAATCCTTGCTCAAACTAAATGGAGCTAAAACGGAGATTATGCTCCTAGGACACAAGTCGACATCCTTAGCTGACTCCATCTGGCCCGTCAGTATGGGGGCTTTTCCCACCCCAAAAAACGAAATTAAAAGTATTGGGGTTTGGCTTGAACTGGACCTCTCTTTTAGAACTCAAGCTAAAAAAACGTCCGGCATATGCTTTGGCCTAATCCGCTCAGCCCGTAAAGTCCTCCCCCTCTTACCTCCTCACTCAAGAAATCTCTTCATCCAAGGTTTAATCCTCTCAAGGTTGGATTACAGTAACGCCCTTTATTTGGGCGCCCCAGAGGCCACCATTAACAAACTTCAACTGATCCAAAATTCCGCAGCCAGGTTGCTGACAGGTTCATCTGCAAAGCTCTCAGCCAGACCTGCTCTAGGATCCCTCCACTGGTTGCCAATACGTGAGAGGATTAAGTTGAAATCCCCGTGCATTGTTCACAAATCCCTACAGGGCAAAGAACCCCCTATCTTGAGGAGTCTAGTGCGCCCTTACAAGGCCAACAGGACACTCCGCTCTGACCATGGGCACCTTGCCAATGTTCTGAGAGTGAAGGGGGCTCGAATGGGAGACGTCGGTTCTCCGTTAATGCAGCGACTCTGTGGAATGCACTTCCTCTCAAGATCCGAATCGAACCTAGCTATTTGAAGTTTCTGAAGCTCCTCAAAACCTTCCTCTTCCCCCAGGATTCCTAAACACTGCATTTCCCTCACAGTAATCTCTGCTCCACAGCGCTGGGATGCTCCCGGGTAACCATCCGCTTCATAAATCCAATTCCATTCCATCTCTTTTTGACTCTTGCCCATCTTGTGGTTAAGAGTCCAAAACAGACTCTCATGAAGTCTGTATTCTGTGCCTACCTGAAGATCATGACACGAAGGCCTGCCCTCACTGCCAGAACCTGTCCAATAGAACTTTGAAGGACAGGGAAAGAATTTGCATTTATGGCCTGGCAGAGAAGTCTAGAGGAAGGTCTCCAGTCAGGAAGGGCTCCAGAGGCCTCAGAGGAAGACCTCTGAGGCGGAAGCCGGAGGTGGTGCGACTCGTATTTAGAATTGCTTACCTTGTGTTCTTTTGACATTTTTTAAAACTTTGTGTCCTATTTAGAGATCTTCTCTCTATTTTAAAATTCTTACAAGCACTTCATATACAGCGGATTTAGCGCTGTCCCTCGCATTGATTGATTTCACGGGCGCCATCGCGAGCGCGAGCGCGAGGCCACGGCCACCCGCTAGGCCACGCCCCCCCCCTCCCCCCCCCCCCCCCTGCCCCCCAGCCTATGAAAAGCGCTGATTGTTAGCGCGCCCACAGAAACAGAAGACCTCTGAGGCGGAAGCCGGAGGTGGTGCGACTCGTATTTAGAATTGCTTACCTTGTGTTCTTTTGACATTTTTTAAAACTTTGTGTCCTATTTAGAGATCTTCTCTCTATTTTAAAATTCTTACAAGCACTTCATATACAGCGGATTTAGCGCTGTCCCTCGCATTGATTGATTTCACGGCCGCTATCGCAAGGCCACGCCCACCCGCTAGGCCACGCCCACCCCCCAGCCTATGAAAAGCGCTGATTGTTAGCGCGCCCACAGAAACAGAAGACCTCTGAGGCGGAAGCCGGAGGTGGTGCGACTCGTATTTAGAATTGCTTACCTTGTGTTCTTTTGACATTTTTTAAAACTTTTTGTCCTATTTAGAGATCTTCTCTCTATTTTATAATTCTTACAAGCACTTCATATACAGCAGATTTAGCGCTGTCCCTCGCATTGATTGATTTCACGGCCGCCATCGCGAGCGCGAGGCCACGCCTACCCGCTAGGCCACGCCCACCCCTCTACTCCTTAAATGTGCTTACCACGCAAGCGCAGCGGACGAGCGCAGCAGACGAGCGCAGCGGGAGCGCCTAAGGCAAGCCTGTCTGCGCCTGGACGGGCCCAGGGACCAGGCAGAATGAAGAATTCATCAGGTATTCCTCCCTCGAACTGCATTCTCTCCAGAATCTCGCTTTCCCACCCCTCGACCCGACCACACATGCCCGCCTAAAGGCCAGCAATATTCTCTCTCACTATCACATGCAAGAACCGCCCCCTATTCCATTTCAAAGACCTAAAACCAATAAGCTCCCACCTAAACCCAATCTCCAGACCCTCAGATGTCTCTATCTTAATACCAGATCTCTGGTTAAACACCAACTAGATATATTCCTGCTCCTGAAGTCGGATAGACCAGACATACTATTTGTCGCTGAGACATGGCTCTCTGCAGACTCCTTGCCAGATATTCTCACGGCCCTACCATCAGATTATTACATCCTGTCAGCAAATAGAAAATCAGGAAAAGCTGGTGGAGGTGTTGCCGCCATCATTCATAAAGACCATACGTTTACCACCTTACCTCCCCTAGACTTACAAGATACGGAAAACTTAGTCATCAAATCTGATACCGACACAGGCACCATGGTGCTCGCATTGATCTACCGACCACCTACATCTATGCCTTCCTTCCCAGCTTCCCTGTCTGAGCAAATAGCAGGTCTAGTCGTCGACTATGACAAGGTCATGGTCTTAGGGGATTTCAATTACTGGTACAACAACCCGGAAGCCGGACCTCATGCCATAGAACTTTTCGAGCTCCTCTCTAACTTAAACTTCCATCAACACGTCCTGATCCCCACTCATGAAAAGGGACATATCCTAGACCACATCTGGTCTCATAACATCCCTACCTCCTGCCCCACGGTCTCACCATGTATATGGTCTGACCACTACCTATTGCAATTCTCCATCACCACTCAGGGTCACCCAAAAAATCAAGCGCCCTCGGGGGGGTCAGCCAGGAAATGGAGATCCCTAAACCTCCAAGATTTCCTATCCACCCTGACCAACTCCATCCCTACCCGGGGACCAGACATCAATCTGATGGACAAAGCGCACACCGAGTGGCTCCTCTCTGCATGCAACGAACATGCTCCCCTCACCAAGTTCTCCCGCGCCCGTCGCATGGACGCCCACAGATGGTTCTCTGCTGACTTAAAAAAGCAGAAACTAGAACTCCGCCAACTAGAGAGGAAGTGGAAACATGGCTACCACGCCATAGACAGAGCATTATACAAAACAGCCCGCAAAAATTATATGAGCTCTATCCTATCTGCCAAAGCAACTTTCTTCTCAGATAAAATCTCCAACGCCCAAAATAAATCAAGGGAAATTTTCAGAGTCGTAAACGACTTATGTAACGATTCCAGAACCTCTCCCTCTCAACCAGCGTCACAAATGATGTGCAACCGGCTCAACGACTTCTTCAAGGAGAAGATCGACATCATAAAAAACAGCATCCAAACCAACCACGCTATGGCAGACTACCCGGACATCAGTAGAAATCCTAATACGCTTCAGGATATCCCCCCCATCGAGCCACCCAAATTACTGGAACTGATGAACCGAGTAAAATCGGGCTCACCTAACGATCCCTGCCCCCCGCATATTCTGAAAGAAGTTTATGCTGCACTCCCTCAGGGCATACTCCCCATCTTAAACTCCTCCCTATCACGAGGAATAGTACCCGATTCCTTTAAAAATGCCACCCTGG
Organism: Lissotriton vulgaris; assembly: GCF_964263255.1. Lineage (NCBI taxonomy): Eukaryota > Metazoa > Chordata > Amphibia > Caudata > Salamandridae > Lissotriton > Lissotriton vulgaris. Next base: position 367,082 of record NW_028242496.1, on the reverse strand, counting down.
TCCCTCTAATTAAGAAACCAGGTGCCGATCCCTCCAACCTCTCTAATTACCGCCCCATTTCCCTTCTCCCTTACGGCGCCAAGCTGCTTGAAGCCCATGTAACCAGCTGCTTATCCAACTTCATTGAAACATCAGACTACCTGGAACCCAACCAAGCGGGATTCCGCCAGGCACACTCTACCGAGGCAGTGATCCTCGCCGTGCAGAATACTCTAAGGACCAATGCCGACAATGGAATTCACCAAGCCCTCGTACTTCTTGACCTGTCGGCTGCGTTCGACACGGTGGATCATAACATTCTATTACACCGTGTCGAACAAGCCGGCCTCAGCGGCGCGGCTCTCGCTTGGATTAAGTCCTTCCTGACGGATAGATCCCAGGCTGTAAAGCTGGAGAACTTTACAGCACCTATACTCCCCACCACTTGCGGTGTCCCACAGGGCTCCTCATTGTCTCCCCTTCTTTTTAATTTATACCTTAAACCCCTACTGCACTCCCTGAAAAATAGAAAAGTTATTATTTACAACTATGCAGACGATCTGCAGCTGGTATTCCCCCTCAACTCTCCGGATTCCATCGTGGAATTTCAAATGACCATGCTGCACATTCAGAGCTGGATGGATCAGAACCATCTTAAGCTGAATCCAGGAAAGACTGAGCTGGTACTCCCTGGCAACAGCGCACTCAGTTGGGGCCCCCACTTCTGGCCTTCCTCAATGGGCACCCCCCCATCCCCCTCCCAGTCAGTAAAAAGCCTTGGGGTCACTCTCTGTGCCGACCTCTCACTGAAAACCCAGGCCGGAACAGGGATCTCCTCCTGTTTCTTTCAGCTCAGAATGATTAAGAAAATCGTCCATCTGCTGACCCATTCCGCTCTCATCCAGGTGGTACTCGCATTGGTTCTCTCGCGATTAGATTTTTCCAACTCTATCTACCTGGGCCTTCCCCTCGTCATCGCCAAACGCCTGCAGATTGTTCAAAATCAAGCGGCCAGATTAATATTCAAGAGCAATCGCAGGAAGTCAGCCAAACCTTTGTTGGCCTCCCTCCACTGGCTCCCCATAGCCCATCGGATTACCTTTAAGACAGGCTGCATAATTTTCAAGGCCCTCCACGGAAAAAGACCCAGGTTCGTCAATCAACTCATAAACAAATATGAACCGACCCGAGACCTTCGTTCTGCCCATCTGTCCCTCCTCACGGTGCCGACATTTAAAAAGAAACGACTTGGCGGATCCTGTTTCGCATACCTTGCCCCAAAAACCTGGAACTCATTGCCCTTGTCTATCCGGAACTGTACCAAGCTGACAGAGTTCAGGAGAGCGTTGAAGACCTGGCTATTCAAACAAGCGCACGGTTAGAGCACTGTTCCATCTGTCTCTTCATTTATCATCTACCATCTGTTTCTTCAGCGCCATGAAACCCCTGGGTGACCGTGCGCTTAACAAATTCTGCATAAGATAAGGTAAGAGGTCTAGAACATCGTCTAGAAGCAAGTCCTCTCGTCCTTCAACTTCATTGTCAGGCTCGGCGCTGAAAGAAGATCTTCAAGTGGGTAATTTTTCGAAGAAAAGACCCTCGACGGCGGGCTCGCCGTCGAGAAAAGGTTCGACGTCGAAGATTCGAGTTCCTCCGCTGTTGTCAATCCGGTGACGATCGGCGTTGAGAGACAAGACTCCTCTGCCGTCGTCAACCCAGCGAGGATCAGCGTCGAGGAGCAGAGACCCTCCACCGTTGTCAACCCGACGACGATCGGCGTCGAGGAGCAGAGACCCTCCGCCATCGTCAACCCAGCGACAATCGGCGTCGAGAAGCAGAGACCCTCTGCCATCGTCATCTCGTCGTCGTCATGTCGAGGAGTGTCACCCCTCCGCCGTCTTCAACTCGTCGGTGCAAAGACCCTCCGTGGGCGTCGGCAAGACGTTCGACGTCGAAGGCGGGTTCTCTTCTGGCATCGCAGTCCCATCAGCGATCGACGTAGAGGACAAGGACCCCACTCCTGTGTCCTCAACTGGGCGACGATCAGCATCGAGGATGCGATCTCCGTCCTCGTCTCGACGGCGTTCGGCTTCGAGGGCGAGAAAAACCCCTCCGCCGTCGTCTCGCAGGCCTTCGACGTCGAGACTGGATACAGCTCCACCGTTGTCTAGAAGACACTCGGCATCGAGTGAGAGACGTCCTCCGTCCTCGGCTTCTCATCGCCGCTCGACGTTGAGGCAGCACTCACCTGCTTATCATCGGCACCGGTCGCCGTTGAGACGGCGTTCGACGTCGAGAAGAAAGCAGGAACCTAGATCGACGTCTGGAGGGCTTGCAGGTTCGACGTCGAGAGCACGTTCTACGTCGAGACAGGCCTCGGTGAGGTCTGGAGATGGATCGGTGGTCCTGGTGACGGAGTCAGCCTCACGCCATTCTTCATCTCACTCTTCCAGGAGGGCTTCTTCGAGGTCGTCCACTCCGGAACTTGCTGCCCACGTCCGTAAGTCTCCTTCAAGATCAAAGGAGACTCCTGCTGCAGTCCAGTCCAAGATGGAATATGCCTACAAGTCATTGGAAGCGGATGCAGGAGTATGCCAGCTCGGTGCGTAGGTCTCCTCTTCAGAGACTGGTGGACGAAGTGGACAGAACAAGCCCTCCGAGACACAGGCAGAGGTCTCCGGAGAGAGGACATGACAGGTCACGTTCTCCGAGGCGCAAAGAACGCACTGTGAGATCGAGAGAAAGGAGGAGTACTGCACACCGAAGAAGTAGGAGAACACCATCTACTTCCTCGACTTCCTCTACCAGATCCTCCAGGAGGGATTACTCCCCCACTCTATCGGACAGCCCCATTTCCAGGGTCTCTCCCATAGATGATATTAACACCTATCATGAGGTTCTGCAGAGAGGAGCGTAGAAGCTCAATATTGAGATGTCTGTCCCGCAAGTCACGACAACAGTGATTTTCGAGACTCTCCATCAGAAGACAGCATCTCGACCTTTGCTGCCATTGGTTCCTGGGATCCAGGACCCTGTCACGGACACCTTGTTGACTCCAGTAACCATTAAGGCGGTGCCAGCTCGTCTCTTGAAGAAATACAAGCCGGCTGCCTCGGATCCGGTCTTCGTCAAGACGGAGCTGACCCCACTGTCATTGTGGGGGCAGCAAAGAAAATGCATGCGGTTTTGACCACTTCATCTGTTCCACCAGACAAAGAGAGCAGGTCCCAGGACTCTTGGGGTCGCAGGGCCTGCACTACTGCTGCTGCATCCCTTAAAGTCTCCAGTGCGGCCGCCTTGCTTGGCAGGTATGACAGGGCTCTTTGGGACTCTTTGGAGCGTTTCAAGACCAAGCTCCCTAAGGAGGACCAAAAGGACTTCGATGAAATAGTCACAGAGGGATCACTGGTGGCTAACCAAGTCATAAGCACAGCGGCGGATGGCGCTTTGCTATCAGCGCATTCTTACGCGCATGGAATATGCGCCAGGAGGTCGTCCTGGTTACGACTGACAGGACTGAAGCCAGATGCTCAGCAAAGAATCATGAACCTCCCATTCTCTGGCTCTTCACTCTTCGGCACTCACGCTGACGAAGAGATGAGCAGGATGAAAACAGAGTTGGACACGGTCAAGGCGGTTGGGTTGGAGAAGAAGAAGGAGTTTAAACGCTGTTTCAAATCCAACCAACACAAGGGGCCTCAACAGAGGGTTCAAACCCCTCAGCGGTCCCAAAACAAGAACCAGGGGAAGACCCAGTTTCGAGGAAAGGCCCACAGAGGTAGAGGTGGTCACCAACAGCAGTCCTCTGCCACGACGAGAGGCAGGAAGTCCTGAGCAGTGGCTTCCTCCGCCACCGTTGCCCACTCCAGTGGGAGGAAGTACTTCTCAACATCTGGCAGAGTGTGTCAGCATCACAAAAGATCGCTGGGTGCTGAATATACTGCACAAGGGATATGCGCTAGGCTTCCGAGCGCTTCCGAAGGAAGTCTCGTCCTCATCAGTTACAGCTGCTTCGAAAAGAGGCGAGAGCTCTTCTCCAAAAGCAGGCGATAGAGGAGGTTCCACCCTCTCAAAGAGGAAAAGGAGTTTACTTCAGACACTTTCTTGTCCTCAAAAAAGATCAGGAGGACAAGTTTCGACCAATTCTGGACCTTCGACTACTGAACAAGGTCATAGTGAAGGAGAAGTTTCGCCTGTTGGCCCTTCACCAAATATGTCCACATCTGCAAGTAGGGGATTGGATGTGTTCGGTGGACCTCCAAGATCCGTACTTCCATATCTCCATCACAAAACGACATCGAAAGTACCTGCGGTTTGTGGTCGGCCACAAACATTATCAGTACAAGGTCCTGCCCTCTGGGCTGAAGTCTGTTCCGCGAGTCTTCACCGAATGCATGGCAGTGGTGGCAGCTTTTCTTCACAGAAACGGTCTCTTCGTCTATCCATACTTTGACGACTGGCTGCTAAAAGGTCCATCCCCACTGCAAGTGAGTCACGACTTCCAGTTCTGTCTGCAGCAGTTGCACGACCTCGGGCTGCATGTCAACATGGACAAGTCAGTGCAGCAGTCCACCCAGAACATCCACTACCTCAGCTCAGTTCTGGACACAAGCGTGGGAAGAGCGTATCCTTCGGAGGAGAGACTGTCTTCCATGAGGCAGAGATGCAGGCTTCTGCTACAGGTGCAGAATTCGACAGTCAGGCAGGTGGCATCCCTGCTAGGATCCATGGCGTCCTGCATTTTTCTAATTCCCAACGCCAGGCTGAGGATGCGTCCTTTGCAACAGACTCTGGAGGACCAGTGGGATCAGTTGACAGGTCGCTGGGAGAATCAGATCTCTCTCTCTCAGGCGGCCAGATCCTCCCTCTCATGGTGGACCCAGCAGCGGAATCTGATGGTGGGAGTCCCTTTTCACCAACCATTACCAGTGCAATCAGTGGTGACAGACGCCTCTCTGCAAGGCTGGGGGGCACACATGGGATGCCTTCAGATTCAAGGACGGTGGTTGGCAAAAGAACAGACCTACCACATCAACATGCTGGAGCTACGAGCAGTCCATCTAGGTCTGAAAGCTTTTCTACCTGCAATCGAGTCCGATTCAGTCCTGGTCCAGACAGACAGCACGACGACCATGTTCTACCTGATTAAGCAAGGTGCAACTCGGTCACGTCCTCTCTCCCCGGAGTCTCAGGCGATCTGGCACTGGCTGCTCGCCCGGAACCTCTCGGTGGTGGGATGCATCTTCCAGGAGAGCTAAATGTCAAGGCAGACACACTCAGCAGGCACTTCCAAGATCAGCCAGACTGGGTGCTACACAACGAGGTGGTGGAGGATCTGTTCCATCATTGGGGTCGTCCGGAAATAGATCTATTCTCGGATGACGAAAACACAAAATGGCTCGCCTTCGCGTCCAGATTCCACCGTCCAGGGACAAGGTGGAATGCTCTTTTGATGGATTGATCAGGGACATTTGCCTACGCCTTTCCTCCTCTGCCCCGATCCCGAACGTGGTGTCCAAGCTACTCAGATCCAGCATGACCATGATTCTGATAGCTCCAGACTGGCCATGGCAGTGGTGGTACCCGGACGTTCTACATCTGCCGGTACTTCCACACAGGAGATTACCATGCATGCCGGACCTGCTGACCAAGATGAGAGGGAGGATTCTTCATCCCAACCTTCCCTAACTGAACTTGACAGCATGGCTCCTGAAGTCCTGCAATACGGACATTTAAATCTGCCGCCTGATTGTATGCATATTTTAAAAGAACCGAAGAGACCCTCCACAAGAGGTTTTTTCTTTGGTGTAGACAGCATCACTTTGATCCTACGAAGGGGCAGGAGTATGTCATTCTCCCTTACCTTCTGTATCTAGCAAGATCTGATCTTAAGTATGCTTCTATCAGAGTGCATTTATCTGCTATTACAGCTTATAGGGAGTCGCCTAGTCAGCCATCTTTTTTCCAAATACAGGTGGTCAAGGACTTCTTACAGAGGTTAAAGAAAGTGTATCGAAACCCTTCTCCTCCGTGGGAGTTGAACCTGGTGTTATCTAAGTTGATGGGCCCTCCCTTTGAGCCCATACACAGAGCTTCCCTGCAGCATTTATCTTGGAAGGCCGCTTTTCTGGTAGCGATTACATCAGCGCGCAAAATAAGCGAGATCCAAGCACTGTGTACCAATGAGCCTTACACTGTTTTCCACCATAACAGAGTAGTCTTAAGGGCACATCCTTCTTTTCTCCCTAAGGTGGTGTCTGATTTTCACATCAATCAGTCCATTTCCCTGCCATCTTTCTTCCCTGATCCGGCGACCCCGGCTGAGCGGTCGCTTCATTCCTTAGACCTTAAGAGGGTACTTAAGTTCTAGTTACAGAGTACAAAAGAAATAAGGAAGACAGATCAATTGTTTGTAAATTATGGCGCCATGAGAACTGGCTTCCCAGCCGCTAAGAGATCCATTTCAAGATGGGTTGTTTCATGCATTACCTTAGCTTACCAGCTGGCAAAAAGGCCCTTGCCTTTACCTCCCAAGGCTCATTCCACCAGGGGGAAAGCGGCCACTGTTGCATTCTTGCATGACGTCCCTATGTCAGAAATTTGCAAGGCCGCAACCTGGAAATTAGTTCATACTTTTACGAGGCACTACTGCCTAGAGTCTGATTCCAGGGCTGATGCTCAATTAGGCCAGGCCTCCTTGAGGAATCTGTTCGGATAGTGTTTTTTCCTCTATCCTAGCTTGGTTTTTCACTAAGCTTACTGATTAAGTTTTCTGTGTTCTCCTTTGCCCGCAGGGAGATGAGGTGAGGCTCGCTATTCTATTCTAATGCTTATGACTATTGATGAGGATCCCCTGGAAGAGAAGGATTAGTTACTTACCTGTAATCCTAGTTCTCTTCCAGGGGTATCCTCATCAAAGTCATAAGCAACCCTCCCGCCTCCCCGGGCAAAGGACTTTTTTAAGTTGGAGATATTTTTAGCCTAATTGTTTCATGGTTTTTTCAGTCTCCGCAAAGAACAACTGACCTAACTGTCACCCCTGAGGCTTGATGGGAAGCTGGGTGTCATGAGTGCCTTAAAGGCACTCTGTCAGCTTATTGCTATACAGCTACAGGTTAGCTTTTCAGTCTTTTTAGACTGTGTATTTGCAATGCAGCCTGGGAGCTTTCTATGCTTTCAGTGTTTTATGAGAATTTCTACTGCTTTCTAAGCATTAAAACAGTTTCTAAACAAACTTTGTTGTTGTTTCTCATGTTTCTAATGCATGTTATTCATGTATGGTGGAAATTCTTTACAGCATGATTCAGCCCTGGTGTTTATTAGGCTGCAATTGCTTATATATATATATATATATATATATATATATATGTATATATATATATATATCAAAAACAACAACGGGGTCCTTCCGGGATCCTTTCTCCCCAGTCAGGTGGCGTCTCACATTCGGCGGACCACTCCGGCCGAAAAAGTCATAATAGCCAGCAGGTTGCTTGTAAAGCAAAAAAGACGCACTCAGGAGTATTGCAGCAATACTCTCTCCCAGATATACCATCCCACCAGCTAATGCTCAGCACTGCCTAGGTATTTGTACAGCTAGAAGTATGTCCACCATGAATTAGAACCAGTCGTTCGCTTCTATCCCTGATACCCCTATCCCAACCTATCATCTAACAGGTGGTTTTCCGCAGCAAAACTCTCGGCTGAGAGGCTCCATTAAACCACTTGCACAGTTCAGTTAATTTTAATTCACTTTCACAATTATTTAGGGTGATATGACCGGAAAAGTGCGTTCCTTAAAGGGTATGGAAAGTTACCAAGTCTCATCAAAAACTGTATTATTTGTGGAATCATGGCATGTTATGAACCGTATATGTCACCATTGGAAAAATGTAAGCTGTAAATTATAGCGATTACAAGCAGTAGACATTTGAGAATAATATCCACTCAAAAGTGAAAAAACTGCTAAATATATCTAATATGACTGTAAAGCAATCAATTTCAATTACGGAGCTTTGTGATTGTATTTCAGGAACTGTAACTAAGTTATTGTATTTAAAGAATGTTTTGCCATTTTTGATACATAACAGTTTGATGTTACGACACTAGTATATCTTCCATGTCTATCATGCACTGGTCACCAATCACGGGGTCAGCCTCAATTTAAATGTGGGGCGGGGATATTTGCACTGATCACCAGCGAGCAAGGCGTCTGAGAACGCCGAAACGCGTTTGGATTTCCTGTTCGGAATATGCACGTTTGATAAAAATGTCAAATAAACTTTACCTGCGGCTGCGGTAAAAAGAAAATTTCCTGGAGTCCGTCTCTCTTTACCCTTGGTAATTAGGACGCCGCAAGGAAAGCGGCGTGAAGAGTGGTCTATTGATATATATATATATATTCAATACAAATGAATGAATACGCTGCACACTTCTTGGACTTTGCAGTTGTTTATTTAGAAACGTGCCACACTCCTACGCGTTTTGAACCGTTGTTCCTGGTCACGGTAGTAAAGGTGAGTTAGTCCCTCATCAGTTTTACTTTATATACCGATGCATGTCACTTATGTCATCTAGTGCATGCTGGGACTTGTAGTCGTCCCAAAGGTTATGCATGAATTAGGTCACGCTCTGTGGACCGCAGACATTAGTGGGGTGTATTTTGTGTTATCACACTGAAAGCGTTGCCATGTTTTGAGGAAAAACGTCGCTTTTGATACGCTATCGTGCTAGCACGAGCGATAAGATCGTGAATCAATTTACCTGATTCTAGATCTAAGTGTCCTGGTCTCCAAGCTGGCACCAACTGAAAAGCGCTCCAGCTGCGACAGGACAACTTGTTTGCTTGTATATATATATATATATATATGTATATATATATATATATATATATGTGTGTGTGTGGGGCACATATAATAAAGTGTTTCCTGGGTCCCGCGCATGGGCGGGAATATTCTAATGCTTATGACTTTGATGAGGATACCCCTGGAAGAGAACTAGGATTACTGGTAAGTAACTAATCCTTATTGTTCAATTTAATATTTGTGGGTTTTTCTAAAGCTTTTTCTCTTAGAGAAACATATTGGTCAGTTGGACCACCTGTTGTACATATCACACTTACATAAGTGAGCACCATATACTAAGCCAGCCTCTCACATTGGTGTGCAGCGGTTGAGATTCAAGCCTCTATTGTTTTACCAGCTAATCTATGTTTGGATTCGTTGAAAAATTATCACTAGCAGAAGTCACCTATAATATTTAGATAGACTAAGTAATTTCTACTGAAATAATAGAATGGTTGATAAGGGTCTAGCACACCCCTTGCTCCAATCTGAGCAAGTTTAGTTTCCACTAGGGTAGGTAGGTGCAACAAAACACTACACCTAGACATGTCTTAAGTACTGGACCCAAATGGAGCCCAGTCTTCTAGATACAGTGGTCTTAAGTTCCAGGAACTAAGGACCCTGTGTACTTCTAGGAAGTTAAAGACAGGTAGCAATCCAACCACTAAGTATCTCTTAGAGCTTCTTATCCTAAATGATCCCTAGAACAGGTCAGGTGATCAGGGCAAAGTCGGTGGGGATCGTCCAGAAGATGGGGCAGGAGGGGTAACCCCCAGTGACCCTAATTCTGAACATGATCAAGACGAGTCTGAGGACTCCAACTTGATGAACCCTGATCCAGGGAATAGTGCCGATGTCCCTAGAAGTAGTTCCCCCTTTATTCCTCCTGGGAGGGTTCAGAGCAGGCAGAGGAGATCTAGATCTCGTTCTGCTAAGTCCAGTGCTTCAGTACATTCCATTGGGACCTCAATCTCTAGCCAGAGAGAGCACTTCTTGGAGAGGGAATACCACCTGATCGAACTTAAGAGAGTTAGACTCAGGCTCAGGTGAGATCAGTTGGCCATTGACAAGGAGGCCCTGGTAGCCCAAAAAGCTAGGAAAAAGCTAGGAAAAATCAGGGATTAGATTCCCATGGTGGTAGCCCAAGTGTACCTAGAATCAGGGGATCATCCTTTGACACTAGGAACCTGAGCAGGATAGTCCCTCCTTACCAGGAGGGGGATGTCATTCAGAAATGGACTTCTGCCTTAGAGGCCTGTAAAGTTCAGAAGGTCCCTTAAGGGCAGTTGACAGCTATCCTGTGACTCTACTTTGCTAACAAATGTAGAGATAAGCTCCTCACTGTTATAGAAGAGGATGCTGGCAATTATTTGGTTCTGAAGAGTGCACTCTAACCACTGAGCAATACAAGATTAAGTTCAGAGACACCCAGAAGGCACACATCTAGAACTGGGTAGATGTCATTGATAGTGCTATTCATGGATACAAGGTTCAGGGCTATGAAGAACTGTACAATTTGATAATGAGAGAGCACATCCTTAATAACTGTCAGAACCAACTTATCCAGTATTGGAGTATCTTTCATAGATTCACATGCCTGAATCATTCCCTGTCACCGAGGCGGGAGTCCCAAGGTAAATAAAAAAGCAGTGCCAAAGGTAAATGATAGCAGTAGGCCCTAAAGAAGAAGGCCTGAGGCCTAGATCCTAGTTATTGAATGAAAAAAGAAGGGAGGCCTCCTCTATAGTTAAATAGGGGACAAGGAGTCTAATTGGGAGGAACAAGAAGGAGTCCCACAGCAAATCAGCTCAAGAAAGAAAGAACCCAAGTGTAGTTCACATATTTCACTAAAAACCAGATCTGGCTTAAACTTTACACCATAAAACTTAAAACAAATGTTGAGAGAAAATATCAACCATAAAGAATGTGTGTCTTATAAAAAATATGCAATTTATTACAAATCAAATATAAAAACAAATAGTTTGAACAATAAATGTGCCCTAACAAACAGTTTCTAATTCATTTAAAAACAATTAAAAATCATAGTTTATTTTTTAAAAAAACTTTTCATCACGAATGTCACAGATGTTCTTGTAGTCGACGCAGCGTTTCGGTGGATTGGTGATAGCACCTTCCTCAGGACAAACAATTCTGTGTTTATTTTTGACGCTATCCTCACAGTATTAATTTTGAGGGGTTAGCTCGGGTCAGCTTCAATCTGACTTCTGGAGTGTTTAATTTCCAATATTGTGGTTCCTTATTCTGTCAGAAGTTCTGTATTGATGAGGATACCGGAGGGGGGCCACCGAGATGTAAAAAGGAGCACAAAAAACATTTTTTCAATTTCCTGCGCTTATACCGCTTAAAACCGCCACTGGATGCTTTCAATTTTGTCCGCAGCGATGTTGCGTTTGTAATTGTGGTTGTTTATAAATGCAACCTTCGTCTTTAAGATCGGCCTCCTTGCTCCCCTCGCGGTATTTTCGGCGTCTGTTTTCACCGGTCGTACAGCCAAGTTTTTTTAAAAAATAAACTATGATTTTTAATTGTTTTTAAATGAATTAGAAACTGTTTGTTAGGGCACATTTATTGTTCAAACTATTTGTTTTTATATTTGATTTGTAATAAATTGCATATTTTTTATAAGACACACATTCTTTATGGTTGATATTTTCTCTCAACATTTGTTTTAAGTTTTATGGTGTAAAGTTTAAGCCAGATCTGGTATTTAGTGAAATATGTGAACTACACTTGGGTTCTTTCTTTCTTGAGCTGATTTGCTGCTAGATCCTAGTTAGCCTTTCTACATCATTATGCTAAAAAGACCAAAGTCTTTGTCCCAACCAATCAGCTATTAGCACCCTCTAGAACAATCTCTGCAGAGCCAGTTCTCCTCCGATTTTCACTGCACATCGTGTGGTAGGGAGTCTCCCTGAGTACCACTCAGTTTATCCTTCAAGATGTCTGACAAGAAGGTCTTGTTCAAACCCTGCAGAACCTGCGACAAAAAGAGAGTCCTTGTTGATGATCAACATAAGGACTGCATTTACTGCCTCTACCCTAAGCATGAGGCAAAAGATTGTAAAATTTGCCGTACCTTCCCTTCTAAGACTCTAAGGGATAGGGAGGCAAGAGTCCTGTTGTGGTTAAATTCTTCTTCGGCCGAAGATGATGACAGAGCCTCAACTTCCAGCAAGAGAGCTAGATCTCAGGACAGTTCTTCTAGTGAGGGGATAAAACATCTTAAATCCTCCCACTCTACTTCTGGCCCTTCTCAGACGTCTCCCTCTGCTTCCTCTGGACCTATGAGTTTCCACAGGCTACAGCTTCTCAAAATCCTTGGCTTTACCTATATTGTCGATGATTTCTGTCACGTTTTCAGCTCCTTCGTCGACGGCGACGATATCTACTACTATCACTTCTCCTATACTGTCGACAGGGGTTTCCATTGTGACTAAGAAGACCGTCGTCGAAGAATCGCCGACGAAGGCCTCATCGATGAAGGTACCGTCGACGAAGCTTCCACCGTCGACAAAAGTATCATCGACGAAGACGCAGGTATCTACTGTGCCGTCTACGACTGTCCCGTCGACGACGATCCCGTCGACGATGGTCCCGTCGACGGCGAGCCCGTCTATGATTGTCCCGTCGACGATAATTCCGTCGACGTCGAGCCACTCGACGATGATCCCGTCGACGTCGAGCCACTCGACGATGATCCCGTATGACGTCGAGCTACTCGACGATGATCCCGTTGTCGTCGAGCCCGTCGGCGATGATTCCGTCTACGACGATAATAAAGAGTCCATCGACGGTAACTCCATCTACAATGATCCTGTCGATGAACATACCATTGACAATGGTGGTACCTGCTCCAACTAAGGGTTTAGTGGAGGTCACAGCTTATTGAACGCCAATTTCATCAAGAAGTTTTCAGCTTAAATCGTTTCAAAGGCAGGAGTGTTCATATATTTCCCCTCTTACTCCATCTCAACTCCTCGAAACATATGCCCAAGAGAAGGATGATGATGATGACGATGAAGGACCTTTTGAAATAGCTCGTCATCCTTCTATACTGAATATCAAATGTCAAGAGGAAGATGAAGATGACTATAATGAGCAGTACTACCAAGAGGACATTGTTGTTCCTCATCACACAGTGTACCAGAGGCACTTTCAGCATTCGGACACCAGCCATCTGCCTCCTAACCTTATCCAGGACTTGCAAGCCATGCTAGCTGATTATATGCAGCGGTTTCCCCCGCATCAGGTTATTTCACCACCTCAGCCTGTGGCGCTTCCAGATCCTTTACCTGCGCCTGAAGCTCCAGTACCAATGTCTCCAGTTACATCCTCAGGAACACCAACCTTCTCAGCCTCCTCAAGATCAGGACACTTCCTCTGATGAGGAAGTTGAAGAAGGTGAACTGCCAGAAAATCCTCATTTGGATCCATGGGATTCGTATATTATCCCTATGCCTTCGCCACCAACTCCTCTACCATCTGACTCACCACCAGAAGATATTGGTGGATTTCATAACCTCATGCAGCGGGCTGCTACTAGAGTTCAGCTTCCAGTAACGTGGAACAAACTGAATGTTTCCTACACGATTTTAAAGAGGAGTCCAGGAAGGTCCCAGAGCTGTTCCTATATTATAGATTATACATGGAACGAGGGTATCAAGATTATGAAAAACCCTGTGTCTGTGCCTGCGGTGCTTCCACGGATAGATAAAAAGTATCGTGCTCTGGCCAATAGTCCATCCTGCCTCATCGGACATCCCAGGCCGGATTCTGTCATTTCCCAGGCTGTCCAGCAAAGGTCTAAGAATATGGCAACGCCTATAACTACACTGCCGGACAAAGAAGGACGTCGTCTTGACCTGATTGGCAAAAAGTTTTCAACCATGGCTGCAGCTTCCATCAGGGCAGCTAATTCACTAGCGATCATAGGGCTTTACGATTGCCAATGTGGTCGGATATGGCTGGTCTGATTGACCTCATTCCAGAGGAGAAAAGACAAGAAGCAGGAAAGATCTTGCTGGAAGGAGAGCGCGCAGCATCAGAAACGATCGATTGTGCTCTGGATATTGTCAACACAAATTTCAGACAGTTGGCTGGGGCTGCAGTTCTCAGGTGCCAGGATTGGCTTAAAGCCACCACCTTCTGACCAGAAGTCCAAACAAAGATATTAGAAATGGCCTATGATGGGCGAATCATTGTTTGGCAAGCACATCGACGAAGCCCTCCAAGCAATCAAGACCGACTCTGACACGGCAAGATCTTTGGGTTCCCTACAATGCAAGCGTGGAACATTCAGAGGCGCTAAGGGGCGTGGTTATTCCTCTAGAGGAGGTTACCATGCGCAACACAACAGGCAATATCAGCCCCAATATAGGCAAAATTACCAATCGTCGTACTGCCAATCCAATATGGCTGGTTTCTCTCGCCAGGGAGGTCGAAAATGATCCAACAACCAAGGGCGACACTCTGGCAGAAAACAGTGAGCTCATCAGGGCGCCAATCACATCTCCTCCCATCCCCGTGGGCGCAAACATTTCACCATTTCTGGACAAGTGTCGAGAAATTACATCCGACAAATGGGTTCTAGACCTGGTGAAGAATGGACACACCCTAGAATTTGTCAACAAGCCACCTACCACTCCGCCCAGGGGACCCCCTCCTCCTCGTCTTCACTTATTGTTCAAAGAAGCTTGTACAATGCTCCTCAAGAATGCTACAGAAAAGTTCCCAGTACATCAGAAACGGACAAGTTTCTATTCTCGTTTTTTCCTAATCAAAAAGAAATCAGGGGAATGGCGACCAATCCTGGACCTTCGCAACCTGAACAGATTCCTCAAAAACAAGGGTTTCACATGGTCACTCTCTCAGAGATTCTTAGTTGCCTGAACGAGGGAGATTTTATGGCTTCTCTGGACATGGAAGACGCTTACTTCCAAATTCCAATCCATCCCAAAAATCGCAAGTATCTCCGCTTCACTGTCTTCACTGTGTCTGGCGCCCATTATCAGTTCAAAGTGCTCCCATTTGGGCTAAAATCGGCTCCCAAGGATCTTCACAAAGTGCCTGGCCCCTGTAGCAGAAAAGTTACGATCCCGGGGAATCCAGGTATTCCCATATTTGAACGATTGGTTAATCAAAGGTCCTTCGGAGCAAACAGTAAAGACTGCCACATCAACGTGTTGCCATCTCTTCACCTCTCTGGGGCTAACTGTGAACAAAAGCAAATCCCAGTTACATCCAAGGCCAATCCAATTCCTTGGAGCTCGTCTGGACATGATACAGTGCAAGGCATTCTTATCTCAAGAAAGACAAGAAGCTAGCACTTCGTGTCTCAAAAAGAAAGTCATTTCTGTTCGCATGTTTGCCTCACTCCTGGGAATGTGCTCTTCGGCCAAAAATCTCATCCCCTTGGCACAACTCAGAATGAGACCTTTTTAGGAGGAACTGCACCTTCAGTGGCAGCAAGCAATAGGCTGTTTCAACGATATCGTCAAAGTCACACCACGCATGGTGGATGCCCTCCACTGGTGGTCACAGATAAAAAACTTGGCAGAAGGACTCACGTTCATACAAGATGCCCCAGATTTCGGTCTGACCACAGACGTGTCCATGGAAGGATCGGGAGGTCATCTCCAAGATTTACAAATACAAGGCAAGTGGTCTCAAAAGTACAAACAACATCATATCAACAGCCTGGAGGTACGAGCAATCTTCCTATCCTTACAAGCTTTCCTTCCACGGATTGCGGGCTCATCGGTACTAGTTCGAACCGACAATACCACCAGCATGTTTTACATGCACAAGCAAGGAGGGACAAGATCGGCAACATTGTCAAGAGAGGCTCAAGAGTTGTGGGAATGGGTTACACTTCACAACATAACCCTCAAAGCGGAGCATGTCAGAGGCCTCCACAATACCCGGGCGGACACGCTCAGCAGGTCCCTCTCAGATTGTCACGAGTGGGAGTTAGAGCACGCTCAGGTGGACAGAGTGTTCCAGGCTTGGGGCAAACCGACATTGGATTTGTTCGCAACAAAGCAGAACAAGAAATGCCAATATTACGCCAGCAGGTATCCTCAACAGGGATCAAGGGGGAATGCCCCGTCCATGCGATGGTCAGGGATTTGTGCTTACGCCTTTCCCCCAATCCCTCTAATACCAAGGGTGTTACTCAAGATGAATTCGGAGGGCTGCCGTCTCATTCTGATTCCCCCCCGGTGGCCACGTCAGTACTGGTTCCAAGAACTTCTATTGCTATCCCAGGACCAGCCGATATGTCTTCTGCCGACACCCACAATGCTGTCGAGAAATAAGGGGTACAAAAGGGGGTGGTGATGGACGGAGCATCTGAATCAATCAAACACTCACACCCAGTCAAAAGCTCTGGGTTTAACCCATCACCGTTCTTTAGCCCACTCTGCCACCCCAGTTCAGACATGGCTATATGCAAATCAAGAAATAAGGAGCAGGTGCTTCACCCAGACCCTCAGTCTCCAAATTTGCACAGGGACCACATGCCCACGATGTGATGCAAGAGAGGCGGACATTGTCCACATGTTTGCACAATGCTCACAATTACACACATTAAAAGGGGCAATTGAGGAATTTCTGGAAAACCCACTGGGAATTAAGATTAAATTAACAGATGAATTAATAATTCTAGGTGTCTCGGCAGGCTCAGTGGACTCTTCTATAGAATTTTTATTTATGGTAGCAGCGGTATATCGGATTGGAATAGCGAGGGCATGGCTTGACAGGGTGCCTCCGTCATTCCAAACATGGATTGCAAGGCTACTCTCTACGTATAACTTGGAGAAAGCTATATATGAAAGGAAGGGTAGAAGAGCGAGAGCATTGGGGGGAAGAATCTGGCAACCAATAGATCAATAGAAACATAGGCCAGAGTAGAGCGGATGGGAGCAAACATATGTTGGAGAGAGTTTGTAATAGGATATGCTCACCATCAAAATTTGCTTTTATGATTTGTAAAATATTTGTGTCTGTATGATTTCATATCTTTACTTTTGAAACTTTGTGCTGTAATATGTACTGGAAAATATGGTAAAAATGGGAAAAAACTTTAATAAAAAGAGTAAAAAATAAAAATAAAAAGTACTGTGGCAACGTCTACAGCATTGTTTGCTGGAGTGACTCTAGAAAATATCTGCCGTGCTGCGACATGGAAGAATGTCCACACGTTCACGAGACAATACTGCCTTCAATCTACATGTCAAAAGGGATCCGGCGGTTGGACAGGCTGTCCTACGCCACCTTTTTCTTTGAGAACATTTTCAGGTAACCTTTGTTCTCTTAATATTCATATATATATATATATATATATATATATATATATATATATATATATCATACCAAAAGAGTTGCCCCTGCTTGTGAACGCGCTCAAGGAAGCAGCCGGACTCCGTGTTATTCTTAACTTCGTCCTTTATTCAGCAATCTGCGTGCAGCATCTAGTTCATTTTAAAACCCGACGCGTTTCGGAACTGCCATGTTCCTTGGTCACGGGTGTTGCTTACACTTCAGGCAGGTAGGTGAAGGATGATCACGTGTGTTTAAGCCTTCCTCTGGTGGGAGGTCCTTTGGTGGGTGTGGTCCTCTGGAGGAGCAGCTCTCTGGTGGGCGTGCCAGCTGCTTAGCATTCTGGTATTCGTGGTGCCATCATCTCCATGTAATCATCCTCCAGTTCTATTGCCCGTTGTGTCTCTGTTTATGCAATTTGTCAAGCTCTCCAGTGAGCGCAAGATGTAAGCCGCAGATTCTTCACCTTTTTACTGTTCCTTCCGCCCTGTGCCTCGAGTCCTGTCTCTGTGCACTAGGCAGTCCACATCTTCTGATTATATATATATATCACCTCCGTTTTGATCCAAAATCCAGGCTTCCGGGTGCTCTGAAGCGGTGCACGCGAAGCGCGGCAGGACCCAGCCGCGTTTTAAATCAATTCCGTTTTCCCATGCGGGAAGTTTTCCTTCATGCACTCTCGGGTTTACCAATTAAACCACACGTTTTCTGAAGATTTGCTCCGTTTTATTTCATTATTTCACAGCAAGCCAGCAAATTGTCAATTTGTTTACTCACATTTAAATAAAGTGCATCAACATTACTATTACATCACTTCCTGTTGTCTACACAGGGATTCTGTGATATCTAGTTTTTGCCTTAAAGAGCGATTTTATTCTCGTTATAATGCATTTACAATTATATACAAGTAAATATGTCACTTTCTGATATTACCCTCCAGTGGGTGATTACAAATTCCTATACCTCTCATATTTTCTGACCCCTTTGCGATTCTCATATCCAAATTTAATCAAATATTCCCAAATCTTTCAACCTCATTTTCATTGATATATATATATATATATATATATATATATATATATATATATATATATATATATATATATATATATATATATATATATATACACATATAAGATGTACATGAAGTTCAGATATCCATGAGTGTATATAACTATGCATGTTTCTTTACATATTTCTAAATGATGTTTTACATGTGAAAAGTTGGTTTACTATGCGTTTGTTAATTATTTATGGATGCAACTGGGAGTTTATCAGTACAAGTCTCCCACCATCCGCAACCGACTGTATACTTGGCATACGGCTTGCTACTCTGATTCAGGCATGTGAATCTATGAAAGATACCCCAATACTGGATAAGAAAACAAGTTACTTACCTGTAACTTCAGTTATCCAGTATTGGTATCTTTCATAGATTCACATGCACCCACCCTCCTCCCCGGAGAGTCAGTTCTCTATTTTGGGATACTCATTTCCCACTTGTGCTAATGGAAATCTGAGGAGAACTGGCTCTGCAGAGTGTGTTCTAGTGGGTGCTAATAGCTGATTGGGACAAAGACGCTGGCGTTTTTAGCATAATGATGTGGATAGGCTACTAGGATCTAGGCCTCAGGCCTTTTTTAGGGCCTACTACTATCATTTACCTTTGGCACTGCTTTTTATTTACCTTGGGACTCCCGCCTCGGCGATGGGGAATGATTCAGGCATGTGAATCTATGAAAGATACCTATACTGGATAATTGAAGTTACAGGTAAGTAACTTGTTTTCTTTTGCACCAGTACCTGGTGGACTCTGATCTGACTTCTCAAGAATTGGGAAAGAAGGCAGACAAATGGGTCTGCCCTAGGGTTAAGCAGAAGAACCATAGTAGTGGAAGTGACCAAAAGAAGCAATATTCTTCTAAAGTCAAGGAGAAGGATGGGGAAAAGGGCAAAGACAAAAAGGAGTCTTCTCAAGGCCCCCAAAAACCTGTATCTGGGGGTGAGTCCCAAAACTCCAAGAAAGTCATAAATAAACCTTGGTGTTATATATGTAAAGTAAAGACCCTTTGGGCAAGCGAAGCTGATTGTCCAATGGCGAAGGAACCTACTATCACACCCCAAAAGCAACTGCACCCCCTAGCACCAGTACAAGTGGTCGTACAGCAACCAAGGGATTAGTTGGGTTAATCTTGGGTTCTGCCATGGGTTCTGGCCTAATCAGAACTCCAGCTCAGGTTGTTCTAGTTTGGGATGGTGGCATTGATCCTGCCACCTTACTAGTAAATCCCACTAATTTGGGCACGTACAGGCAGCAGCCTTTGATCAATGGAGAGGAAGCAATAGCTTTCCGGGACACAGGGGTCAGTGTCATCATGGTGACAGAGAAACTTGTGTTCCTTGAACAAATCATACTTTTAGCAATGTCAGGACTGATCATTCCTTTGCAGTTGTGGATCTCAGCTGGGATGGGGTAACTGGACCTAAGAGAGTTGTGGTATCTCCGGGCCCACCTTTAGATTTTCTGTTGGGCAATGATTAAGAAACTTCAGCCTGGTCTGCCAATGTCTTTGCTGTAATCAGGGCTCAGGTCAAACAGCTCAGCACTGAGGGAGAACTGGATCCTGGAAACATTTACCAGATTGCTCCTAAGAAAAGGAGCAGGAAGGGTAAATAATTATCCTCCTCCCAGTGAAGATCAGTTTCATTGAGGGAGATGATATCAGTCCCTCTGAAGGAACTGTCCCAGAGGAACTTGGGTCTGACCAGACCGTTTTTGGTGTCAGGGGGCCCGTCCAAGGCAGAGTTGAGTTTTGAGCATCAATCCTGCTCTTGAACCTCTCAGACACCAAGCTGCTGCAAAGGTAGCTGGGAATGCCAGTGGTTACCATAGGATCTATTGGGAAGAGGGGCTTCCATATTGTGAAGGTAGAGACCCCACACCGTGTGCCTCCAGGAGGTTGGTAATACCTCAGAAGTTCAGGGGTTTTCTTCTCTCCCTAGCACATGACATCCCCCTTGCAGGACACCTTGGGCAAAGTAAGACTTGGGACAAGGTTGTCCCTTATTATCACTGGCCCCATATGTCTGAGGACACCAAGGAGTTTTGTCTCTCCTGTGTCACTTGCCAAGCCACAAAGGCCCTCTTAATTCCACTTCAAGTGGTTGGGGTTCCCTTTGAGAGGGTAGGGATTGACATTGTTGGTCCCCTGAACGCTTCAACCGCATCTGGTCACAATTAAATCCTAGTGGTGTTGGACCATCTCACTAGGTATCCAGAAGCAATTCCCCTTAGAACCACTACAGCTCCTGTAGTGGTCAGGGCCCTCCTGTTTTCCAGAGTGGGCTTCCCTAAGAAGATCTTTTCTGACAGAGGTACCAACTTTATGTCTAGTTACATAACTGCAATGTGGAAAGAGTATGGAGTAAACTATAGGTTTTCCACACCCTACCACCCACGGTGTAATGGGCTTGTTGAAAGGTTCAACAAGACCCTAAAGGGTATGATCATGGGACTTCCAGAGAAGCTCAGGCGAAAATGAGATGTCTTACTACCTTGCCTTCTCTTTGCCTACAGAGAGGTTCCTCAGAAGGGGGTTGGCTACAGCCCATTTGAACTTCTGCTGGACATCCAGTTAGGGGTCCATTGTTTCTAGTTAAGGAGGGCTGGGAGCAACCTCCTAAACAGGATATTGTGGACTATGTCCTTGGCCTGCGTTCATGTATTGCTGAGTAAATAAAGAAGACCAGTAAAAACCTTGAAGCCACCAAAGAGCTTTAGATAGCCTGCATGACCAAAAGGCTGTCCTGACTGTTTACCAGCCAGGCCGGAAAGTGTGGGTGCTGGAGCCTGTGGCCCCAGCAGCTCTCCAAGACAAATGGAGTGGCCCCCACACAATCCTTGAATGGAAAGGTGAAGTCACCTACTTGTTATGTTATGTTATAGTGTTTTCGTATAGCGCCTATCACCGCCGGTCTCTAAGCGCTCACACAGAAAAGGAACATAACCTGCTGTTTCCTAGATCACTCCACCGTCCGCCCCAGTTAGGGCTAAGATGTTGACTTTTTAAACAGATGAGTCTTCAAGTTCTTCCTGAAGTACAGTAGCTGCGAGTCTTCTTTCAGGCTGGCCGGTAGCTCGTTCCACAATTGCGGGAGAAGTACAGAAAGAGGCCTGCCCCCTTTAGATTTTAACTTAAATCTGGGTTCGATCAGATTGGAGGCCTTAATCGAACACAAGGTTCTGCCTGGAATGTACTTCCTCAGGCGCTTTTTAATGTATTCTGGGGCTTTGCCGAAGATTGCCTTGTGAGCCATGCAAAGACACTTAAACTGCACTCTGAACTTAACAGGCAGCCAGTGCAGCTTCCGGAGAAGTGGGGTTGCATGCGAGTTCCTAGGTTGGGAATAGATCAGCCTGGCCGCATCGTTCTGCACCACCTGCAGTTTCCTCAACAACTTCTGCGGCAGGCCAAGGTATAAAGCATTGCCATAATCCAGCCTCGAGATGACTGTGGCGGACACAATGGACTGCAGAGTGGGGGGTGATAGAATAGGTGCTAACTTTCACAGTTGCCTCAGCACCCCCGTGCAGGACCCCACTACCGCCGAGCCTTGAGGGGCCATGGAAAGGTCTGCATCAATCTTTAGCCCCAGGCTTTTGACCACCCTACCAGGAATAGGTGTTGTACCTAGTTCTGGGGGCCAGAACAGATCTCACCAGGGATTGACTCGGTTTGTGATGACCAGCACCTCTGTTTTTACAGCGTTGACTTTCAGAAGCTTATTGGTCATCCAATTTACAGTGAATCGGAGCAAATGCCTTACAGATTCCTGTGCTTCCCTTGTATCTTCCAGCTGGACCAATAGCTGGGTATCGTCAGCATAGTTAAAAGTTTGACAATTCCTATGCATTAACTCCTCCACCAGGGGTTGTAAGTAAATATTAAAGAGCAAGGGAGAAAGTGCGGACCCCTGGAGGACACCCCAGGTCACATCACTTGCCTCAGACAACTGGTCTCTCAGCTGCACCCTCTGGGTTCGACCCGTCAGAAAAGATTCAAGCCACTTGAGCGCTTGTCCTGTTATTCCCAGCTTTGCGATACGGTCCAGCAAGATGGTATGGCTGACCGTATCGAATGCCGCTGACAAGTCCAATAGAATCAGGGCACAAGGTTGTTTATTGTCCGCCCTGGTTCTCAGCTCATCAGTGACAGTGGCCATTACTAGTTCTGTGCTGTGTTGGGGCCGAAAGCCCGCCTGCCTGGCATGGAGTAAACCATGTTCCTCCAGGTAGCTAGCCAGTGTGTTCAGAGCATGTTTTCCCAGGATTTTGCCCAGAAATGGCAGTTGCGAAATAGGCCTATATTTCTTTAGAGCCTTGGTGTCTGCTCCTGCTTTCTTTAAGAGTGGAGAGACCCTAGCTTCCTTCAGCTTCACTGGGAGATAGCCCGTCTCTAATGAATCGTTCAGTAGGCTCAACAGCTGAGTTTGAATACCAGGCAGGGCCATTTGAAAGATTCTCGGGGGGCATGGATCCGTGCTGGAACCTGACTTGACTTGGCTGACAAGCACAGCCAAGCTCTCCTCGTCAATACATGGGAAACTGTTCAACGTCCCTATCGACTCCTGACTAGCAGGGCAAGATGACAGCAGAGGTTCAGCTGGGATCTCCGTGATATCCCTAATAATGTCCTGTACTTTCTGAAGAAAGAACCTCTGAAAGGTGTCACAGTCGGGTTGGTCACTAGCAGGAATCTTCCCATCCAGCTGTGTTAATTCCCTTAGGATCGCAAAGGTCTCCCTTTGTTTGTTTGTGGCCCCTCTAACTCTATTCTCATAGAAGGCTGACTTCCCCACCAGGATATCCGCCTTGTATGTTGAGAGAAGCATTTTATAGGTTTCTGACTCCACTGGGCTGTAGCTGAGTTTCCACCTTCTTTCCGCCTTACTGAGGGCTTGTTTCTTTTCCCTGAGTGTGGCATCAAACCACGGTGCTCCCTTTCCTTTTGCTCTGGTCTTCTCCAGTCGCTCAGGGGCCAATTTGTCCAGAGCAGTACGGATCCAGGCCATAAGGGCAGTAGTATCGGAGTCTAGGTTTGTCTCCCTCATCTTAGGACGTGGAGTGGAAAGCAGCGTGGAAAGTAAAGAGTCTGCCTCTATCTTCTTCCAAAACCGGACATTTCTCCACAATTGACTGGACACTGCAGGTGAGGGGTCTCCTGGAACCCAGCACTTGATCAGGAAATGGTCTGACCATATACAGGGACTAACCTCAATTATTTCTGTCTGGGATATGGAGGACCAGATTAAGTCTAGTGTATGGCCCTTCACATGCGTAGGTCCCACTACTAGTTAGTGAAAGTTAAGCGAGGAAAGATTATTTTCGAACTCTACCTCTGTAAGGTCTCTGGGTACCTTATCCCAGTGGTAGTTGAAGTCCCCTACCACCATAAGGGATTTATATCTGGAGCCCAAAACCGTCAAGAGCTCCAGGAAGGCGTCATTAAAATCTGGCCAGCTCTGTGGTGGGCGGTACACTACCAGCAACATAATACAAGAGGATTTAAGTGAGATTTTTATCCCCAGGAGCTCCGCACAGTCACAGTTTTCAGCTATGACCTGTGTCATCTTTGAGACTTTTTTTAAATAAAAGGGCGACACCCCCCACCCCCCCACCCCCCTCGACAGTCATTGGGGCGATTATACCATAGTGCGTCAAATTCGGGAGGCAATGCCGCCAGTATGTCCGGCGTAGATGAAGAACCTAGCCAGGTCTCTGTAAGGGCAAGGATATCAATCTCGCCATCCGCAAGGAGTGAAAAGACCTCCAAATGGTACTTTTGCAAGGAACGCGTGTTCAGCGTCGCTATTTTTAGCCCTCGGGACCTAAGGGGGTGTGGCGAACTCCTAGAACGTCTGGGTTCGCCTTCTCCCTGCGGCAAGGCTTCTTCCCGGAGCTTGGCTAGTATTGTAGTGTCTAGCCCCGTATTACCTGTCCTAAGAGCCCGAAGGGTATCCATAGAGTATATATGAGGCAGACGAAGGGTACTGGCCCCTGGGCCCGTCCTGGCGCGGACGCGCGCAGACTGGCTTTCCTCTGGCGCTCTTCCTGCGCGCCGATGCGCGCGTGCACTGCACACTTGCATTCTAGTCCTTTAAATGGTGTATGGCAAAGAGCACACGGAAAGACTAGAGCGCTACCCTCAGAGGCGTCTTGGGAGCGTCTCTGAGCCCACACCCAAGATGGCGGTCGGGAGTGAGGCGGCGCGAATTTCACCCAAGTGGTGAGTCGTGTTTATTACTATTAATGTGCAGGCAATGCGAACATGGGGGGAGTAAGGAGGATGAAATTAAAAATGAGGTTACCACCAGTTCCAATTTATGAAAGGAAATTCACAACACAACAAGTCCAATTTTAAAAAGGAGCAAAGTGCTCCGACAAAGTTTAAAAATACAGCAGTAATTCTAAAGCGGCAGCAGCAGCGTGACAATCCAATTCATTAACCTAGGCACTCCAAGAAGTCTACACAGGGTACTTCATGTGAACCGCCTAACACCTTTTGTGGACAGGGCTGAAATAAGCTTGCTCATGGCCACTGATGAGGGACAGGAGGAAGAGAGTGACTCTCTTCCTGATCTCCTCTCTCGGTACTCTGTTGATCGGTCGATTGTAGTAGTCCTGGCAGGCAGCCTCACTGGAGAAACCCCCTGGTCGCCCCATTGTGTCAGGGATGGGATCGATCCTGGAACCCCTCTCCAAGTTTGCTGATGGATTCTTGCGACCCATTATCCAAGGAACAGAGACATATTTGAAATTGATTATTTGATTTGTAGATTTATAAAGCGGGCGATTGCCAATGTGCGTCTTGGCGCTGGGTAGAAGCAGGAGACCAGATAGCTGCCAAGTTTTACATTTCTAGCTGGCGGTGAACAGCCAGGTTTTTATCTCTTTTCTAAATGAAAGCAGCGAGGGGCTGTTTTTAATTGTCGATGGGAGCAGATTCCATGCCTTAGCTGCATGCAGCAAAAAGCTTCTCCCCCCCCCCCCACCCCGACTCCCATCTTGGCACCTGAATCAGTTTTAGATGATTGGATCTCAAGGTCCTAGACGGCTCATACCATTTCGGGTGAGTTTTCAAAAACTGTGAACCCATCCCATGGAGGGTTTTGTAGGCCAGACACAAGGATTTACATTTTATTCTTTTTCCTATTGGAAGCCAGTGGAGGGATCTCAGTCTGTGTGCTATTGGCTCGTACCGGGGAATGTTCAGCACCAGCCTGGCTGCTGCGTTTTGCAGGCGCTGTAGTTTTGCCAGATGCTGGTCCTGGATCCCAGCATATAGAGCGTTTCCATAGTCCAGCCTTGATAAGGCAGGCGTTGTTACCACTGTTTTACAGGACTCGTGGGGAATGAACAGCAGGAGTTTCCTGATCATTTTCAGAATGTACCAAATGGATGAAGCTAATATGTTAGTCTGCCTCATATGACAGTTTATTGTCCAGGAGAATTCCCACGTTTTTTTACCTTACTAACTGGGGAAGGGCGATTGCCAAGGCTATCCGGCCAAAAGTCCTGGGACCAGATTTACATGTCTGTCCCCAACAGCATGACTTCGCTTTTATCCCCATTTAGTTTTAGGCAATTGACCTGCATCCATTGGTTGCTCTGTTCCATGCAGTTTTTAAACCTGTCAGCTGTTTCTTTGACATTGTTTGCAATTGACACCACGATTTGGGTGTCATCAGTGTAGGAGACTGGAAGGAAGCCACAGTCCCTTATTATTTCCGCCAGGGGTGCCACGTACAGGTTAAACAAAGTGAGACTTAGTGAGGACCCCTGGGGTACACCACATGGAGAGTTGAAAGATTTAGATTTCGCCTCTCCCAGCTCTACCGTGAACATCCTTTTGAACAAGTAAGTGGCCACCAGAGTTCAAGCTGACTTGTGCGCTCCAGCTTCTGTAAGACGGGTGAGGAGAGTGTCATGATTTACCGTATCGAGAGATCCAATAAAATCAAGGCGGCCTTTCCCCCGGCATCCAGTACACTCCTAAGTTCCTCAATAGCCATTAACAGGGCTGCTTCTGTTTCATGCCCTTCTCGGAAGCCACATTGCGAGTAATTTAAGGCATTCGCCTCCCTGAGGAATTGAGACAACTGTCTATTCAGTAGTTTCTCCAGAACTTTAGAGGCAAACTGAATTCTTGCAATGGGTCTGTAATTACCTGGTTCTTGTGGGTCTAGGTTATGTTTCTTTAATAGCGGCAACAGTGACGTTGTTTTCCATGCCTCTGGAAAGTGGCCGGATGTAATTATTTCTGTGAAGAGCAGACCTAATTGCTCACTCAGTAGGTCCAGGAAGAGGTCCATCACCTTAGGTGGGCAAGGGTCAGTTGTATCCCCGGATTTAGTTGACCTAACCACCCGGAGAATCTGCTCTATTGAAGGTGGCCGAAAGTGGAATGAGTGGTCGCTTGTAGGTGGTGAAATTTCACCCTTCGTTTCAGTGTTGGGCAGCGTGTGGGTAGGATTTAATGTCCTCTTGAAGGAATCATATACCATGGTGACTTTATCTGCAAAAAACTGGCCCAGACTGTTACAGAAATCTGAGCTTATTTCTGTTTGAATGGAGCTGTCAATTTTCGTTAGTTTTGTGAGAAGTTGGCCTGGTATATGATGTTCACTATTCTAGTGAGCACCTTGCACCAGTCCAAACAACCCTTATGGTGACGGTTGTAAAGTCAACCTTATAGACCAGCTATCCTAGGGGTAGCATGGACAAAGCAGTCTTAGGCTAAACTCAAGAGGGCATGTGAAGCCAGCTGTTTTACCATATGAAATCCCTTTAAAACCAAATGAAAGGACACCACACAAGATATATATTGAAAATATATATGTATTTATTTCTAACCAAATCCCTGAACTCTTTATGAGCACAGAAGCACAAGCGCAAAACAAGTAACTTAATAGAATAGACAAAAGTTGCACAATTATGGATAGGGCGGGGTGGCCCGTCAAACCATATATTAAAAAAGTGGTATAAGTACCACGACACGAGTAATGGTAAGGCCTAGGGCCTTGGGAATCGCTGGTGCTACACTGAGCTAACAATAGTTAGGGAGCAGGAGGCCCACGGGAGGAGTGTGCAGTGTTTAAAAGCACACGAGTGTACACATTGAAGTCAATGGGTGCGTAAAAGTTATAAAGTTAAAGAATTAGGAGCCTTCAGACTGGAATAGAACTTAACCACTTGAAACTAGGACACTAGGGATGTAAACCTCTACGGGAGCACTGTAGTACTCGCGTTACCTAACCCACAGAAAGCGGGTGCACAGGTTCAAAAGTGTGTCCGGTTTCGTCGTGGAGATCTATAGAGCCTAGGAGTGAAGATGCTGCAGGCGTCCAGAAGAGAAGAGTCCGGGTGGATCCAAGGGTGGATCGAAGATGTAGAGGACCTGAAAGCAGAAAGGACAGATTCTGGGTCACTAGCCAGTGACCAGCGTGGAACCAGGATGGAACCAGGCGATGTCGGGATGCGATCAGGTGCTGATGGGAAGCTTGTCTCTGCAGCCACGTGGTCCAGGAGTCATCGACGACGACCAGGATGGAGTCACGAGCTGTCCTACGAAGGCTCTCGCTGTCGGCGGTGTCGGCTTCAAGATTGGAGGCAACAAGCCTTGGCAAAGGCAACCCACGCAGGAATCAATGTAGGCTTCTTACTCAGACCAGCAAGGTCTGAGGGGCTGCTTCTTTTCAGGGAAGCAAGGGCCAGTCTGGAGCAACCAGACCAGCGGTGTAGTTTCTCGGGATCATTGCCAAGATGGCCATTAGCCAACGGGCAAGTGACCGGGCAGATGCGTCGAGCAGGAAAATGCAAAAGAGCCCCACACAGAACTCGTGGAGTGTGCAGGGCTGATCTTTGGTGCAGATGCTGCTCGGGGCTGGGGCTTCTCAAACCCCAATGCACAGCTTCGAGGGGACCTCGGGGGCTGCACAGGTAGCAGGTCGCAGACTTTTCAAGATGGCCGGTCCCACGTCTCACGTCGCCTCCACGGGTCTCAACTTTGCAGGGACTGTGGATCGGGTTGTTGGATGTCTGGGAATCCGGTTCTTGTCAGGCTCTGGGCTCGGGCTCCGGCGGGAGGCGGCGGCAAAGCAAGTCGTCGATCGCTGGATGGTGCCTGCTTGTGCAGGGTGGTCACTCCTTGACCACAAGGGAGATTTTTCAATCGTCTTCTTCCAAAGTAAGCATGGGCGAATTCGCGATCAGCGGATTTGCGAATTCGTGATCCGCAAAATTCGCGAATTTGCAGATTTTCGTTTTTTTGCGTGTTTGCGGGGTTTTTTGCGTGTTCGCGGGGTTTTTTGCGTGTTCGCGGGGCTTTTTGCGTGTTCGCGAGCCGTTTGCATAGCGACGTTACCCATGTAGTCGTTTATGGGCACAGCACCCTCTGGTTCATCACTGCCACCCTCTGGTTCACCACTGCCACCCTCTGGTTCACCCCTGCCACCCTCTGGTTCACCCCTGCCTACCTCTGGTTCACCACTGCCACCCTCTGGTTAACCACTGTCACCCTCTGGTACACCACTGCCACCCTCTGGTTCACCACTGCCACCCTCTGGTTCACCCCTGCCACCCTCTGATTCAGCACTGTCACCCTCTGGTTCACCCCTGCCACCCTCTGGTTCATGACTGCCACCCTCTGGTTCACCACTGCACCTCTGGTTCACCACTGCCACCCTCTGGTTAACCACTGTCACCCTCTGGTTCAGTACTGCCACCCTCTGGTTCACCACTGCCATTCTTTGGTTCACCACTGCCACCCTCTGGTTCACCCATGCCACCCTCTGGTTCCCCACTGCCACCCTCTGGTTCAACCCTGCCACCCTCTGGTTCACCCCTGCCACCCTCTGGTTCACCACTGCCACCCTCTGGTTCAGCACTGCCACCCTCTGGTTCACCCCTGCCACCCTCTGGTTCACCCCTGCCACCCTCTGGTTCACCACTGCCACCCTCTGGTTCAGCACCATCCCAGTATCACTCAGCACCACCACAGCATCACTCAGCATCACTCAGCATCACCACAGCACCACTCAGCACCACCACAGCACCACTCAGCGCCACCCCAGCATCAATCTGCGCAACCATTCAACAACTGGTTCAAATATGTTCTCTCAATGTTTCAAACTTTATTACAAATGTCACAAAAAGATGTTAATATTTCACTTCTGTTCTTTGATTTTCGTCACAATAAAATACACTGAACATACACTTTTATTTAAGTATTAGTTATTTAAAAAAAATTAAAAGCCATTGTAATTTGTAATATCAATACAGCTAAGTCAAGTAAATACAAAACATGCGAGACCTATTGCATTGCAAATGCTTGTTTGTACTTTGTCATCTACGAGATCTTTGCAATGTTTCAAAAGAGAGAGAGATAGAGAGAGAGAGAGGGAGGGAGAGAGAGAGTGAAAGAAAGAAAGAAAGAACGAAAGAAAGAAAGAAAAAAGAAAGAGAGAGAGAAAGAAAGAAAGAGAGAGACAGCCAGAGAAAGAGCAAGAAAGTGAAAGGGAGAGAAAGGGAAGGAGAGGGAGAGAAAGAGAGAGTAAGAGGGGGAGAAAGAAAGAAAGAAACAAACAAACAAACAAACAGGGAGAGAGAGAATGAGAGAGAAAGAAAGAGAGAGACAGCGAAAGAGCAAGAAAGTAAAAGAGAGAAAGAGAGGGAAAAAGGGAGAGAGAGAGAGAGAGGGAGAGAGAAGAGGAGAGAGGGATCGAGAGAGAGAAAGAGAGGGAGAGAGAAAGAGAGAACGAGAGAGAAAGAAAGAGACAGAGAAAGAGCAAGAAAGTAAAAGAGAGAGAGAAAGAGAGAGAGAGACATGGAAAGAGAGAGAGAAAGAGAGAAAGACACACAGAGAGGGAGAGAGAGGATGAGAAAGAGAAAGAGAGAGGGTGAGAGAGAAAGAAAGAGAGAGCGAGAAAGGAAGGATGTGAGAGAAAAAGAAAGAGAGGGAGATAGAGAGAAAGAGAGAGAGAACAACAGAGAAAGAAAGAGATAAGCAGAGAAAGAGGAAGAACTTGAAAGAGAGAGAGAAAGAGATATATAGAGCAAGAAAGGAGAGGGAGAGAGAAATAGATAGATAGAAAGAGAGGGAGAGAGAGAGGGAGAGAGAGAGCGAGAGAAAGAAAGAGAGGCCGGATCTCTGAAGGGCCAGATTCCTGAGTTGCCCCTACAGAACATACAGCTTTTTATTTTTAGCAAAATGCATATGAAAATTGTGCTGTAAAGGTCTCTTTTAGTTTAACCCCTCCTGACAACTCAAAATGGGTGTATTTGCCATTCTCTCCTTTCTTCCTGTTTTTTATATCTGTAAGTGCTTCCTGATGAGGTTTAATTCCTTGGACAGGTGCCTCGTTGCCTACTTGTAACTATTCTCTTACCCTGCTTCAAGGGTCAGAGCAGGGTCAGAGAATAGTTGCAAGTAGGCAACGAGGCCCAGGAAGCAATTAGCAGCAGGTGCCCAAGTTGAAGTTAATTTCTTTGTAACCCTTTTGTAAAAGTTTACAAAGAAATTAGGTTCAACTTTTGCACCTGCTGCTGTAACCCTTGCTTGGCTGAAAATTCGTCCCAGCTGATTTGCGGATTTTACAGCGATTTCGCGAGATTCGCGGATCGCGGAAAATCCGCAAATTCGCCCGCGAAACGGATTTTACGCCCACCCTTATTCCAAAGTAGAGTAATGAAGGTCCAGAGTTTCGTTTCAAAGTTTCAGTCAGGATAATCTAAAGTCCTAGTGACTCAGCTCCTACCTATATACTGATTGTAGGGGCTGGATTACCTGCTAGGTCCCTCCTATGGGTGGGACCAGGGAAGGGGGCGGTTACACCCCTTTCCCTTTGTCCAGTTTTGCGCCAGAGATGGGACAGGAAAGCCCCAGCACCGGTTTGAACTGGACTATGTATGGGACACCTTGTGTGCCCCAGGCATGTCTCAATCCTTTGAGCCCTCCCTGTCCCAATACACAAAATCCTGTCTGAGGTGGTGCAAGCACCTCCCAAGGCAGGAAACCTATTGTCCAAGCCTCCCTCACTGGAAGGACTCCCAGCAGCAGGAGGTCAGACTTGTGTCTGTGGCAGCAGCATCCATTTTGTGATGCTGAGGCTCTGGTTAACTTTAACCGGGAATAGTTAGATCCACATGTCTTCTCCCTCTAGAAGGGTGGAATGCTACCCCGGTCGCCAGGACTGGCGAGGGGGTAGTATTCCAAATCGTATGACACCTTACTCGACATGTTTCGATAAAGCCAAACCATAGTTAGCATCTAACCGCGAGCATTATAATGCACTTAAGAGTATATGGTATGGCAATACCCTAGAACAGCTATAAGGACATGGTTCCGAAAGCTGCAGATAGGCTCAGCTCATGCTAGAGCACGATCTCACATAAAACCAAGCACTCTCCCTTCAGGATTTTTAAGGCCTGCCATAGGAGTGACTTATAGGTGTATATGTGTCCAGATATAAGGTTAGATATAGGTATACTATATCTAAGCAAGGGGTGATTACACCACCTTGCCCCAGCTGAGTGATCAGCCTGTTGTGTCAATTTGGGTGGCCAGCCAGGGGTGGCATAATACATGCTGCAGCCCCTGGTAGGCCTTGAATGCACCTATGCCCTGGGTACCTATAGTACACTGTACAGGGGCTCATAAGGTGACCCAGTATCCAATTAGAGATGTACCTAGGGTACATGGAGTCCATTTTAAAGAGAGAGCAGATAGCCTGGGGCCCTGATTAGCAGGATCCCAAGCCAACTAAGTCGAAAACCAGCTAAACACTAGGCAAAAAATCTGGGGTAACCATAGTCAGGTATCCACCTTCCTACAAGTTTTTTAACTGTGGAGAAGAGTTCTTTGCTAGAATTTTTTGCCTCCTCTATTTTTTTGCTTTTTTCAGCTACTATTATTTTTTTGTAGATGGCTAGCGAGGTTTTGTGGTCCTCTTTTAGCCCTTGATCATAGTTCGACCTCCATTGTTTTTCAAACTTTCTTCAGAGTTGCTTGTGTCTTTAGTGCGTTCGTAAACCATGGTTGGGAAGGAGTTTTCCTCCTTGACTTGTCCTTTTTTTGAGGAACTGCTGCTTTAATGGCCAAATTGATCCAGCTCGAAATTTGGTTTGTGGCTACGTTACAGTCTTTGTCGAATTCTGGGATTGATCTTGTTGAATGTTCCTTTAGAATAGGGGAATTACTTTTTGACCAATTAAAGAATGAAGCGTGCTTATGTGGTAGTGCCGATACCGCTATAACCTTTTCTACATTTATAGCAAATATTATTGCCTTATATTATGTTATGTTATGTTATGTTATACCATCTTGTATAGCGCAACCATGTAAACTCACCATGAGGCATCTCGGCGCTTACTCAGAGCACAACCCAAGGAAAAAGAGCAGAGAGGAGGGAGCCTTAGTACAGGAAAGCTTTTAGGTGTTTCCTAAAAATTTGATAGGATGAAATTTCTCGCAAGGAGATAGGAAGGCTGTTCCAATATTTAGGAGCCAGGTAGGAGAAAGCCATACCTCCTGACCTGTAACGTCTGATTTGGGGTACATGTAGTAGTAATTGCGAGCTAGATCTGAGTGTTCGGCTCGGGATATGTTTTACAAGCTTATTTTGCAAGTATTTAGGGCCTTGACCCTGTAGGGATTAAATGTCAGACAGCAGACTTTAAAGATGGATCTTTGCTTTACAGGCAGCCAGTGCAGCTTTCTCAGTAGTGGCAGCGAAGAGGATCTGGCAGGCATATTCAAAACCAGCCTGGCCACTGTATTATGGATCACCTGTAATTTTTTAAGGGATGTTAGCCCAACTTCTGCTAAAAGGGCGTTGCCGTAATCCAAACGGCTGATAACCATAGCTTGAGTCAAGGTTCTGAGATGCTCTAATGGGATAAAAGGGAAGATCTTCCTCAGCAGTCTTAACCTGAAATAACAAGACCCAGCAACAGCCACTACATGGTCCTGCATTGAAAGAGAATGGTTGATCTTAATACCTAGATTGTTAACACACTCTTTAGGTACGGGAGGGGCACCCAGCTGTGAGGGCCACCAATCATTGGACCAGATAGCCGCCCCCTTGCCGAGCAGCATGACTTCCGTCTTCCCTGGATTCAACTGGAGAGAGTTGTTGGTCATCCAGTTGAGATTTCCAGGATACCTGTGGAAAAACGTAGTCTATCCGCCTCCTGGTTAGGGCCGATGTTAAACAACAGTTGGGTGTCGTAGGCATACGAAATAGTTTTGAACCCCAGGGCTTCCACTACCTTAGCCAGCAGTGCCATATAGATGTTAAAGAGGGTGGGGCTAAGGCAGGAGCCCTGGGGAACGCCCTTATCCAACAACGTTTTCTCTGCCATGATGACCGTTTGGGATCTATCCGTCAGGACATTTTGTAGCCATTTGAGGGCTTGCCCCTGCATGCCAATAGCTCTTAACCTCTCCACCAGCCTAGCATGTGAGATGGTATCGAAGGCCGCGGAGAGGTCAAGAAGAATCAGGATTGCCGATCCTCCAGCATCCACCGTCATCCGCAGGGAGTCAGTTACCGCTAAAAGCGCTGTTTCCGTACTGAAACCCCTACGGAAGCCGGACTGCGAGGCATCCAAAATGTAATTTGATTCAAGATATGATCGTATGATCTGACTAGGGCACTGCTAGGACTTCTATTGTCCTGATGTTCTTGTTGGATGTAAAAATCCCATCGAGCGTGTGTCCCGTCTCATGGGTGTTCTGCATTACAATCTGGTCCATGGCTAGGTTAGATAGTGCATCTAACAGTGTTGTTAAACTGGTGTCAGAACACTTTTCTAGATGCAAATTAAAGTCTCCCAGAACCGTAAAGTCTGAGTTCTTCACACTAGATTCCAGAAATGGACTCAACAATTGTATCAGAAAGACACCAAGGATATTCTACACATCCTGAACACGTCATCATTTGATGAAGAAACACAATGCCTCATTGGACTTGACATAGAGAGTTTGTATACCAGCCTTTCACATTCAGAAACATTGGAGATTGTGGAGGCAGTCCTCTTCAATACAGATTGGAAATACCAGACACCACGCAATCTGGTGATGGAATGTTGCCACCTGGCTTTGACAGAGAACATATTTGCTTTCGAGGACCAACTCTTCCTACAGAAGCACGGAACCAGTATGGGCAGCACTTTCGCTCCAAGTGTGGCGGGTCTGTACGTCCACCACCTTGAACAACATAAGATCTTGTCATTACACAACCCCTATAGAGACAACTTAGGGCTCTGGAAGAGGTATATAGATGATGTTCTTGTCATCTGGAATGGAGGTGAGAACATAGCGGAGTAATTTATTACATGACTCAAAGATCAGAACCAATATTTGAAATTTACTTACACCATCTCAGGAACCACAATGTTTTTCCTGGATCTGGTTGTCACTGCCAATGGATCTGGTCTGAAGACGACTTCAAGGCCACGGCAAATAATTGTCTCTTAAGTTTTGACACCACCGCCCGAGACATCTGAGGGAGAATCTGCAGTTCGGGCAGTTCCTACATCTGCGAAGGAATTCTTCTGAGGTGCAGGATTTTAAGTTACAAGCGACTGGCCTCAGCGCCCAGTTGAAAGCACGTAACTATCCAGACAGAATAGTATCACGTGCCATGAAAAGAGCCAGAAATATTGACAGACAAGCACTTTTGAATTATACCATAAAAGAACCAGGTGTAACAGATCCTATATGCATCACAACGTACAGCCGCACCTCAAACACCATCACTAAGATAATAAACAATCACTGGCGTATTCTGAGTGGCTGCATGGTGACGCTACCCAAGCCTCTGTTTTCAAATAAGAGGAATCGCAACTTGAAGAACATGCTGGTGCATATCTGACCACGCCAACCTCGAGACAACACACCTAATCAAGGTTTCCTGGCACTTATCAGGGGCCATCATCCTTGCTGCAATTGCAGTGTGTGCCACATCACAAGAACCAGAACCACTTTTATATGTACCCAACAGTCGCTGGTGCTTTTCCCATTCCATTTCTCTGGTAACACAGTGCGGTATTGGGAGTTTGTTTATAACAGTGTGAACTCCCTTATACAAACACAATGACATGCTAACCTACTTTGGGAAGATATGGGCTTCAATTAACTAACTGAGCGAGCTAGGCTCATGTGAGCTAGAATCATATTAACATAACTTTGGGGTTCGATCAACAAATCAGACATAATTTTCCATTTTCACCAGGTGCATCAGTTCGCTAGATATGAGAGTTCATTCCTGCCAGTCAAACTGGACCAAAACCAGGCACTCACTATTTTGCCCCCATTTTTGGTTTCTAGTAACACCTTCCCCCCCTCTCCCTTCTTTCACCTTTGTAATCGACAACTGTGACTAGTTGGCTCATGGTTTTCTCTGACCGACACGAGGCTGTGATCCTGTGTTCTGTCCGTTTTCCCAAAAAGTTATAAATACCACTATGGGCTCTTAAACCCAGTGATTTGCATCCTACATCCATTAGCAGCATCAACTAGTTTAACTGTTTTCTTCAGTAAAACCATATCTTTATGGATAACCCTGGAACAACACGAGCTTCCTTTCCTTTGCTCGACATGCGTGTTAATAAAGTTTTCAGGCCATGTAATTCGAGTTTAACAACAACATCTGTTTTCTTTCTACTCATGATTGGACTGTGTCTGAATCACTACCCTCTTTTTAAGCCTAAATAATTTTTCTGCTACCTCTAATTAAGAATGTTTTCACTATTAACGCTTAGCCAGTTTAGCAAAAAAACGGAAATCGACTGGCATTGAGATAGTAAACCGCGTTTTGCGGTCTAGTCTTTTGCGTCATTTGGGAGGCACACTCGATTCTCACGTGTTTAAAAAGCCACTCTGCCCGCGGCTCCAGTAACATCCGAGCCTCGGGTGAGTGCGGACAGGTCTATGGAGAGGGAGTAGCCTTGACGGAGAAAGTAAGGACGTCCTGCCCACCTCAGGACACACGCTAAGTTTCGCTGCAATTAAATCCTACTTACTTGATCAGATTTTTCTATTTGGCTACAATTTTGTAGGGTTTGACTACAGGAGTCCCTCCTTTAACTCCTTGATGGACTTTTGGGGCCCAATGATGGTTGCATTTTAAGTATGAAATTATCCTAAACACGTCTATGCTGGTGACACTACATTATATGTTTTATGTTTGTATCGTCTAGTGAGTCTTTTTTCCACAGTTTTAGGCACGCTGTTGGCATGGTTTGAAAAATATATTTCACCACCACAACCACAGAAATTATCACACACTCACAAAATATAATTTTGACCTTAAGGTTGTGTATTTTTTAACCTTTTTCCTTATATCCTTGCAGGTCTTTTGATATTTAACACAGGCCAATTAGGTGCTGTATGTTTATTTAGCATTTTTGGGTTATTATTGTGTTTATTGTGACACCTGAAGTGGGAACATCATTTCTCCTTTCTAGGTCCTGACGAAATGCCTTGGGCAGAGGCGTGAAACTAGTTGACCATAAAGGGAAACAATAGGTATTCAAGACTATGGGTTTTCCCACACATCTC
The DNA here is from genome assembly GCF_964263255.1 of Lissotriton vulgaris. Taxonomy (NCBI): domain Eukaryota; kingdom Metazoa; phylum Chordata; class Amphibia; order Caudata; family Salamandridae; genus Lissotriton; species Lissotriton vulgaris. The sequence continues at coordinate 330,298 of NW_028242496.1, read as the reverse complement.
CAGATTTTAGCATACCATTTTGGGTGAGGAAATTAATTTGTTTTTGGACTCACTAATCTGGTATTTTTAAACCTTTTTCTCTAGTTTTGATAAAAATCCCACTCTGTTTTGATTTATCATAAGTGGTTAGGTGTATAGGGACACCTCTGTATTTTACAATTCAGTGTTCCCGCGTATTGGTTGGTAGTAGCACGCCCCTGTCCGTAGAGGGCAGGGCTGGACCCCATGATGAAGCATGCCACCAAGGGGAAACCCGGGTGGTTGAGGGTTTTATGAAAAGAATAAAAAAAAAATGCCATCTGTGTTTCTGCAGGGAAATAAAATGCCTGCCCTTTTTCCCGTGTCGGTTTAGAAGGTACCTCTATTGATTACTTATATAGTGCCATGGAGGACAGGTCCCTACTTTACCGACCTCTACTCTCCCCCTTTGTGTTTTGATATAGGCAGCCTCACAGACCAGCAGAAAGCTGATTGCAGGAAGGTACTCAATCAGTACAAACATATGTTTTCTCTGACACCCAGTCAAACGACCTGGTGTACCCATGAAGTGGACGCAGGTGACAGTCTGCCAGTAAAGAACAACATTTACAGACTGCCTGACCATGTCAGAGATTGCATCAGGACAGAGGTCAAAAAGATGCTGGAATGGGGTGTCATTGAGCCTTCAGATAGCCCCTGGGCTAGTCCAAGAGTCATGGTACCAAAACCTCACACCAAGGGTGGAAAAAGAGAGATGAGATTTTGTGTGGACTACCGAGGCCTCAATGCAGTCACTAGGACTGATGCCCATCCTATTCCAAGGACAGATGAGCTTATAGATACTTTGGCATCAGCCAAGTTTCTGAGTACATTTGACCTGACTGCTGGCTACTGGCAAATCAGACTAGCTGAGGATGCCAAGCCAAAAACAGCATTTTTAATCCCCAGTGGGCATTATCAAGCTACTGTGCTGCCCTTTGGTCTGAAAAATATAATTGCCACATTTCAGAGGCTAGTGAACAGCGTCCTAACAGGTCTGGAAGCCTATAGTGCAGCATATCTAGATGATATTGCTGTCATTAGCTTCACCTGGGAGGATCACCTGGTCCACCTCAGAAATCTTCTGGAGGCCCTGCAAAAGGGATGCTTCACTATCAAGGCCACCAAGTGCCAGGTAGGGCAGAGCAAGGTTGTATACTTGTGCCACCAAGTAGGTGAGGTGGAGGCCAGGTTTAGTCATTGGACAGCAAAATCCAGACCATCATGGACTGGGGTGCTCCCACTACCCAGACTCAGGTCAGAGCTTTCTTAGGCTTGACTGTGTACTGCAGGAGGTATGTTAAGGGATATGGGTCCATTATGAATCCTCTTAATGATCTCACTTCCAAGTGAATGCCAATGAACGTTCAGTGGAAATTTAGCTGTCAAAGGCATTCGATGACCTGAAGCAGGCCTTGTGCACATCTCCCGTTCTGTAAAGTCCTGACAATTCCAAAACGTTCATTGTCCAGACAGATGCATCTGAGATAGGGGTAGTAGCTGTTTTGCATAACTAAATGCAGAGGACCAGGACCAACCAGTAGCTTTCATAAGCAGAAGGTTGACCCCTAGGGAGAAACGTTGGTCCGCTATTGAGAGGGAGGCCTTTGCTGTGGTCTGGGACTTGAAGAAGTTGAGACCATACCTGTTTGGTACTCACTTCATTTTTCAGACAGACTATAATCTCCCGTTATGGCTTAAACAAATGAAGGGCGAAAATTCCAAACTTTTGAGTTGGGCCATTTCCCTACAGGGGATGGACTATTCAGTGGAACAAAGGTTTGGGAGTAACCATGCCAACGCAGATGGACTCTCCAGATATTTCCACTTGAAAAATGAAGACTCAACTGGGCAAGGTTAGTCTTATCACCTTACGTTGGGGGTGGAGGGTGTTTTTTAGGAAAGTAGGATCTGCTTTCATGGTCAACCCCACTTTTTGCTGGTGTCATTATGTTTTACTGACTAGTCTGACGGGGATCCTGCTAATAAGGACCCCAGTCTCTGTGCGCTTCTTTCCTAAATTGGATATGGTGAGTACCTGGGTATACTCCAAATTGGCTACTGCTGTACCCTGATAAGTCCCTAGTACATGATACTAAGGTACCCATGGCATAGGTACAAACGGGGTCTCCCATGGGTTGGAGCATGTATTATACTACCCATGAGCGACCACTCAAATTGTGACTCTTGGCCTGCTATTGCAGTCTGTGTAATCTGGTGCCAGCACCACTTACGACAGATATACGTTTCCTTATATCTGAGGTCACGGTAATTAAAACCTATAAGTCACCCTTAAAGCAGGCCTTTCAATCCCGAAGGCAGGGTGCTCAGTTCTAAGTGTGAGGGTGCCCCTGCATGAGCTGGGCACCACTATAACCTTCGGAGTCCATTCTCCCAGGTTGTAAGTTCATCCGCCATTTTACATATAGAGTGACTATGCGTCATTACGCGATGACCATCTCTAAAGTGGCTGTAACAAACCTTGTCATGTTTGGTATCAAACATGTTGGAATCATACCCCCACACCGTAAACGGTCTGGAGGTATGATTCCATGCACTGTAAAGCTCGTCCGGGAGGCTCTCCGTGCTTCCGGTACCAGTCTACCAGAACTGGACAGCAAGCTGGGGCTGCTGCCGACCAGAAACACGATTCTGCCCTCCTGCTGCTTGTAGGAAGGTAGCTCCTGACTATGGTTGCCCCCAACTTTTTGCCCTGTGTTTTAGCTGGTTTTTGACATAGTTGGCCTGGGACCCTGCCAATCAGGACCCCAGGCCTACTGCTCTCTCTGTAAAATGGATTCCATGTACCTTAGGTGCATATTCCAATTGGTACTGGGCCACCTTATCAGACCCTGTAACTCAGGGCATAGGTGTACCCAGGGCCTACCAGGGGCTGCAGCATGTATTATGCCACCCCTGGCTGGCCATCTAAATCTGACTCAACTGGCTGCACGACAGCTGGGGCAAGGTGGTGTAATCACCCTTTGCTTTAGATATAGTATACCTATATCTAAACCCTAAAATAGACACATATATTCCTATCAGTCACTCCTATGGCAGGCCTTAACAATCCTGAAGGCAGAGTGCTTGGAATTATGTGAGATGGTGCTCTGGCATGAGCTGAGCCCGTCTGCAGCTTGCGGAACCAAGTCCTAATAGCTGTTCTATGATAACGCGTAACTTACAATACTCGCGGTTATTTGCCAACTCTGGTATCGCTTTATCAAAATATGTCGAGTAAGGTGTCATACGAATTGGAATACTAACCCCTCGCCAATTCTGGCGACGGGGTTAGCATTCCACCCTTCTAGAGGGACACAACATGTATGTAACTGTGAACCCCGGTTAAAGTTAACTCGAGCCTCAGCATCACAAAATGGATGCTGCCACCACAGACACAAGTCTGACCCCCTACAGTTGGGAGTCCTTCCAGCGAGGGGAGCTTGGACAAAGGGTTTCCTGTCAGGGGCGGTGCTAGCACCATCCCAGACAGGGTTTTGTGTATCCTGGGTAGGCAGGGCTTTACAGGAAGGTGACTGCAAGTGGCACCCCGGTGCTCACTATGCATAGGCCGGCTTGAACCAGTTCCAGTGGCACACCAGCCCCTGAGCTGGGGAAAGTCCGGCATGGGAGAGGGGTGTAACCACCCCCCTTCCTGGTCCCACCCATGGGCAGGACCTAGTCTTGTACCAGCCCCTTCCTTTAGAATAAAGGTAGGAGCGGGGACCCTTCCAGATTAGATCATCTTTGAATCCTGAAACTACTTTCCACAAGAGGAACTCTCGAGTTCTTCTCAAGATTTCTCCCTTGTGACTAAGGAGTAGTCACCCTGCAGCAGCAGGCACCAACTAAGTATCTGCGGTTTGCTAAGACGTCCTTCCTCCAGGAAACAGACCGACCAGCACGACGAGACCCGGACTCCCTGCCCTCTCTGACCTCTACCTGCCTCTACAGCACAGCTGAGAACCGTGGGTGCGACGAGACCAGTGGACCCGGCGACCATCAGAACCAGCACGACACTGACCCAGCACGACCGCCGAGGGACCCTCGAGTGGGTGCAGTGGGGTAAGAGAAGCCCCAACCCCAAGCAGCACGAGCACCGAAGACCAGCCCCCCAGCATCCACCAGATCTGCGTGGGGCCCTTTTGCTTCTGTGTCGCTTGCCACGTTGTCCGGTCACTTGCCCGTTGGCTAGTGACCTTCCAGACCACGTCCTACGTTTGTTTCACCGCTGGTCTAGCTCCTCTAGACTGGCCCTAGTCTCCTCCTGAAGGGGACCTTCCTCGGACCCTCCTGGTCCACCCAAGACGCCATTTTGTGTCGCCACGTGGGCTTGCCGTAGCCAAGGCTTGTTGCCTCCTTCACCGGATCCAGCATCGCCAGCAGCAGACATCCGACATGGGACAGCTCGCAGACCTCCAGCCTGGTCGACATCAGCGCCCCTGGTCCGTGCAGCAGCAGAATCCAGTGTCACCTCTTCACCTGGCTGAGTGACCTCGTCCGGTGCCATCCTGGTGCCCACCTAATCACTGGCTAGTGATTCAGAACTTGGTCCCCTCTGCTTACAGGTATCCATCTTCCTCAACCCAGGCTTGGGTTGCATCGAACAATCTTCACTGGTCGCCTGCCAGCAACTTCTTCTTTCAGGCTCCTGGTTCGTCAACGAGGGTTTCCGACGACACTTGAACCCTATGCAGCCGCAGCCCCTGGGCTAGGTAAACCGAGTACCCCGGTGCTCCAGCGTAGAACAACTCTCTAAGTGCCTAGATCCACTTTCGTTTTTGACCTACCTAGTCGGGTTCGCCCGAGAACACTAACTTTTGCATTTACTAGTATCCATAGACTTTGTCCTGCATCCCACGTGAGAGTGCACACTCTGCACCCGAGTCCCCTAGGCCTCCTGCTAGTAATCTGAAGGTTCAGTAGTCCAGTCCTAGCGATTCCAAACCCTATGAGATTAGTTCTTACCTGCTAGTAATTTCGCATTCCACTTTTAGAGTATATGGTTTTTCTTGCCCCTCGGGCATTTGTGTAAATTGTGCAACTTAAAGTATTTTCGTAAGAGTTTTGCTGTGTGCTTAGTACCCTGTCCTCATAAAGAGTCCAGGGCTGTTGTGATCTAAATAAATATACTGTTTATTTTCATAACACTTATGTGGTGTCCTTTCACTTGGTGTTCAAGGGGTATATGTGATGGTATAACAGCTGGCTTAACACGCCCTCTAGAGTTTAGCCCGAAGACTGCTCGTATCCATGCTACTAGGATAGCTGGTCTATAAGGTTGACTTACAACCAATCATCAATAAGGGTTGTTTGGACTGATACAAAGTGCTCACTAGAATAGTGAACATTATATATCAGGCCAACTTCTCACATTGCTGAGCCAAGCTCGAGCAGAGGAAGGCAGAACATAGGTATCCTGTCACAGAGAGGTGTGACCACCTCCCAGACTAGGTTTAGTGTATTGGGGTAGGGTGGGGGCGCTTGCCACCACCACTGAGACTGCTTGAAGGACACATTTCGTGCCCTCTTGGAAACTCCAGTTCAAACCAGTTCAGGAAGCCGTTGGCTCCTGCTCTGGCGCAAAACTGGACAAAGGATATGGGCGTATCCTCCCCACTGTCAAATCCCTCCTTTGGGAGGGACCCCTGAATCTTCTCAACCCCTTCCTAACAGTATTTAACGGTTTACCTGTAGGTGGGTCCCTAGATTTGTCTTTGGACAAGATTCGGATCACAAACCACTTCAACTTCAACCGTCTGAACACTCTGAACTTTGCTGAACTTCGCTTTGGGACTACAACGGGGAAGATTCCTGCTGCTCCTTGTCTCGTCGTCCTGCTGGACTTCTGCAACATCCTTGCCCGTGCTCCATACAGGTTCTTTACCAGGTCTGCGGACATCCAAGGTACCTGAAGGAATCTACCTTGGAGTGAAGGAGTCCCTCCCCTGCATCTGCAGGATTCTCAACACAGCTGACCGGGCTGCTGATTCTGGGGTCCCATGGACCCTGAAAAGGCTCAGCAACACAGGTGGTGGTTCTGCTACTCCCTCAAGGTCTGCACTGTCTTCATACCGCAGTTGATGCCAGTATCCCTCGTTGGAACTGCTAGAACAGGACCCCTGGCACCGCTAGAACAGGACCCCTGGCCTCAATCTGCGGCTGGCAGAGCTTGTTGGCTCTCTCCTCCAGAGATTCTAGGGCTCCACGAAACTCCAACATCAAGCAACTCCTGCTGCCAAGAGCTACGCCCTTACCACTTCCTCTGCACTGTGGGCCTTCTTCATTGGTGGGCTGCTTGAGGTCCTCTTGTGACTCCGGTGCCTTCAACCCGTGGGTCCTATTGAGTGTCTTCTATGGCTTCAGTGGGCTCCCCTGTTTGCTCTAGGACTGCTCTGACTTACCTGCTTGTAGCAAGTCACTTGGACCTTGCTGATCCCGACACTGCGTCTTTTCTGTCGACTACGTTGTTTGCTGCTGCACTGACCCCTGGGCTCTCGACATCCAACGTGGGACAGCTTGTGGACTGTTCTTAGTCTCCTACAGCATCACCTGGTCCACACAGCTGCAACTTCAAGGGCACCGTCAACCTCTCCTACATCTCCGACATATGTGGCCATTCGTCTTCCATGCCTCCTGGTCACTCCTGAGTGGCATAGACTCTGTCACCTCATCCACTTTTGGGTTTCACTGGAATCCTTCGTCTTCTTCTCCAGCAGCATCTTTCTTGAAGTCCTCCATTGTAGTATATGGCGGTTTCCGACGTCACTTATGCACCCGGCTTCCTTGCTGTAGGTATCCTGGTTCTGGGGTATCTACGGGTGGGTTGACTCTCCAACCTTCCATCTTCCGCAGGGTTTCTGCAGGGTCCACTGGTGAGGGTCCTTCTTTAAAATTGCAATGCAACTTACCTATTGACTAACATTGAGCACCCAGTCGTGTTCCCACTCTGCACACAACCTCTGTGGGGTTCCTAGATACTCACCTAGGGCTTGAAACGTGGTTCGCATTCCACTATTTTATTATATGGTTTAGTCTCCCCCAGGAGACCACTGTGTATTTGTGCTACTTATGTGTTCTATTTCCTAAGTTTTGTGCTTAGTGTGTTTATATCTCCAGGTAGGAAATAATACAATGTGTTAGTGAGTATTTGTAATAAAATACATATTTTTATAACTGCACTGTCATTCTTTTTCACTTAACGTATACCATAAGATTAAGTACTAGTAAAACAAGCCATTTTACACTCCCTCTGGACTAAGCCTGAAGGCTGCTCTCCACAGCTACCACTTAGAGAGCTTTCTAAAGTTGTCTAAGACCACCTAAATCACCATAAGGGCTGTCTATATTTGTGCAGGATGCTACACTTACATGAGTGTATTTTTCTAAATCAGAAATTCTTTGTCTTTTAAAATGTATTCTTTTATGGCTTGGAATATAGCCGAATAAAGATTTCTGAAACATGAGTGAGCACCATATACTAAGCCAGCCTCTCACATTACTAAGGACTGCAATTAGTGCCAATGAGCTGGTGCGCGAATTGAAAGAGAAATCAGACTGCACTGAGATTAACTCTGTGATTCAAAACACATTCAGCATTTCGGGGGCATTACCAAAGCCATGTGCCCACAACCAAGGTATGCCGTATTTAAGAAATGAGCGCGATAACTCACTGAAGGCAAATGAACAAAACATGACATTGCTCAAAAAGGAATTAGGATCCCTCCTCCCCCCGCCCCTTGTCCACTAAGAAAACAAACTAAAAAGAGCATGGCTTAATGTTAGTCAAACAGAATAGCGCCTCTCAAGACCCCACTGATTGCTGGTCCGATAACCGCAGAAGATGGAGATACCTAGGACAGGTGACTTTCCTAAATTCAGTAGAGATTAGAGACAGAAACGGTTGCCATTGATCAGTGAATGCGGATCCTTTCCCTGCTAAGGTCAGAGTTAGCTTCTCCATACCTAACACATGCCAAAGGCGGTATAGCCAACCGGTGAAATTAGGGGTCTGGGGAGTTCGCCAGTGTGTCAGAATGTTTTGAACTGCAGATCCTAACGCTATTGCAATTAGGCGGCCTCGGCAGGATTTTAAGGGTAGGTTAATGGGTTCGGGAGGCCCAACAGAACATACGCAGGAAAGCGTGGTATTTGCGTATCTAGGTGTTTATCTACCTTATTGAGCGCCTGGGTTCATTAAGGCTGGAGATGGACACACTCCTACAAGAGATGCACCAGAGTGCCATGACTTCAGCATCCCCGCCAGCATTCTGCCCCCTTAGAGGGATCCATTGAGTGTAGATGCTCAGGGGTATAATACCAATAAGTGGCCAATTTGGTAAGGGTTTCAGTCAGCCCCATGTGGTAAGCCGAGTGACGTGCTCTGTAATATACCCCCTCCTATTCCTTATGGCTAAGTGTTCTGCCTAAATCCCGTTAGCATCGGTCGCAGCTAGCGTTGTACATGTGTGTGTTCCTGGGTAACAGCATCCTGTAAAGATCTGAATTGAGTTTTTTATCTGAAGTGCCTGTGACAAGCCTCTTTTCATATGTGGTGAGGTGTTTGCTGGCTGATGGTCTGATCTGGTTGTGTAGGGCCCAATGTCTGATCTGGAGGTATGGAAGTATTTCGGTCTCAGACAGCCCATAGTCCGATTTAAGCTGCTGGAATGATATGTTTCCCATCTACGTCAAACAAATGGCCACAGGAACGACAGTCTGTGGACCACCACTGCACAAAGGCAGCTGCGTCTAGGCCCGGATGGAAATCAGGGTTATCAAATAGGAGAGTCAGCGGCGAGGGAAGGGTGGATAAGTTTTACTTAACGTTGGTGCGGTCCCACGTTTCAAGGGTGACTCGGGTGATAGAGGACGCATATAAATTGGGCGGTCTGTAGCTTCTGGAGGAAGGGGCCTACCGGCTACTGCTTGGTCTTGAAACAGCCAATGTTTCTCGGACTCCAGCCGGCTCCATTCCACTAAATGACGCAGCTGGGCCACCTGGAAATACAGCTGAAGGTCGGGGATACCGAGACCCCCTCTTCAGGGGGAAGCACCGTCGGAGCTTGCTTCATCCTCGGTTTGCGACCGTTCCAGTTGAAATGCGCCAGTTCAAACTGGGTTTGATGTAGCCACCACAGCGGGGGTCCGAGAGGCCAAGTCTGGAACAGGTACCTGAAGCTGGGGCAATATAGTAATTTTAACTGCTGCTATTCTACCAAGCCAGGAGAGCGGGTAATGCTTCCATTGGCCCAGTTCTTTGCGTATTTTTAACCGTAGTAGCGCATAATTAATGGCCACTATATTCGGCAGGGAGGGAGTAAGCTTAATCCCGAGATAGGGAACTGAGCTTTCCGCCCATTGTATGGGATGGCGGTCTTGAAGGTGTGCCCGGGTGAGGGGCGATAAGGAAAGGTCGAGTGCCACTGACTTATCCATATTCACCCTAAACCCTGAGAATTGGGCAGATGTCTCAGTTCTTTGAGACATGCCGGAAGTGCGAGAATTGGGTTTGACAGCGAGATCAGGACGTCGTCTGTGTATAGACTAATCGTGTGGGTGTCCCCCCTAAATTTAATTCCCGATATCTCTGGGTTGTGCCGAAAGTGGAACGCCAGGGTTTCCAAGTAGAACATGAAGAGAAGGGGTGACAGGGGGCACCCCTGTCTAGTGCCTTTCTCCACAGGGAACCGGGACGACGTGTGGCCGTTTACACGTACCGTGGCTGTTGTGAACCAGTAGCAGTTAAGGATGCATGTGCGGAACTTCTCCCCCATCCCGACCCGCTCGAGGACCTGTACCAGGTATGGCCAATGGACCCTGTCTAAGGCCTTTTTGGCGTCTACAGTGAGTAACATGTATTCCTCTGGTAACTTGGACGCTTTCTCGATAAGGTGGAGTGGCCACTTTGTATTATCGCTTATCTGGCATATACTGTGCAAGGCAAGCGGCCAAAATCCTGGTATACAGCTTGATATCTACGTTGAGGAGAGATATAGGGCGGTAAGCTCCACATGTACTTCTATCTTTGCCAGGTTTCGGGATCACCACTATGGAGGCTTCCAGCATATCTCCTGGAATCGCCCCGGGTTCTGAGAACGAGTTAAAAAGCTTAGTGAGGAGCGGGGCAATCAACGCGCAGAAGGTTTTATAAAATGTTGCAGAAGAGCGGTCCAGCCCAGGGGCCGTGGCAGGTTTAAGGCGTGAGATGGCTGCAACCACCTCTTCTATCCGTATGTCCCCTTCCAATAGATCAGCCTGCATTTTAGTTAGAGTAGTCAGGTCAGTGGCTGCTAGGTACTCCATCTGTAGAGGACAGGGGAGTGGTAGCGTATGAGCGAGTGTAAAAATCTCGGAATGCCTCCGCAATGTCAGAGTCTTCCGTGACCCGGCGATCGCCACCAACGTGAATCTCCTGGACCCCTTGTCTCAGTCGGGTCTTGCAATGTATGTGCTAGGAGCCGACCGCCTCTATTCCCCCCGGTGTAGTAAGCATGGCGTTGCCGGAGGGCTGCATACTCTGCCCTATCCTGATCTATGGCTGTCAGCTGTTGCCGCACCGCTTTCAATTGACGCCACATCCGTGGCGCCCCCTTCTGCTGATGCATTTGCTCGATCTCCTTTGCTTTTTGGTTGAGATCTGCTCTCTTACGCTTGCGGACCGAGTTTTCGGCCGCTGAAATAGCCAATATTTCTCCACGGAGGACTGCTTTGAGCGCCGCTCATTGTGTGGCCAGAGACGTGTCGTGATTATCGTTATGGGAGAGATAATCTTTTATTGTGCGTTGTAGTTGTTCTACCACTATTGATCTGTGTAAAAGGGTGTCACAAAGGCGCCATTTTCGTGGGGAACGCTGCAGGGGAGGCAGGGTGAAGGTGAGTTGTACTGGTGCATGGTCTGTCAAGGAGGCGACTCCTATTTCAACATTTGTTGCGAGCGCATGCAATGGGGCTGAGGTTATTAGGTAGCCCAGCCTAGCATACGTTTTGTGCGCGTTAGAATAGTAAGAGTATTCCCTAGAACTGGGATGGAAACTGTGCCATAAATCCGTAAGGCCTAAGTCTCGCAAGCGAGCCAGTCCCGCGGTAAAGAGCGCCCCAGTCTGCCCTGCACGTTGACACGATCTGTCTGCTACATTATCAAAAACTTAATTCCAGTCACACCCCAGCAGGATCCGTCTTTCCGTTGTGGCTGTTGCATCAGTGAGTGTGGTGTGTAAAAACCTTTCTTGTCCCTCGTTGGGGGCGTACACTGAGCCTACCGTGAATGTGAAGCCCCCTAAGGCAAAGAGATGTGTAAGAAGTCTCGCCTTAATCTCGGCCTCTTTGTAGAGGATCTTCCCACAAAACCCCTCAGCCACTCCTGCTGTTTTGGTGTAGCTAGAGGAAAACAGCTGGGTAGGGAATTTGTGTGACTTAAGACGATAACAGTCCTTGGACAAGCGATGCGTCTCCTGCAGAAGGCAGATGTCCGCATGAGTATTTTCAAGACAGGACAATACTGCTTTGCGCTTCACAGGATTGTTGAGCCCCCCTCACGTTCAGGGAGAGTATCTTAAGTGTGGTGGGGGTCTTTTAGTCATGTGTGGGTGACAAGGGCCGTTTGCTGTGCTCATGGGAAACAGGTTATGATGCTGAGGGATTCTACCTGTCAAAGCCATAATCTTGATAAAAAAGGGTGGACAAGGGGCCCCAGAACCTCAAAAATAAAAACCCCAACAACTAGCAGAGTAAAACTCCTCTGCATAAGGCAGAGGGGAAGAAGAAAAACAGTGTAAACACAATAGAGTCCGCCATCCTCAGATGAACGTGGGAGAATCACCATTGGGGGAAAGTAGTAGCCAGGAGCAGCCCTCCCCTCCCCACCGGCAGCCCATCTTACAAGGATACAGATCAAGAAGGGTCAGTGGGACAAATGTACATCAGTCAGTTTGCGTTTTTGCCAAGTCTGTGGACAAAGTCTCAAGTACCGCCTGATGTCTCTCGGAGATCTCAACGGGATCCGGTCGCTGTGGTCGGCGGCGCCGTCGTTGCTGTCTCCAGCGTGGTCTTGTGTCCTCCGTCTGGGGGGTAGAGCTGTCGTCTCCGTTGCCGGGGGATCGATGCCAAGGAGGCGGGAAGCCTCCTTAAGTGAGCAGAGCTGGAAGAGTTTGCCATCCATGAGGAAGATCAGGCAGAACGGATGACCCCAGCTGTAGGAGACATTGCGTTGGCGTAAATATGAAGTTACAGGTCTAAAAGTTCTCCTTTTTTGCAGGGTAAAGGCTGTTAGGTCTTGATACAGAAGAGGGTTCTGTCCGCGGAACGTCAAAGGGTGTTTCTGCCGGGCTTTCTTGAGAATTTTTTTCTTAGTGCGATAGTCCTGAACGCATACCAAGATCCCCGAAAGGGGGGCCGTGTCAGGGCGAGGCGGCCCCACCCTGTGTGCCCTGTCCAGCTTCAGCACTGTGTCGAGAGGGTTGCCCAAAATGTGATTGAAGAGTGCCCTAGCATATTGGAAGATGTCGCCTGCCTTTTCATTGGTCTTCACTCCCTGGATCCTGATGTTATGCCATCTGGAGCGGTTTTCCAGGTCCTTCAGATGAGACTGGAGGTCCACTTGTTGGTCGTGAATGCGGACAACTTCTTGCTGGAGAGACGAAAGCTCTGTTCCCCTCTGGTCGCTTTTCTCCTTCAGTTCAGCCACCCTCTCGCCGATTCCATCCATGTCTCGTCGGACATCTTTGATTTGGGCCGTAAGATCCCTCTTGAGGTTCTGCAAATCGTCGGACTCTAGAAAGGCTTTAGTGATGGGTTCTCCGTTGTCACTGCCCATTGGCGCAGGTAGTTCAGTGTTTGTGGGAGTATCGCCCTCCTGACCCCCAGTCTGGGCTTTTGCGAATAGGTCTTTTAGGGTTTTCTCCTTCCGTACCCGGGAGGAGGACATGGTGTGCGGACGCAAACCACTAGGGTGATTGCAGTCAGAGGCCGTGCAAGTCGAGGCAGAGCGTGAGCAAAGGACTCCAGTTCGGGCCTGCTGTCCCCGGGCAACGCCGAGAGGCCCCTCTGCTACTTGTGGAATGTTGGGGCCAAAACTGATGCGTCTGGTAGCCAGTCGAGTGGTCGCAATCAGGCCTCAGTGCTTGGTATTTCATGCAGTCCCGTCTGTGTGAGGGCCAGTCCGCTTCACGGCACCCCCAGAACGCGACTATGCTCCCTGCCCCCCAAGGGCCTCTAATGGGGTCGCCTCGCAGTTGACCCAATCGTTGGTGATGCAGGCCCCAGCCAAATTGCAGATAGCTATGTCCAGAATGTAGGTCCCCGCCTCCTACCGCGCGCAAGGGCGGATGCTTTTCCCTTCCCGGGCTGGGAGTCTGCCCGGAGCGTGGCAGGGAGGGGGAGTACTTCGGTCCTTCGGTGGCTTCAGGAGCTCCCTCCTGCTGCTGTGCTGTGTCTCTGAGGACAGGTCTCCCAGCATCTCAGCAAGGATTATGGCGCTATGGGGCCTGCCTCTAGTCTGTGTGTTACGCCGGGCCGCCGCTGATCCTCCTGTCCTGAGTGCCATTGTAGACTCTGCCCAGTTGCTCCCTGCCGTCCGGTGCACCTGGGGACCAACCACCGCTTCTTTCACGACCACAGGTGCTGCGCACGGGCCGCTGCCCCAGTCTCCAGTTCATGCACTTGCCTGGGACGTGTATGCGATGTCCGTCGGCTTGGCTGCCGTTCCGATAGGCCGCCGATGGGCCCGACTCAAAATGGCGCCTCGCACGTGCCGCAGCACCAGCCCAGGGGTATGTGTGTCCGCCGGCTGAAATGGAGTATCCACTGCTCCCAGGGCTTCCACTGACCAGTGCAGCCCCTTCCCCCATCAGCCGCGGTGATGGTGCAGGTCGCGCTGGCTGATAACAGCGGTGAAGGAGAGCTACACTAGGTCCAGGGGCCGCGCCCGGGCCCTCTGTTGATTCGCAGCCACGGGCGGGTGACGCACTCGCTGCCCTGCCCCGTGGCCATCGCTGCGTAGTCCTCAGTGTGGGAGTATGCTGCTACCAGGATCTGTTTGCTGTTAACGGCAGAATACCGGTGCTCAGGGCACAAGTCCTAAAAAAAGAAGTGGGGGGACGCTGACGTCACAACAGGAATTGACGTTACAAAAGGTGGTTTGCCCGATCAGACTCCTTGCCTCCCCTAGCTCACCCCTTAGATGCGATTGCAGCAGAGAAGCCAGCGCGTGAGCAGCGTTCTGAATGAGCTCCGATCTTGCCCCAGAGAGGCCAAAGAGTGAATGTGTGGCTCCATTTACTCCAGTTATCGACCTCCCGGTAAAATAAGTGGGGGGACGCCGTCCACCCGCGTGGTACCCCGACTCAAGCCCTGCCGGTGCTGTTCTGGATCGCCAGCAGGAGCAGAGGAGCCGCACGTCCGATCAAGTTGCCATCTTGGCCACGCCCCCTCCCTCTGACTTTAAATCAATCACTGTGGGATTTTTGCAATATGTTAACGGTGTGCAGTTTGCTTTCCAATCACTTTGAGAAACTGATAGGTCCAAGTGCACATTTCTGTTTTTAATTCCTCTGTAACTGATCTATGTTGGCAGGCAGTGTACATAGTGCAGATAGGTGAGTGCACAACTTACCTCAGAATCATAAAATTAATGGTGTATCCATCACGGTATTCCTAAGAAATAAAAATATTTGTGTATTTGATGTGTTTGTCTGTGAGAAATTAATGAATGTAAACAAAACAAACAGTCTTAAAGAACCGGGGATGTTGTACATAGCAGGAGCTGATCACCTGATCAAAGCAGCATGCATTGTATCTCAGAGGCCTACACGGTTATGCAGGGGAACATCTGGTTGCACAGCTTTAGTAAGGGAAGGTTGCCTCTGAGGAGGGGGATTCTACACACGGATAAATCACTCATTTGTATTATTTCTGGATCATAAATGAGTGAATTGCCGGTTTGATCCATTACTGTGTTGACAAGGCATCGCAAACTAATGTTCCACAAATGCAATCCACAGATGCAGAGCCTTGGCCGTGCCCCAGCCACTTGCAGGCTGCACGTGTGAGGCAATCCTGACAAAGCTGCACCACGTCTGTTTACATTGGAATGATATCAGGGTTGTAGAATGCACAAAGAGCCCTACAGTAAACCATGACCCCATCTGCAGAAGGTATTTAGAGAAGGGATTTGTGCTTCCAGCTACTCGTAAAACCCAGGGACTCATTAGTTTGTCAGCAGTGATCGCTTTTATCAGCCTGCCAAGAATTGTAAAACAAGTGAAATCAAACTACATAATGAGGGGGGAAGCATTGATGATAGGAAGCATAGAGGACAAGGGAAAAAGACGAAATCTCGGTCTTTGATGCACAGCAAATGTGACATGATAAGAACAAGATTTAAAGCCCTGTTTACAACAGGCTCCTTTAACCACAAGCACTGGTCTCGAGTGCTCCAGAGTAAAGAAAAAAGTAGTTCCACTAACATGCTACAATGGCAGCTGGGGATGGATATTAGTAGTTAGTTCCTGCTCTCGTGGAGTGGTAAACAAAGGAAGAGGCATGACAAATACATGCCATGGACAAATAGGGAGAAAGAAAAGGAGAGCGATGATGGTGCCAGCAAATGGAAAGCCTATGGGTGAGCTGAAGCCCACAAAGTAGATATAGCTTGTCTCGAAGAGACAGCGCAAGAGCTTTCTAGGCGAGACCTTAAAAAACGTCCACCTGACTATAAAACAGACCCCACCTACTGCTAAAAAACCAACCCACACACTGATCTGTGAGACCAGCTCATCTGGCACGTCCGATTGCCCTATAGGTCAGTCATGAGAGGATGATGCTGCTTGTAACCAAATTGTGGGCCAATCCCCCTTCATCCCTTTGTGACTGAAATCTTTTTTCTAGTTGAATGTAGATGATTATGGAATGCTTAATACTTTGAAGACTGTGATGATGACTTTTCTAATTTGCCATAATGAAATAAATGCTTAAATTGGGGTTTTATTGGTCACTGAATCTTAGGTTAATCCACCCAGTGTAATAGCTGTATGTTTTGAAAAGTGTTGGCAGAGACTAGCTTAAACTCTTCAAAGCAAGAAAGTGCACTTTTGAGTGGGCTCCAATTGTACAGCTCATCTAATATTGGCGGGTTACCTCGTCCCTAACACTTAAATCCAGGATCTGTTCATTCTGCAGAAAAACATAGTTAAATGTATGGGTGATAAAAGAGAAGCAAATGTCCCATTTAACCAACTGATTCCAGTGATGCAGTATAATCTGGGATGATTGCAATATGGGAAAGTTGTCCTTTCAGTATTTTTTGGCGTATCCATTGTAAATATCTGAAGGATGAAGGAGTTGACTCCTTTAGCGAGAACCCAGGGCTTAGTGTTAGGAACGACAACTAGCTGAGCAAAAGACGTAAAAGGGCATCTTGAATATATGTGCATTTGATGCTAAGGTCCAATCAAACTACATAATTTCTATCTATTTCTATGCATACGTTTATCATTGTACTTTTTCGTTTTTACTTGTTTATGCATGATTATATCGTGTTGATCTACAAGACCACTTTTTATGAAAAAAAACAAATGTGCGGCTATAGCTTGCCTAATATTCCACCTTCCGGGGGAATGCTTTGAACCTCACTATACCTCCTCAATCCATCTGGCATTGACTGCACATTTTGTGGTAGATTTGTTAGGTTTTTTTTAAGAGCATTTAGTTTTCCTTACTTTTGTGGGTATACAAAACCCATTTTCTAGCTTTACTATTTCAGTGTTAGTGATAATGTGATACCTGTGATTTGTTGACAGTAAATATTGTCACTAGTACTATCTTAGATGTAATAGGTATGATATGTTTTAATGTGACAGAGGGTCTTTCCTGGTATTAGATTTTCTTCTGTTCTGTTCTACAAGCATGGACTGGAGCACAAATATGTTAGTCTGCAACCCCCCTCTACTATACACATAACACAATAGTGAAGGGACAGAAACGCACCCCATAAAGCAATATTGCATGGATGTGTAATTTCTTGGGGGAATTAAAAGACGGAGTAAGTTTAACTGCAGAGAGCAAAGGATCTTTTCATGAGATTGATAATGTTGCAAAGTTGAGACCCACCACTTTGCATCATGAATTTCTATATATTTAGCTACCCCGAGATGGTAGGGAACCTGAATATCATTGTCAGAAAATCATCTGCCATAAATAGGGTGCCCTAAATATCATCTTAAAAAATATCACCCGATCAGAGTTATTAACTGCTTTCACTGTAGTGCAGAGGATGTGAAAATTTAATCTTTCCACTTAATAAGTTCAGAAGTAAGTTTAGTAGGGTAAATATTTTAGCAATACAGATAAAATGAGAACAATGTATAATAGAAAAGTTACATACAATATATCAGTAATATAACCAGCAAGCAAGTATGGTTCGAGTGAGAGATAATGAAATACATCATACATAAAAAGAAAAACATCAACTTATGAGTAAAATTGCATCATTTATAAGATATAGAAGTGCAAAAGAGAAGGCAAGATACAAAGTAAAGTAAAGCATGTGATATTAATCAAAAGGATGTCATGGGGGTTTAGCAACTTCTTGATGTGAAGGAGTCGGACGTAGAGAGCGATTTGCACTTGTGTCAATGAAAAGTGTAACAGGTGACCATAAGTCTAAGCTCTTTGGTGCCATGTGTAATGGGTATACAAATATGTATCGAGCCTGTGATTATAACAAACCGCATACCACCATGCCTGGTAAGATAGTTTGGTAAAGTCCTTCCAATTCTTGGTAATTTGCTGAAAGGCCACTGCCAGTAATAAGTCTATGATCTTAACATTGGACTCGGAATTTCCCCAAATAGGGAACAAACTACCTAAAAAGATGTGTGAAGGGGTAAGAGGATGATTGGAGTTAAAAATGGAGTTGAAGGTAAGTACATTTTTTTATTGTATATAGTTAATTAAAACCTTTACAATATGGTTACATTAAAACACATGTTTTAAGAATAAAATATACGACTTTAGAGGATCATTAAAAAAACACAAAAAGAATACCTTTCTAAAATGTCTATATATTTGATATATTTATGAGAGGGGATTCAGAGTCTGTTCATAACACTTCAGGCATCCGTGTTCGAGCATTCAGTAATCTTTTTTCTCAGTCTTCACTACTAGCAGCAATGCCTTTTGACAGAATCTGGCGGCCCTACAAGCTGTCTGCAGATGGTAACTATTCAGTGCTAGCATGACAGCTGGGCGGCATGATCCAATCTGAAAAAGACGGAATACATGCAGTAGATAATAACGTCTCAAAATTTTCAAAGATGGGCAGATGCACAATATGTGCAACATTGATTCTTCCATTTGCCCACATAGTCAGCAGACAGGGCTCGGCCATGTTTGCTTCCATGGAGGTGTATGGTCTTTTAAAATGGTGGTGCCCAGCCGTAATTGTAATAGTGTTTTTTGGGCGGCATTGGATATGTGATTAACTAAGTACGGTTGAGGTTCCATTTTCACGTACGTGGCCAGGATCGTCCAACTGTGTTTTTTCTGTGCTGTTGCGGCTTTGTCTGTTAGCCAAGATCTTTGCTTTGCTGCTCCGTTGGTTACTTTTTTAAAAGCCGCAAAGGTTTAATTTGTATTCCATGCCTCCTCCAACTTAAGACTTGCAAGGGCGTTCTCCCATACTGGTTTCCAAGCGTTTTTCGACTTGGTCTGGTTGTTCATCTCAATCCATCAGAGGCCCATTAGCGTGTCCTCTTGGGCTGCTCTTAGTTTCCAACATGTTTTTAGAATGGCCGCTTGTCTGACTTGATGCTGGTTTGATAGACCAAATTCCAGGCGAATCAATGATTGAGATACAAACCTCGGAATCTTAAAGATATATTTGAACAGCTCTGATTGCTGTGTGTTCAGAAAATTTGCAACTTTACCCCTATACAATTCCGAACCATAAGTGAGCGAGGGTAAAAACTTGACAGCTATCACCTTCAACAGGTGCGAGTTGGATGGACAGTTCAATTTCGTTTTTAATATGTTTAGGGCAAAACGAAGTTTATTTGCCTGTGCCTTTCTATACAGTTGGTGATCTTTCAGAGTCCACCTGGCATCGACAACTTCTCCCAGATATTTGTACGAGCAGGTCTGCTCTATTTTGTTGCCTGCGATGTGCCATTTGAAAGATTTCCTCCCTGGGCGAGCAGCAAAACAGACGATCTTCGTCTTTTTATAATTAATTTGCAGGCCCTTCGCACTGATGTATTCATGGAGCTTCATGATGGAACGTTGTAAGCCCAACGGGGTCTGACTGCACAGTACAATGTCGTCCGCATACTGAATGCTCCTGATTTTGTGATGGGCTAGCTTTGGCGGATCGCTTTCTGTCTCTGCAATGTGCTTGTCCAGGTCCGCTGTGACTCGGAATTTCCCCAAATAGGGAACAAACTACTTAAAAAAATGTGTGAAGGGGTAAGAGGATGATTGGAGTTAAAAATGGAGTTAATTTGAACCCATACCTTTTCCCAAAAGCTCTGGACGAATTTACATGCGAAGAGCATGTGAAATAAGCCAGCATGTGGTAACGAACGGGACCAGCAAAGATCTGGAAAATGAGTGTCTCGCCATGAAGTGTAAGTGGAGAAAGTAGGAGTCTGCTATAAATGAAAAAGAGCGTTTGTGTGGTATTAGCTGCCCTAGAGGATTTACGAATTTTAAGCCAAATTTTACCCCAAAAGTCTATTGGCCAGGAGGTTTCTAAATCCGTTTCCCACATCAATTCTACCTTTGTTTTATCTCTTGGACGAAATGAGGTATGTAAAAACATATAAATAGTGGATGCCTTGGATGCATTAAGAACAAGAGTCCTTAGCTCGTCCGCATGAATAAGCTCATGTGAAGCAGTTGGCTGGAGCAACGTAAATTGTGTGTGGGCATTTTGAATAGATTCCAATAACAGAGAATATTTGGACTTAAAAGATGAAGGCAAGGTAAACAAAGAGCTAGCCCTTACAAAAGACTTAATATGGTAGTGGTCATAGAGTTGACGAACCAATTTTATACCACACTGTCTCCAAGATTTAAAAAAAAAAAAGGTTTTTTATTGATCAAAATGTTTTTATCATGCCAGATAGACGAGGTAAGGAATGAGGTCAAGATAACAGGCGGTATTATCTTGGAAGTATGTTTGAGTATAGGGGTAGAGACAGATTGCGGTGTACTTGTAAAGGAAAGATACTCCTGAAATGAGAATGGTGAAAGGAAGGATTTTTCAAGCATAGCCCGTTTGGGAAGATATTTAAAGGGGTCAGAGAGCCATTTTGATGCTTGAGGTAAAAGGAAGGATTTGTGATAAGTAGGGAAATCAGGAAAATTCACCCCACCCTCTGATTTTGAAGAAATCAATTTTGAGATAGACATGCGTGATTTTTTGGTGCTCCATAAAAGGAAGATAAAATGGAGGTGAGTTTCTTAAAATATTTGGAGGGTATGCACAGTGGAATATTAGAAATTGTATATAAGACTATGGGCGAAAGCATCATTTTAATGGTGTCCACCGCGATAGATAGAGAGGATGCCATTTCATTGTTAAAGACGATAACTTTTGTATGCAATTTTCCATACAATGGGAGATTGTCTCTGAAATGGTCGGGGTAAAGTGTAAACCTAAGTACTTAATGTATTGGGGACTCCAAGTAAAACCTGAAGAGACGAAATCAGCACTGAGAGTGTATTTGGTGAGAGGTAAAATCTCACACTTATCTCTGTTTAACTTATAACCAGAGACAAATGAAAAGGATTGAACTTCTGCTAAAAAACCAGGAAGAGAAGTCTGAGTATGTGATAAAAATAAAAGAACGTCATCAGGATATGCTGCCATCTAGACAGTGGTGTTCTTAAAAGTGAAACCATGAATATCAGCATTTTGACTGATTCGTAATAAAAAAGGTTCCAAAGCAAGGTTAAAAACAAAAGGAGAAAGTGGACATCCCTGCCTGACGCCTCTACGTAGGTGACAGTAAGAAGAGAGATCACCATTTGCTGATACCACTGCCCTAGGACTAGAATATAGACGAGATATTAGAGTAATAATCTTTTGTCCAAAACCAAACCATTGAAGTACAAGGAAAAGATAAGGCCATTCAGCTCTGTTGAATGCTTTTTCAGCATCCAAGGCTATGGCTGCTAGAGGGTGGGAGATATGTGAGGCTTTAAACAGAATATCAAAAAATAAACGGGTATTGTCCGTGATGAGGCGCCCTTTAAGAAAGCCGGACTGTTATGTGCCTAACAAATCAGTAACTGAGATTCTAAACGTAAAGCCAAAGCTTTTGAGAAGATTTTATAATCAATATTGGCTAAAGAAAGAGGGCGATAATTTTTACAATGTTGTGGATCCTTACCCTCTTTAGGTACAAGACAGATGAGAACATCTGCAAAAGAGCCAGAAGATTGACCCGACTGTAGAAAAGCAGAGACAAGGGAATGTCATTTAGGGAGGAGCAAATGTGAAAAGTGAGTGAAAAACTCTACAGTGAACCCATCTGGACCAGGGGCTTTGTCCTTCTTGAGCGTTTTCAAGGCAGCTAGAAGCTCCTTCTGTGATATATCAGTTTCCAAGAGCGAGAGATCCGAATTGATGGTGGGGGTACCTTGTATGTGAGATAGAAATTGAGATATATCATGGTCAGAGAATAAGGTTTCAGACGTATAAAGAGATTTATAAAAGTGGAGGAATTCATTCAGAATATCTCCATCTTTAAATTTTAATTGATTATCTCGACCAAATAGATTCAATATTAAGCTTGTTTTGTTTGATCTTTAAATAATTATCTAATAATTTACCAGCTTTATTCTGACCACCATAGTACTTAGCACTAGATCTTAACAAGTAATTGGAAGCATTATTGTTTGTGTCTTGATTGAATTGAAATTTGATCTTTAAAAAGATCAGATAGGCAGTCCTTAGATTTAGAGGAGTAATAGCAGTGTTCCAATGCTTTAATTTTGGTCAACCAAGCATTAGTGTTGTGTCGTGCTTTTTGACGTTTGTTGGAGACATACCTAAAAACACAATCTCTGGCTGAGGCTTTAAATGCGTCCCAGAAGACATGAATAGGTGTACTGTCTACTTGATTAAAGAAAAAATATTCATTAAAAAAAGAAGTAAAAGATGATGTGAAAACTGGATCTAAAAGCAGGGTGTTATTAAAGCGCCATTTATGAGTTAGTTTAGGCTTGCATAAGACATCAAGGTGTATAGTAACAGGTGCGTGGTCAGATATTAAAATGGAACCAATGTCTGCCCTCACAAGTGACTGAGCAATGTTGTGAAAGATGACAAAATAATCTAAGCTTGATTGGGTGTGATGCATCGGGGAGTAAAAGGAGTATTCTCTTACTGTGGGGTTACAGACTCGCCAAGCGTCTATAAGTTTGTGTTGTTTTATTGTTTGTGTGAATAATTTGTGAGATTTGTGGGGAATGAAAGAAGATAAAGAATTACGATCAATGAAGGGGTCAAGAACTTTGTTGCAATCTCCTGCAAGAATAAAGTTATCGTCTTAACATTGTGTTATTTGTGATGCTAAAGATTTCCAAAAGGAGGGATCACCTGCCGTAGATGCATATATGTTCAATAAATAGAGTGGGACCTTATCTACCAGAAATTTAACAAATCTCCATCTACCCGCTGAATCAGAACAATGAGATAGTACCTTAATCGGAAGGGATTTACGAAAGAGAATAAGGACACCATTACGCTTGCCATCGCCTGGGGAAAAGAAAACTTCATTAACCCAACTTCTCTTCAACTTTACAGATTCTTCAGCTGATAAATGAGACTCTTGTATGCAAGCAATATCTGTACCCGCTTTAGCCAAATGAGTTAGGACTCTCTGTCTCTTAATAGGTGAATGTAAACTCCTGAAATTCCACGAAACAATTTTTAAATGCATATAATAAAACTGTAACAATATGATGCATACAAAAAAAAGCAGAATTTCAAACAAGTAGGACCATATTGAACAATGAACCAATAGTATTTAAAAGGAAATGATGGAAGTGAATAGGAAAGGAAAGGGAAAAGAAAGAGTAACATTTGAAAAACATTAAATGAAGAATAGAAGAATAAAGCAAGAAAAAATGCTATGATGAGTAAATACAAAGACCAAGAAGAAAGGAGAGAAGGAATTGAAAAGAAGAATATAGTACAGAAAAAAGAGAAAAGTGAAGACAGAAGACTTACAACAAATCTAAAGCATACAGAGGGTGGAGGGATGGAAGGCCACAGTGAATAATGACGTTCTCGAGACCCATGAGGGAGGGCGGAGAGGAGAACACACAACCAGCGAGCTGTAAGAACATAAGGGTAAAACGAAAAACGCTGGAACGATCTGTGGAGGGAAAGAAAAAAATATCAAACAGATATCAAAGACAATAAGAGCATAAGTCACTGTGCAGCTTGAATCCTAATAAGCTATGATTAAGACATGACTATAATGAAAGCTTGAGAGAAAGAAAAGAATACTGAAAAAAATGCAAAACGTCTATTTGGAATGTGATGAAGAAGCAGTTTCCATCGGATGAGCCTGATATGAGTAAAGGAAGCTTTTTAATTGTATCGGGTCTTCATAGGTATTGGTCTTGTTGTTTATGGTCACCTTAAAAAGGCAGGGATGGAAAAGGCCATAACGTGCTCCTATTGAGCATAATTGAGGTCTTAGTGACCTTTAACAAATCAGTGTATTCCAGAAAGTATATGATCACCCCTCTTGGTTTCCTAACTGAAGAGGAGGATGACAAATGTGAACTTGAACCTAACTGGTGGGCTCTTTGAATATTCAAATTAGTGCTTTCCGGAAGTTTAAGGAGTTGTGAAAGAAATGTCTTAAAGTGATTGAGTCTGAGCCTTCCGTTTCTTCAGGTAGTACATAAATACGGAGGTTACTCCTTCTATTTCTGTTTTCCAAATGTTCGATTTGCTTATGCAACAGTAATACTTGAGAAGACAAGGATTCCACTTTGGATGTGGAAGAGGACAAGGAATCAACATTTTGTTCCAAAGTGGTAACACGCCCCTCCATATTAGACCACTTGTCAGTGAGAACCTGAAGCGCTGAATTGGTCTCTTCAATAAATGGACGCAGAACTCAAATCTCCTCTAACAACAAGTCCATTGTGACCGAAGAGGTTTGTTTCGGAGGAGAGGGAGGATCTTTCTTCAACCTCTTAGAGGATGTCTTTGCTATGTTAGAGGATACGTTAGCCGCTGACGTTGTTGAAGTTTTAGATGAATTGCTGGCTGAATCATCCATAGCTAGGCACTGTTACCGTGAACTAGTTTGGAGTGAAAACTTACGATACACAGGCTTAGGCTGAGGTAAACCTTTTAACTGTCTTCCCATATAGAGAGAGAAGTAAAGACCTGAAAAGAAAAGGAATCAACAATAGGCAACTTCAAGTGTTGCACAACACTAAAATTATATATCTGGAGTTAGGAGAGCACAAGAGCATATAATGAAGTATATCAAGCGTACTTGAAAGGAACGCTTCCAGAAGCAAATATAGGCGTTGTATATATAAATGTGAAACATGCACTGCCTGAATAAAAAGTACTCAACACTTGGCATATAATGAAGTATATCAAGCGTACTTGAAAGGAACGCTTCCAGAAGCAAATATAGGCGTTGTATATATAAATGTGAAACATGCACTGCCTGAATAAAAAGTACTCAACACTTAGATAAATAGGTTCCCTTTTATGCCTTAACGCTAACTGACCGCAAAGAACAAGTAGAATATCATTTACACAAAATTGCAGACATTGCGACGTGGCAAATTCATGGAGAATATATGACAAAAGTTACAAATGCTGAGTAGGAGATTAAACATATAGGGCAAAAGACATTAGGTGCAATACCATCAGATAAACATTGTATATGTTTGTCATAAAAAGGACAAAAATGCCTTCGGAGAAAAAATCTCTGTCAATATTGAATGAGAATCAGAAAGTAAAATGACGGACAGAATCTCCTCACAAGTGTATGAAGCCGTTATTTGGAGATCAAAATTTTAGTTTTTTCAAGCCTTGAAAGTATTGCGATGAATAGTGCCTTTAATAGCCTTGGAAAATGCGCAGGTCATTCATGAGTCAGACAGTATCACTGAAACCACAAGCACCATATTATAAACAGCTGCGTCATAAAAGATAATATCATTGCAGTCACTGAGATCACTGTCTAAGAAATGCCATAGCAAATGCAATTATAAATGGGCTCCAGGTTCATAGAATCCATAGAGAGGTATGAAGGAGTTACTGAGAGAATTACCACATAGGAAATGGGCTCCGTCGGCGGTAAGGTATACACGCAGTAAAGAAGGAGGCACAAGCTTAGCGGGGCTAGAATACAGCGTGTAGTAAAAATGAGGGTTTCACTGTCTTTGGCAATGCTGGAGAGTGGAGGTTAAATACCTCAATTGCAGCTTTAAACATTTCACGAGGAGGCAGCAGGCGCATTAATGAAAAAGCTGCATAGGAGCAAGCTCCGTCAGGGGCTTCGCAAGATGGCGGGCACAGCGTTTCTCAAGCCCCGACACTACTCGCACTGAGAATACTTGTTCATGCAGGAACAAAGGAGGCTGAGAAAGTTTCCCTTTATGGTTCCGCGACGTTCGCACACCTCATTCTTGAATTTGAGGTCGGTGCGCTAGCATAAAAGGTCGGGGTGAATCTTCTCACTCCCGTCGGCCCGGGAGAGTCACAAAGACGCCGCCATCTCCACCGGGCGCAAGCCACACCCCCACTCATCTTTCCACTTAAGGGAGGGAATTCCTCTGGTGCTTTTATCATAGGAATTTTCTTTTAAAAAGATAACTCGAGATTAGATGAAAGAGCTTCCCTCAAAGCTTAAAATATGTTTTTTGTTATTGCATTGACTTGCAGCACGACATACGCGTGATGTCACTGCTTCGAAAAGTGAAAGCTTTACTGTGATCATTGCCCTGGGTATATCAGCTCCCCGAGAAATGATTACCAAGGAGAGAGGTGCCATTGGAAATGAGAGCCTCTCCCCTTTCCAGTTGCCCCCCGTGAATCCTGTGGAGCCTGTTTCATTTGAAAACTGAAGTGGTTTGCTGCACGTATACATGCGCCTAGTCGCTTTCACCCATCTACAAACACCCATACACATATATGCACTCACTTAAGCCCTACCCATTCACTAGCAAAGCGCATGCATATAAATGTACTTACATTCATAAGAACACCCAGGACCCAATCATTCAGTTGAGCACTTACCTAAGGACTAGAGGGTGGTTGGAGGGAGCAGCATGACTGCCCACGATTGAGCTGGAGGCTTCGGGCAGACAGAGAGTAAGATCTGTTGCGGGGATTCTGCCCCAAAACAGAACTATGTGCAGGACCTTGGTTTATAGGGACTGAGTCATCCCACCACCTTAGTACCTATAAGCCCAGGACCGACTAGCTATAGTGTCTCAATTGATCTCCTACTCACTCACAGAGAAACAAATGATTAGACTCCCCAAAACACAACACTCCCAGATCGCTCCGGAATCGCAGTAACAAGACATACCCTTTCGACCACACTGTTGTATATGTGCCACCACAAGCAGGAAAATGCATAGAACAAATGCAGTCAGCATAGCTGCTAGTCCATAAATCATGAAGGGAGTTGTCATCATGGAAAGACAATAGAGCCTAACCTCCCTCCCCTTGCTAAGAAGTATTATTATTATATATTAGAAAATCTCTGGGTTTTGTCAGCAGACCACATACCTTAGCCTATAGATGGTAGATCTACATCATAGGTGCTGTCTCGCTCTTCTCCCTGGAAAGGTCCCTCTCCAAGTGTGTCCTACCTATTTGTGTATTGCAATAAAACTAAAGTACATTGTCCAAACAGCTGCATCGGAATGTTTTGTCTAGGTGCTAAGGCCTGACCAGAAGAAAATAACAAGGGGCATTGTTGTTCGACCTTGCTCATAATGTTCCGTCAAAATCCCAGGAACATGCAGAGAATGAACACAGCGATGAGTCTCAAAAGCCATATCAAGTATTTGCAAAAATAAAGACGTTTTGCAACTTTCGCAAAAAAGCAGACAGACTGCAGTGTGCACATGCTAACTTTGGGAGGACGACAATGTCCCTATAGGCCGCGTAACATCCTGCCTTTGGCCAGGTCGGTAGCACTGTACGAAGATAAAAATCAGAGGTAAGCAGAGGCAAAGCGTCTTGGTGGTGTCCCACCTAGAATGAGTTGAGTTTAAAAGAGGATTTTTTTTAATGTAATTTTAAAAACAATGCAGCCAACTAGGCATCCAAAACCATATCCATTCAAAACGAATCATTGGAGTCAAAAATGTTGCAAGAAAATCGAAATGCCATAAACTCCAGTATGTTGTCTGACCCTTCCATAGCAAAAAGATATGCCATCCAATTAAGTAAGTCAAACGAGCACACATGTTCCTCATATCCAGAGGCCGTTAGGAGCATTTCAGGGCAACCTGCATCAACTTTGATGAAACTCCGATCAAAGAAGTGCTGTGCATAGGCACGGGTACTCAAGTCTGCTGTTGCTCCAAGTATAGGATCACATACGCGCCTACCCACGGAACAGTCCAGGTCATGGGCCATCAACAAACCCATCAACAGTTCATAATCCAGGGCACCTTGTCGTATTGGAGAGGCAGACATCCAGGGTGCATTGAAAAGGGCACCAGAGGCAGTGGAACACAGGTTGCACGCAGGTTAAGGAGGCATAACAGAAGGTCAGCCAATAGTCGATGTCAAGCGCTTGTAATAGCATTGAATAAAAAATCTGGATCTTCCGATCACGGTACAGCTGCAGCTGGACCGGGTTTGGCAGCACCTGGCAGCACCACAGCTCGAGCAGCCATTGCGGAGCAGCAGGAGTATGCTGCAAAGCAACAGGAGTACCAGAGGAAACCTTCCTAAGGCGCTGGGAAAAATAACCCTCCGAAGGCGCTGGAAAAAGTAGAATGGATATAGGCTGGGATTACTCCAAAAATAGTCGGAAAGGAGGTGACAAGGCTGGATCCCACAAGTTTAACAAAGTGGGCAAGGCCCTCTGTATCAGACGCATTACATTTTTCGTGAATTCTCCAAAATGGAGTGGGAGATTCGTGTTTAGCAATGAGTGAATCTCACTTGCGGTTCTCACCACCTGCAATTCGAAGGTTTCACGAGTGGACATGAGAGCCACTTCTTGTTGACACAATAGCGCTTTGAGTCTGCTTAGCTTATTGAAATCTGTTTTCAAAGTTGGAATGGAAGGCCAAAGCGAGCTATCTACAATCTCATGCGGAGGTGGAAACAGGACATTGCTGCAACATCTAACACGTTGTGAAACAGTTACTATACACAGGATTCCTGCCTGTAAACCCCAGCAGTCGTAGTCATTTAGAATAAAATAACTTCCGTTAGAAAGCAAAGTTAGTGCAGGA
Organism: Lissotriton vulgaris; assembly: GCF_964263255.1. Lineage (NCBI taxonomy): Eukaryota > Metazoa > Chordata > Amphibia > Caudata > Salamandridae > Lissotriton > Lissotriton vulgaris. The sequence continues at coordinate 301,810 of NW_028242496.1, read as the reverse complement.
ATAATAGCTGGGACAGGGTTACCTTCCAAAAAACAAGCCAGATTAGGGGCCAAAATGTTGCAGGCTCTGTGAAGTTTAACTCGTTTGCAGACTAGGGAGTGTCCTTCTGTGGAATCACAATCCTCCCCAGTAAGGAAAATATCCTTATCCCCACATTGACATCTAAAGGTGAAAGGCAACAACCATAGTTCATGAGTATAGCTCCTGCTGAGGGGCTCATATCTACCAACCGGATAGTGTTTCATGCAGGCCATAAACTGAAAGAGTGGATAGGCAGTGAAATAACACCATGTATTAACCACACATCTGAATCAGTCTATGCTACAGAATATGGTAACTGTTCCAATTGTTCAGTATGTAACATTGTGTATGTTGCGTCTTTCATTGACATTAATTTTGGTTTATCAGTCAAATTAAATGGCAAAAACAGTGCGGAATCATTCAAGTAATCCCATGGTACTTTTCCACGTTTGCGTGTTCGCAAGGTCCAAGCAAATTGCATTACAGTAGGTAGCTGATTTTAACTATGGTACAAAACAGACTCTTCATTTTGGACAATGTCAATGACTGATGATACAATATTATCCAAAGTATATATACGAGAAGATAGTGTATTAATGCTGTTATCAACTATTGCAAGAACTAATTCTAAATTAGCATGGACAGTTTGGCGCAGGCTCACTGCAGCTTTCATCTAAGACAGTTTCCAAAATTCATTATATGCCGCAAAAACAAAACGTTTTGCTCGCTGGGACTTTGGACCCAAAAGAAAATCAGCAAGATCTATGTCACCTGATAAAAGGGAAAGATGCTGTTTCACAGAGGACAATTTGGAATGTCCCAACCACTTTTGACATAATTTGACATAATTTTCCTACTTAATATGTGGTAATCGTTTGGGAATGTGGAACACAAGCCTCAGGTTTAGATTGTGTAAACCCTTTTGTGGTATTCAAAAAGCGTAATTGACATGCATTGGAGCTCGTTGGCCAAGCAGCCAGCTTAAAAGGGCCAATATTGGAAGAGTCAATTGAGTGTGCCATTCTGAAACACGACAGTTAAGTCTTCAATTGTGTAATTGGTATGTGTTTGCCATGAGTCATAAGTAGCCAGTAATGGAATGGTGGGAATATTTAAGTTTTTAGCTGTGGCTAAACCAAAACAAGTAGTCTGTTGCACCGTCTCATTTGAAAATATGAGCTGAGACGGTATCAGACACACACGATGCAATGACTCAGTACTCTGCATTTGCCAATGTTTGGTACCCCAAATGGATTTTAAATCAACCGTGTTCTTCCAGTAATCATAACCTTTCACAGAGAAGTCAGTTATGAAGGACAAGGAGTAGACTAATTTAGTGTGGGTCAACATACATTTCTTTCGGTTGGGTATCTTAAGTTTATAAAAATAAGACTCTGGGTCAGACAGATTGTAACCAGTAAAATACATACATTTACTCTGTTGCGTCTTTGAGCTCCCCTGTAATGGTTTTGGGCAATGTTCCCACTGGGTATAATTAAAATGTGGTCTTTGAGTAATGGTCTTGTGTAAATAATGATGGCCATACTGTTGGTAACAGAATAAATCTGCATAATTTGCTGAATTCAAAAATAAATCCTCAGTATCAAAAGCAGTATAATATTTCAAATCGGAGAACAATGAATGAACTGTGTGAACATCCTAGTCATCAGAATGTATTCCCGGCAAAAGCACATCTCCTAACGAGCTGCAGACTACGTATGGAATGTTTAAAGTCTTGGTCAGGCCATGGATATCGAATGGTACTTAATCCCTACCAATGCTGTCAACAATTGGGAATGCTGAAATATTAATGTGTGAAGCTGGGCTGGTATATGATGTACATCACAAAATACTAAGTGGTCCCCAGGGGTGGCCCAAACCATATACTAAGTACAAAAACCACGACTCGAGTCAAGACTGTGTCAAGAGGATGTAGAAGAGCTGGAGACCCAAGGAACCACCCAAAGTGAGTATCTAGGAACCCCATGGAGAGCGTGTGCAGTGTGAGTACATGACTGTGTGCTCCGTACAAGTCTGCGTGTAAGTCGTGGTTGCATTTTTAAAGATCAGGGACCCTTTCCAGTAGACCCTGAAGAAACCCAGTGTAACAATCAAAAACAAGGGGGAGAAGGACGATTGTGCTAGGTTCACCCTCCTATGTGTTCAAGGTGTAGCAAAAAGGATCTGTGGATGATGGATCAAAAGAACCTAGCCAAGGACATACGGGTGGTTCACCAATTGGGTGGGAACCAACCTCTGTTTCCCGATAAGAAAAATAATTTTCTTGATCCCCTCACCCAGGGTTGCCCCTAGTTGACATGCTTCATCATTGGGGCCATCCCAAGCATCTACTGCTTGGGGCGTGCTGCGACATGCGGAGTTACATAGGAGCACTTATTTTGTGAGGATGTGTGTGGTGCTGTGTAGGAGGAGTGGTGTAAGTGATATATAAAAATTTACCTAACTAGTGAGCCAAAGTTGTATTCCTGCTCCCAGTTGGCAAGGATAAAAAGGGTTAATAAAAGGGAAAAATAGGTATCCCCTACACCTCTTCTTCGGGACAACAAAGGGACCAGCCCCTTGTGTACCACTCCATGCCGGACCTATAGTTAAGTGAAAATAAAGATAATGAATGCACACTTATTGTGTGAGCATTTCGAAAAAATACATACGGTTGATTCTGAACACGTAGTATTTATTTAATGGCCAAATTGCGCCTCATGGTCTGTCTGGGTGGAGTGGCCTGTAGAATCTGTGCTGAGCAACCCTCCGTCAATACAACCAACTCGTTCTCACGGTCGACCGCATCTTGATGTATATTATTTTTCAAAATGCTCACACAATAGGTGTGTGTTCATTATCTTTATTTTCACATGACTTACACCACTCCCCCTACACTGCACTATACATATCCTCACAAAATAAGTGCTCCTACGTAACTCCGCAAGTCGCAGCACGCCCCAAGCAGTAGATGCTTGGGATAGCCCCAATGATGAAGCATGTCACCTAGGTGCAACCCTGGGTGAGTGAGGGGACTCAAAAAAATACATTTTTCTTTTCGGCTAACAGGTTGGTGAACCACCCGTATGTCCTTGGCTCGGTTCTTTTGATCTGTCATCCATGGATCCTTTTTGCTACACTTTGAAACTCAGTGTAAGACAGAAGGTCTGAGAGCCACCTCACCCATGGATACCCTAATACCCACTTTACCTACACCAGTCAAGCCGGGTGCATACGTGTTAAGTGGTGTCAGAAACCGCTGTTGTTTCCAGTAGAAGCCTTCAATAAAGTGCCGCTGCTGGAAGAGGAGAAAGTGTCCGGTGGAATCTGAAGGCGTATTCCAGACAAGATGTACCTGCAAGCAGTGGCGATATAGTCTGTCTCTCAGGAGTGACCAGAAGACTTGGAAGACGAATGCCCTCTGATGTCGGGTTTTGCAGGAGAGTTGATGAGGACCTTGACTCTGAAGCTGTGAGGACCAGGCGACTCTGAGGAAGACCAGGAGCCGTGCACGAGCTGTCCAACAAAGGATGTTGAGTGCTGAGGGGTCGGTGTCCGGCAGGAGCACCAACAAGCTTTGATAAATGTAACCAATACAGAAGCCAAGAATGAGCAATGTTGGGACCAGAAAGGTCCAGGGGACTCACCACAAGCAGCGGAGACAGGGCAGGCCCCGAGCAATCAGGGGAGCCCAAGAGAAACAATGGTGACCCTCAAATGGACCCACAGGCCGGAGGCACTGGAGTCGTGAGAGGACCTCAAGTAGCTCACTAAAAGATGCAGGCGACGATGCACACGATGCGGTGTGGCTGAAGATTCTGGTCACAGGAGATGCTCGAGATTGGGGCTACTTGGAGCCCGAGGATCTTATTGGAGAGAAGTCAACAAGCCTTTGCAACTGCAAGTTGATGCGTTGAACCAGGGTCCGATTAATGCAACCCCCATGAGGGATGCTGACCTCAAACTGGTGAAAGGGTAGAGCAGGCCTCGGGAGCTGTGAAAAACCACCACCTGTGTTAGATTCCGGAGGAGCTCAGGATCAGCAGAACGAATGACTTAGTTGCGGTGCCTGCGATTGCATGGGAGTGACTCCCTCGCTCCAAGGGAGGTTCCTTCTGGTGTCTTTGATGCCCACAGGCCTTGGAAGGTTCCTATATGGTGCACAGGCACAGGCGATGCAGCAGACTGGAAGAAAGATGAAGTCAGGTCTAAACGAAAGTCCAGCGAAGTCCATTGTGCGGTAGAAGAAGTGGTGTCTGATTTGAATCTTTTCCCACGACGAATCTAGGGACCTGCACCCAGGTAAGCCCTTAAGTTGGGAAGATTCAGGGGACCTCCCCCTACCCCAGGGGAGGATTTGCACAGTGGGGAGGTTACGCCCATGTCCTTTGTCCAGTTTTGCGCCAGACCGGGAGCCAACCCATCTCCGCCGAGTTCGGATAGATGGGTAGGTCTGGCGGTGTTTGTTATTTATTGAGAACCGGCAGAGTGAAACCTCGCCGTTTCCGCCCTTCCGTGTGGGTCACGTGACGGAAGTGGTTACTGTAGCGGCCATGATGTAATGGTCAAATGTATATAAGGGAGGCTGGCTAAAGCCGACGTGGCTCAAAGGCTGGAGTTACTGGAATTGAGTGGGCGGACAACTTATCCAAGACATGTGTCATTACATTATATTTTAGCCCGCTTGGTGTGTCCGGTCATACACTATATTTGCAATGTAATTATGGGCCCGTAAAGGTCACGTGGTGTATTGTGTGAACGGGTCGGCCATGATGGAAGGGGCAACAGGTGGTGTGAACCTGGGATGTAACGCAACCATTGAAGGTCTAATCATGTAAACACGGAGCAGCGTCCCACACGATTTGGAACTACAACCCATACAAGACAAGTGTCATTACATTATATTTTAGCCCGCTTGGTGTGTCCGGTCATACACTATATTTGTAATATAAATTAGGGCCCGAAAAGTTCACGTGGTGTATTGTGTGAACGGGTCGGTCATGGTGGAAGGGGCAAAAGGTGTTATGAACCTGGAATGTAACGCAACCATCCAAAGTCTAATCGTGTAGACACAGAGCAGCGTCCCACACGATTTTGAACTACAACCCGTGCTGGCCATCTGTTGTGTTACAAAATAGTGTCGGCCAAGATGTGAGGGGCCGTGGGTCTAGTGAAGGGACCTGGATCATGGTCACATAAACTGAGAGTGTAGACATTGTATGTAATCCATGCCCAAACAGATTAAAGGGAGCCAATATCAGTATAGAGTAGTTGCTAAAGATTGGCTTACAGCGAGTGCCAAGGGATATCTTCATTCAATCCACGGCTATCAGAGGATAAGTGATGGACCCATCTCTGCTCCTTCATAAAGAGTGCATTTTTTGGGCAGTTAGGGCTAGATTCCAAAATGACCCATTTCAAAGAATCTTCATTGCGATTGGATTCCACGTAGTGTTTACACATTTTTGTATGGGTTTTCTTACAGCGAAAATTGCTGCGGTGTTCAATGATGCGGGTTTTTATAGGGCGGGTGGTCATCCCAATATATTGCAAATTGCATGGGCAAGTCAGCAAGTAGATGCAATGTGTCGTATTGCAATTAGTGTGGTGCCTGAGTTCCCAGTTGAAAGTCTCAGAGAGTTTGATGGTTTTCAATGTTGAGGTATATCTGCAGACACCACAGGAGCCACATGGGTAGTGGCCCCTGACAGGAGGTAGATGCCAAAGGGTTTGTTGTGTCTCTTTTGTGGCTTTCTTTGGTCTAGTGCTGATCAGGATATCCTTCAGGTTCTGTAATCTCTTGAAAGCAAACCTAGGTTGTTCCAGATCCAGATCACCAGTATTAAGGATTCCCCAGTGGCGTTTAATGGTCTGTTTGATTTTATTGGACAGTGGGGTAAAGGTGGTGACACAAGTGATCGGTTGGTTCTCGATCGGTGTACTCTCCTGTCTCTCTAGTAGAGCTTCTCGGTTGTTATTCCGAGCCCGTTTTCTAGCTTTGGAGACATCGCTTTTTGGATACCCTCTGTCAAGGAGGTTCCTGGAAAGGATTCCTTCTTGTAATCGGCCACATCGCTACAATTGCGTCGTATCTGGAGAAATTGTCTGAATGGTAAGTTTGAGCATACGGCCTTGGGGTGGTGACTTTTATAATGAAGTAGACTATTACGGTCTGTAGGTTTTCTGTACATTGAGGTACTGAGGGTACCCTCTTCCAGTTTGATAGTGAGGTCAAGGAAGGCAATTTCCTTTGGTGAAGAGGACATGGTGAAATGTAAGAAGGGGTTCAGTGTATTCACCCATTCAAAGAAATCCTCATGGGCTGTCATGGGGCCTGTCCAGAGTATTAAGACGTCATCTATGAAGCGTCTCCATATTTTAATGTTGTCTCGAAAAGGGTTTTAATTGTAGTAGGGGGACCTCCAGAATAAAGTTGTTTCCGGCACCCCCTGCTGCATTTTAATCACCACACCAAGCCTACCTGCTATCCTACCCACACACCCGCACTTCATCATAGGGCAGTTGGATAAAAAAGATCTCCGCTAAAGAGCCCCTCTTCAAGGTGAGCCCGTCGGGGATTGCACCCCCCCGCCCCCCCCCCCCGACGAGGAGCAACCGCCAATGATGAAGCATGACACCCTTTTGGGTGTGTGAGGCAAATACATCCAACAAAATGGATGCCCAAAGGTGTACTACTCACACCTTCGGTCACGTCAGCTTTACCTAACTTTCCCCTCCTTTTAGGAACAGTGCAGCAACCCCTTTTGTTGAACATCCAAATGGAAGGTGCCACAGGCAAATGTCCCTACAAAGACATGCCAATTTTTTATAACAGTTCGAGTGTCAGCACTACGGTGCGGCCAAACCCAAAGGAGTCCACTGCATGAATCCACTGCAACCAAGATATACTTAAAATCATTATCAGATGTTAAAGGACCGCAGTGTGACAACGATAAATACAACCAAACGGTTGATTCGAAATGTATAGTTGAATGTCGGGTGGACTAGAAACAGTTGAAGCCCTAATCTGTAGACAAATGTCACAGGAAAGGACATATTTACATGCCTGTTGGTACAAAATACGCAACCAAAAACATTGCTGAAAAACGGAAATAATTGCTGTTACTCCGGCATGTGCAGAAGCAACGCCTTCATGTGCAGCCACTATTTAAGAAAGTCTGCGATCCTCGTTGGGAATCAGCTGATCCCGAATGGATGGAATAGTCACAAATGGAATTTGATCAGATGACAAGTGGTATGTATAACGTGAAGGGAAACCTTGGGTAAACTCTGTTCCCTCTTTTGTCGCAGCAATAGGTGCTAGAATATCATCATCAATTTTAGTCTGAGACCTAGTGGCTCCTGCAGATTTGGCTGCCTCATCAGCCAGTGAATTACCAACAGTGTGTGCTCCCACAGTATGGATAACTTGTGAGTGGCAAACGCTCCTTAAGAGCGGCCACTCTGACCCAAAGCGTTTCATGCTTAATTGCACTACCTTTTGAATCACGGAAATCATTTTGTGTCCAGAAGAATAAATTGTCACAGTAAAACGAACCGCACACCACAAGTGTTGGAACTTCTGGATCACCAAATTCAAGAACCAAAACCAAAGCACGTAGCTCCGCTATTTGAGCCGTGCAATCTCCAAGAGGCTGTGTGCAGCAAGGAGGAATCAGCAAGGAGGATTTAAAATCCCCATCAACAATTGTGCCTGCCACAATCGCACAGGCTGCAGAATAAGCATGTTTAGAATCAATGGCTGGCTGCGCAGACCCATCAGTGTAAATAATGCATTGTATTGATGAATAATACAAATAATGAATTTGTATGGATCAAGAGGCAGTAAAGATAAAGTTGCAGGATGAACATGTTCATATTGTAAAAATCCTTGTGTTTGCAAAGAGGGGTCAAAGATAAAGTTGAGATTAGCTCTGTATCCAACGTGGACAAAGGCTTTGGGATTCAGGACACTTGGCTTCGTGACTGCTTCTAAAGCAGGCACCAGCGAAACTATGAAAATGCCCTTACCTAAAGCCAGAGAGCGTTCTTTCAGAATCGCCATCTGGAACGCTGTCAAAATCTTTTCTGTAAAAGAGAAAGGCATCTTAGCTGGAGTATACAAATGGGATTTATAAGCAATGGGGACAGTGGCCCCTTCATTGAAAGTCACGTAAGTGAATCCTAACACACCTGGTGCAATCCGTATTACCCATTTAGTAGTGTTATCTCTTGTCAACAAGAACTCTGCCGCAAGCAGATCAGACTGCAAAGACCGAAGTATTGTTGTGTGTTCCGGAAGCCAACTGGAAGATGAAAAAGAGGGTTTTATTGTGGTATTGGGTTCTCCAGGCCTACATATTCCACAAAACCCGCTACACCATAAAAGAGCATTGGCACGGAAACTGGAAAATGCAAAAGACAAGTTTATTAAGACCCCATGGGGTGGTGGTACATTCCTACAGCACCCTTCGGTAATGCAAGAAGTATCACACCGAACATCGGTCCGAGACCTCTTTTATACAGCTTTACAGTAATTAAAAGAGTAGGCGGAACACATTTGCTCAGTTTAGGTACATATAAGGTCCTTTTTGGAACACAGCCAACTCATGGGAGGAGTTATAACACTACTGGTCAGTTTGGAGAACATTCCTAAGTGATGACTGTCCACTAGTACAGAGGGTTTGACTACGCATGTGCAAGCTTGACCAGTACTAAAAATAGCCTGTTGCTGGGCAAGTTAGGTGGTCAGTGGTACAGAGAAAGGACAAAAGGGCATGCTGACCACGAGGCAGCGCGTTCATCTAAAATGGACGCCAATGTTCTCAAAATGGCCTCCGAACACTATAGTCAAGATAAGGGGAAATTTGTGTAGCAAAGCTTAACGCTTACCCGATCACCGTCAAATTACGACAGACGACCCTTTTAGCGTTTAGCTGAAGCTACCTCATAGTGGACATAATCAGGATATTCATCATCAATATTGATTGACATAATGTTTGCTACTTCTCTATGGATCATTTGTTCATTCTTAACAATAGCTCGTTTGGATGGAATACAAGCAGAAAGGCACATGGAACATAACATAGGGCCGCACTGAATACACAAACATAGAAAGAATAATAACCCAATTATTATACATAGGATCGTTAACAGTTTCCAGCCTCAAGTACTAAGCAATGTCCAAAACCAACCCGAAAGTGTCCAAGTGCCATTATCAGGATGTATCTCAGCAGCTATCTTGTGTAATTTAGAAATAGCATCATATACAGAGGGTGAATTATCTGGCACGTACACGCAGCAACTACTTCCGATAATTCGGCATGCACCCCCACGATCAGCTAACACTACATCTAGAACCATTCGGTTCTGGAGCGTTACAATTCTGGTAATTTGAAGTTCCTCAGTTAAGTTCCCTAAAGCAAAAACTGTCTCATTAGCAACAGCTTCTACAACACGTATCAGTCGTCTAATTTTTCTGCTATTTAGGGCAGCACCAACAAATGAAAAGAGACCTAAATTAAAATCGACATACTGCTGCAGAGAAGTATCGGTCTGGTCAATATCGTCGAGGGCTAACGTTCTCTTCACTCTATTCAATTTAAAAGTACAAAATCAGTATGGTACATAGGCGGGGCAATAAACACAGGAGGTAATACAAAGGATATATAACATGTTCCTAACCATCCTATGGGGAGACGGTGATAACCTTTATTTCCGCAAATAAAGAAAGTATTCCGGGAAGTCACAAAGGTGATACCATGTGGAGTATCAAAGGTGAGAGTAGTGTTACATTCACTTCTTCCTACTGGGATTGTACCTTTATTACGGACACATAGATCTGCTTTTGTATCAATGACTGTGATCATATGCAGGCTAGACATATTTACATTTCTTTGATTAGTATAAATTCGAGGCGAGGATACATTATCTGGTCGATATTCTTCCCATTCGAATTTAGTTCCTTCAGCTTGTGGATAACCATCTCGATCATTAAAGCAAACCTTATTAAGTCGGAAAAGTAGTCCACCTTTTGTCGGCCATCTCAAAGTGAACAGAAGAGTGTACCAAGCATTACAAGAACCATTGTGAGAAAATGGGAGAGAAATAAGCGGAGTGCCTCCTTTCTTTTGATGTCCAGGCAACATTCCACACACCCAGCAGTTCGAAGTGTTCGTCATATTATGGGTGTGATGCAAAATTTGAATGAAACTGTTATTCAGATAAGTCTGTCTATGTTGTTCTGCGTGATAGGGCAAAGTGAAATGAAAATGTTCAGATGGAATCGGGGTAGTAGGCAATAAATGTTCTCTTACTGGCACCAGCAGTTCTACCACCCAGGCTATTACCGCTATCACCACGATGGTCATAACAAAAAGTACTGCACCAAGAATTCTCTTTTTCCGCATCGTAGAAGATGCCATAGTTCAAAGTACAAATATCTAAAAAAAAAAAGCAACTAAAAAATAAAAATATGAGTGCTGAGCTCCGAGGTAGCCGTTGGTTTCTTCTCCGAGATTCAAGACGGGTGTCACTACACTTGGCAGAACTGATCCCCCCCCCTTGATATTCCCGGCTTCCGTTTCACAAACCTGGAGCGGTAACTCAACCAGTCTCGCACAAAACAACTGCTTTTCTTGGCTGTAAATTGTATCTCTCTCTAGCAGAGGCGGTGTGGTCCGGGAAGGCTCCCTCCGATTCAGTAGACGTAACAGCTGGGCTCTTCTCTTCATCCAAGATGTCTCGATAATCAGACAGCACAGTAGGGCTCACCAGATCCGGATAGACACGACGACAATGAGTCAAATGCACCCATCGTTTCCTATTCGTGACTTGCACAGCCGTTCGTGTCGCTAGTAGCACTTGCTCGGGGCGACGCCACCTCGGCTCCAAGCTGCTGGTTCTCTCAAAAGTTCGGACCATCACATGATCGCCAGGACGAAGATTATGAGCCTCTCCAATAGAGTTGTCGGGGAGCGCTTCTCGAACCTGTTGATGAATAGAAAGTAAATCATTTGTCAGTCGTGCCAAATAATCGTTCATCATTATACAAGGCACATCATGTAGCAACCGAGGCTTAGGAACTCGCCATATATTCATAGGCCTTCCAAACACCACTTCATAAGGTGTGAGGCCAGTTCGGGAATGGGGCACTGATCTAATAGATAGCAATGCCAGAGGCAGAGCATCCTGCCATTTCAAAGACGTGGATGCCACGATCTTTGCTAGCTTCAATTTCAAAGTAGCATTGTACCTTTCCACCAGACCTGCTGACTGCGGATGAAATACTGCGTGGAATTTTTGCTGAATTCCTAATCCCTTCATGACGTATTCCACAATTTTCCCAACAAAATGAGGACCATTATCACTCCACAGAAATTTACAAACACCATAGCGTGGGAAGTACTCTTTGAGAAAAACCTTAGCTGTTGTCAGCGCTGTATTATCCTTCGTGGGGAAGGCCTCAATCCACTTACTGAAAGCACACACCACCACTAAGACATACTTAAGGTTATTGCAACGCTCAAGCTGGATGTAATCCATTTGTAGCACTTCGAATGGTGCAGTAGGTGGAACAAACCCTCCTTTCGGAGTATACGTCCCTTTAGCAGGATTATACTGCAAGCATATCAGACAGGTCTGCACTACTCTTTTGGCCGTATTAGCAATCTCAGGATGCTCCCAAACTCGCGTAAGCAATTTAGTAATTGCAAGAGCTCCAACATGTGCCAATCCATGTGTCATTTGAACCATTGCTTGCAAGTAAGCTGCAGGCAATTTCCATCTCTCCATATCTTTGCTTCTCCTGCAACCCTCATCGTCCAACACTCCCTCCGTTGCCCAGATTGCGAGCTCTGCTTCAGACGCTTATTTTCTGAATGTCTAGTATCTCCTCTCTAGCATCATGCCATCGTTCAGCCTGCGATTTCACTACATACATCGGCGAGGCATTTCGTAACATAGCAGTTTCCCTCGCTATACAATCTGCAAAAGCGTTTCCTTGTCCTACTTTGTCTGTCACTTTCTTATGTGCACTGCATTTAATTATCGCCACTTTCTTTGGACATAGTAGCGCATTCAGGAGATCACGCACTAATTCTCCGTGCATAATGTGTACTCCATGTGAAGTCAAAAACTCTCGCTCTCTCCAGAGTAGGCCAAAATCATGCGCTACTCCAAAGGCGTACCGGCTATCAGTGTAGATGTTTACACATAAACCAGCGCTTAATTCACATGCTCTTGTTAGGGCTATCAATTCCGCTGCCTGGGCCGATTTCTGTGGTATTCGTGCTGCTTCTACCACTGTCTTAAGTGTCGTTATCGCATATGCTGCAGAAGTTGTACCATCTGGCAACCTCAAACACGATCCATCAACCCACAGTTCCCCATCCACATCTGGAAGTGGCGTATCCTGTAAGTCAACACGACCCTTTGTTTGTTCTTCAGTCAGGAAAACACAATCATGGTGTTCTTCCTCCTGGCCCTCAGCAACTGGATACGGCAATAAAGTAGCAGGGTTCAGAGTAGCACATCTCTTTAGTGTGATATGTGGCGCCAACAGTGTTAGCTCATATCCTGTTAAACATGCACTTGTTAAATACTGGGTTTTCGTTTGATTTAGCAGAGCGTCTACTGCATGGGGAACTAACACCAACAATTTGTGTGACAAAACTATTCCCTCACTCTGTCGTATAGCCACTGCTGTTGCTGCAACTGCTCGAAAACACCCAGGTAATCCTCGTGCTACGGGGTCAAGCACTGCTTACGCGCAAGGTCTCTGCTTATCTTTGTGTGTCTGCACTAAGACTGACAATGCACACCCATCCCTCTCATGTACATATAATGTAAAAAGCTTCGTATAATCTGGTGTACCTAGCACTGGTGCCGAACAAAGGGCTTGTCTCAATTTGTCAAAAGCATTCTGACATTCATCTGTCCATTCAAGGGGGATTGGTGTAGTTTTGGACAACAATGCTAACAAAGGTTTTATAATGTGTGAAAACCCCATTATCCACTGCCTACAAAAAGACGTTAAACCTATGAAAGCACGAACATCTCTCTGAGTGCGGGGGACTGGTGTATCTAAAATCGCTTGGATTCGATCAGATGTCAATGCACGTCCCTCCTTAGACAAAAGATGACCGAGGTAGGTCACCTTTGGTCTACAATATTGAAGCTTTTTCCTCGAAACCTTGTGATTAATATTGGCAAGAAAGGAAAGCAAGGCAAGACTACTCTCCTCACATTGCTCCTGTGTGTCTGCTGCAAGTAAAATGTTATCGACATATTGAATGAGAGCCACTGCAGGCTGTAAATCAAAAGAATCAAGCTGTCTTTTTAAAGCCTGGCTATAAATGCTAGGACTTTCTGTATAGCCTTGAGGAACTCGACAAAATCTATACGATTTATTATTTAATGTGAAGCCAAATAGATATCGGCTATCAGGATGGATGGGAATGGAAAAGAAGGCGTTTTTCAGGTCACTCACGGTGAACGTGGTGGCTGTGGGTGGAATCAAAGTAAGTAAGGTGGTAATATCAGACACCACCGGATATTGGGGCACTACTATCTTGTTAATTTCTCTCAGATCAATGATAAATCGATAGATTTTGTCATCAGTATCTTTCTTTAAAATCGGAAGAATAGGGCTGTTACAGACATTATAGGGGACTTCCTCCACTACGCCTGCAATAATCAAATCGTGTACAATATGCGTTAAGGCAACTTCACCTTCCCTGGAGATTTTATACTGTGGTACACGACGCAGAGACGCTCCCTCCTTTACAGTTATTCGAATAGGAGGGATAATCATCTGTCCCACATCCGTGTCTGAAGTAGCCCATAACGTTTGTGGGAGAGAGGCTAACGCCTCGATTTCTTGCATGCAGCACAATCTCTCTACATCTGGGTAATTGTCATTCAAAATAACCCGCACTCCTTCAGGAGCGCAGCGTATTGTTGCTCGGAAATATTTAAGCATATCTATTCCCATAATATTGTCTGGAGTGTTGGGTGACAATAAAAACGGGCACAGACCAAAGAATCTATCAATGTAAAATGTAAGGGGTTGTGACAATGGGCTAAGAGAGGGTGTTCCATCGAACACTATCGATGTAATCATTTCGCCAGACAGGGGAGCCCTTGGAACCAAGTTTTTAGACAGAGCACTACGAGTAGCTCCTGTATCAACCAGGAACTGATCAGTAGAACCCAAAACGCCCGCTGATACATATGGACCTCTTTGATCTACTGGTACTTCAACCGATTCCACACCCCATCCTACGCAATCCTATGCATGTACATAGTCCTGAGACTCTGCATGTTCACCCTCCGCTATCTGATACTGATTCCGTCGATCGAAAATATTATCATCAACCTGACCACGACCCCTCGCTTCAAACCTGCCACGATCACTTGCTCCGCCCCTCGCTCCTGAATAACTATTCCGCATCCTTCCGCCTCCTCGACCACGCTGATTACGTTGTTCTTGAAGCACCGGACAGTCTGAGGCCCAATGTCCGAACGTTTTACAGTATGCACACTGATCCTCAGAAATGTCGGTACGACCGGAAGACGTTCCATACGATCCACGCCTACCTCTATCATTCCCTCTTGGCTGTGTAGCATAAACCTGAGCCAACATCACCTTCGTCTTTAATTCCTTCACTTTCTTATCAGTACTTTCTTTAGCCTCCAATTCCTGTCGTTCATAATACTGAGCCGTAGTCAGTAAGGAAGCAGGGGTCGCCGTGGTCCAGGAACTTTCACTAGTCTTTAAACGTTTTGCAATCTCCGGTAGGAGATTCGCTACATACTTGTCAACGTACAAATGCCTACCCGTATCTTCTGTTAGTAACTGCCCACTGTAGTCATGAAATGCTTCTTCAAAACGTGAGAAGAAGTCAGAAACCGACTCATAGCATAGTCCAATCAATTTTTTTAGGGGGGGACAAGCGTTTTTAATTTATTCAAAATAGCCGTCGGGAGATCTCAGATTAATTGACACGGCTTACATGCAGGCTCCCTATCTAAATCAGCTTGGGCTAAAGTTTTCCAATCTGCCCCCAGGATCGCTCTATCATCGAACTTACGAATCACCCTCCACATATCAGGAGGCAATATTAACCCAAAGAAAAGGTCAATATCAACTAAAGTCATAACACACGAAGAAATAGCCCCTTCCACTCCTTCATAGAAAGCTGCCGGATGCTTACGGGGGTAAGGCAAAGCATTTTTAAGCGCCATAACATCTGCTCTATTCCACGGTGTGTAAACCCAATTATATATAAAATAACCCTTTGCATCCACAGACATTTTATCATCGCTTGTACCTTGCCCTTTAGGAGGGACATATAAAGGTGCAGCTTCACGCATAGGCATAACATGAACTGTAGAACTCTTATCTGTTCCAAAGATAGAACACTCTTTGAATTTCTCCGTCGATCTGATGCTTTTCTTGCCTCCCGTAATCTTGACGCCTCATCCCGTAGCTGGACCAACCGCTGAAAAAAACGATCCGCATCTGCAATAACAAAAAGACCTTTACGCATATCCTCACAACCAACTGATACATCCTTAGGCTCCAAATCATCTGAATACTTTCTAAATCGGTCTACAACTTCATGTATAAACTGGCTCAAGAAATACAACTGTTCTTGCTCGGACCACTTACGCATATGGCCATCAATCTCTGAAATAGTTATGGCATTCAAATTAAGCTTTCGAGCAAAACCACGCAATTCTGCAGCTTCACTAGCACTTAGCCTAGTACGACTACCCCCTTGATCATCTCCGTCCGAATCCTCAGCTGGGGCCGTAGGTGGAACATACGGAGGCGGGCAACGATCTAATAATGAAAAATCATCAGTTTCATTAGTAAGGACAGGATAAAGAGGACGTCGAATAGGAAATTGACCATTCGTTTGCAAATTACGTTCCCGTGCCTCCCTCTCTTTCTTTTCCTGCAACTCTTTCTCCTCCAGCTGTAAAGCCTTATCCCGAGCAGCCTTCCGCTGCTCTTTGTCCGCCAAGGCTAATTCACGCTTCATTCGTTCACGCACCGCTTTCTCCCACATACGTACACAATCAAACATATCTTGTCTAGACCTGCGCTGAAACAGACATTGCTCCACATACTGAACCTTTCGTAAATCAAACGACCCATGTAGTGGCCATTGCAATTCAGGATCAGACTTAGTGTATTTGTGCCACAATGTACTATATAAAATAGGGGGAATGCCAAATTTATCGTACATTTCGCGATTAGGTGTCCCCTCAGGGGGAGCCGGCTGAGATTCATTTAATCGATAATTGGTACCTTTTCCAAGACAGCACATTCCTCGGAGTGTGCTTAAAACGGGCATGTCAAAATATCACGAAAACGTGATATTACAAAAATGGCACTTAATATACTTCACACAAGGTGTGCCGTTCAAACAAATACAAAGTTAGCGAAATATCTCTGCATTGCCCGCCTATGTGAAGTGCACTGCACATATAACTCAAATCATAGAACCAAATGTTAGCTAACTCAAAACATATTCAAAGAGCCACAATAAGCGTCCGTAGACTATCTTACCAATCACAGGCTTACCAAATTCTCAAATATCCAGGTTCCAACTGCCAAGTTCTTTAATCGAATCAGCCAAACCGGTACTGTACGACACTCGAGCAATCAGGATCTCAGTCGAGGACCGGCGCCACCTGGAAGGTCAGATCAGAAGGAAAGGGAAAAACACCGTGGGTGCCAAGACTCGGGTCACTCAGTGGCAGCGTACGCGTCCATGGCGAGTTTCCAATCCTTCGTCACGACCTCTCCTTCGGGCATCCGAGTCGCCGATGAGTCCCTTCGTGGTCGCCAATTTGTGGTATTGGGTTCTCCAGGCCTACATATTCCACAAAACCCGCTACACCATAAAACAGACGCTGGCACGGAAACTGGAAAATGCAAAAGACAAGTTTATTAAGACCCCATGGGGTGGTGGTACATTCCTACAGCACCTTTCGGTAATGCAAGAAGTATCACACCGAACATCGGTGCGAGACCTCTTTTAAACAACTTTACAGTAATAAAAAGAGTAGGCGGAACACATTTGCTCAGTTTAAGTACATATAAGGTCATTTTTGGAACACAGTCAACTCATGGGAGGAGTTATAACACTACTGGTCAGTTTGGAGAACATTCCTAAGTGATGAGTGTCCACTAGTACAGAGGGTTTGACTACGCATGTGCAAGCTTGACCAGTACTAAAAATAGCCTGTTGCTGGGCAAGTTAGGTGGTCAGTGGTACAGAGAAAGGACAAAAGGGCATGCTGACCACGAGGCAGCGCGTTCATCTAAAATGGACACCAATGTTCTCAAAATGGCCTCCGAACACTATAGTCAAGATAAGGGGAAATTCGTGTAGCAAAGCTTAACGCTAACCCGATCACCGTCAAATTACGACAGTATCAACGCTTAAAGCGGTTGATAAGCTGGGCATAATCACGGATGTATGTTCCTGCAAAATTTAAAAAACCCAGCAAGGACTGCAATTTTGTAAGAGTAGATGGAGGCTGCAATTGAGCATATTTGTCCAAAAATTAGGGGTCAACCCCTACCTTCGTTATTGAGTGATAATCAAGGAAAAGTACTGCCAGAAAGGCAATGTGTGATTCTGCAAAATTAAATTTGTAGCCCGGCTCTGCAAAATGTGTGACTGTGCGGTCAGCATGCATCAAATGAGGACTCACTCATCATCAATTAGATAAATGTCAGCAACGCATGAAAAGGCATCAGGGTCAATCTCATGTAAAATTGAAACAATGCGTGCCGTAAACACGTCAGGGCTATTCTTATACACCATAGGTAATCTTGCATATCGTCGCTGATTGCCTAGGCACTGAATGCGGTCAAATCACGGCTCTGAGAAGCCAAAGAATGGCTGAAAATCCATTGGAAATATCCAAAGTGGTTTTATACTTTTTCGAACAATGTTATTCACTAACGCAGACCCCTGTGTGTTCTGAACCGCAAAGGTATGAACATGACTGTTCAAATGTCTGTAGTCTAAAACTATACGATATGAACCATCTGGTTTCAATATCGGAAAAAGATTATTCATTAATCTTCCAATTGAGTTAACATGCCATTTACAGACGCTTTAGCATCTCATTTGATTGGATACTGTGGTCGGGGCTGAGGTGTAGAACGCAAAGGAATCACATGAACCGGGGAATCCTCGTCCCAACCTGCCTGATTGCGATACAACACCAGAGCTAAGTACAATGCCCACTTCGAGGCATAAACCATTTTATCGTCATCAGGAACATATTTTGAAAAACTAGGTGGAAGCTAGGACACAAGGGGGGAGGTCAATCAACCTCCGCCAACAAAAGATCATAAGAGTAAGTGAGGCTATCCTAAAACACTGCTTTTATTGGGCGTTTAATATCACTTTCAATTTGGAGGGTTACTTCATAAAGCCTATCAGGAGGAGCAACTCGAGTATCAGCTGTCTCTACTGTAATAAAAGTGTTAGTTGCTTTCGCCTCCAGACGCTGGTGGAGTGTCCGCCGCACTATGGTAACCTCTGCACGCTGTCGAGGAGAGTTACCGCCCAACTCCTGTCGAGTGGCAGGGTACTCACCGTTCTGAGGCATACTTTGCAGTCAAAGCATTAACTTCTTTCCTCTGAAAAATGAGGCTCAATATTGAGGTGGTTTCTCCTGCTTGACTTTTACATCAGATTGGTGCTGCGGGTCACGTCTAGCTTGCATAGACTCGCCTTTTCTGTAATCCTTACGCCCTCCTCCACCGAACTGTTGATCCGACGATTCCTGAAAAGAACGAGGAAAATAAGGATCATCAACCTGGAATCTTTCTGGTGTTTTAATTTTAGAGGGGTCACTCAAATCGTATCTAAGTTCAGAAGCGTCAGGTGGAGGTGAACCTGCACGTGAACCAGGCTTCCGTTGTTGCTGCCGCTGGTTTTTGTTCTGAGCCTTTTTAGGAAAGACTGGACAACCCTCTTTCTCAGGAGGGGGTTATACTTGTGGTTGACTGAACAGTTGAATCCCTAAGCTATTTCGACTCAAAGATATATACACATCCGCAATGATAATCGGCAACTGTTGCTGCTAATGCACTTCCGCCACAGCCGCTAGGCGCTGACGTACTTGTAAGCAAACCTCTTCACCTTTATTATTGGCCAGAATCATATCGTAGACGATAGGGAACATTCCCACTATCTTCATCCCCAAATCCAGGGCTGGACCATGCCCGTGTACATCCTGTACCTTCTTCAGAACGCTTGGCGGAACGCTCATGGAGGGGTACCAAAGCACAGTGTGTACACTGAAGACAACACCGTCCCCTAGGTGGTGCTGTCAGCCAAATCGGGAATCAGACAACTCAGCAAACTCATTATAAGGATCCACTGTTTTTCTACAGGAGTGGTATGTGGAAAAACAGCCTCAAACTGTTCAAATTTTTGTGCAAGCCAAACTGGTAGGTCATCTTGATTCTGAGGACGTTTATCCATCACTGAGTAAATCCTTACGGGATTAATCACATGCCCACCTACATATTCTGGTGGTGGAGCAGCAGCTCCAGCCGTAGCTGCTTGAAGTGCACGTGACATAAACTATATCACACTGCTGTGAATATGAATCAACTGTGTAAATAACAGATGTAGCTCTGAGACAGTGACATTGAGATAATTTGGATGCTGTGGCCCCATCGATAGTCAGGGGGCCCATACATACTATAGAAAGTGGGTGAGGAAGGGCGCCATTAAACCAAATGGTATGCACCAAGGACGTCAACGGAACTTCAATTAATACATAAGGACAATAAGCCGCCGGAGGAGCCTCATGAAACAAATGATCATTTCCATCTACTGCTGGAAATGTAACCCAAGAATCTAAAACATGTAAGCTGGGTCCACCTCGACAATAAAATGAAGGTAGCCCCTGCATCAGGGACTCCATGCTGTGTTAAGGATGCTGTAGCCCCTGTGTGGTTATGCGCCACAAATGCGTCCCGTTTTGCCATAACAGAAACTAGAACAGAAATGTGCAAGACTGGCAGCGCAATCTAGGATAGAAGAACCTTTTATGATTCAAGCTTGAAAAACCTATAAATATATAAATATAGGAGGCTAAACGCCCACCACCCAGGACGTTTCCAGCAACTGGTGAGAGGGTATTGTGGACAAGCTCAAGTGCTACTCAGGGGTCTTGTGAATAAGTACCAGACCAAACTTTGGTGGTGCCATGTTGCATGGATTCTGCCCAAAAACAGAACTATGCGCAGGATTATAGGACCTTGGTTTATAGGGACTGAGTCATCCTACCATCTTAGTACCCATAAGCCTAGGACCTACTAGCTATAGTTTCTCACTTGCTCTCTGTTGGACTTGGCCTTTTTCCCCCAAAATTTTTCGCTTTTGACCCCCTTATCTGGATTGTCTCCCCCATGGGATTAAACCTGTATAGGCCATGAGTGGTGTTAGACCCCTTTTGAAAAATGTAATTACCTGACATAATGTGAGCACTTGTAAAAACCCCCATTTTAAAACTGCACCTGACTGAAATGTATTGCTTTTAAAATGGATGCCATGGCCATGGGTTTTGCCACTGGACTGACATAGGTCAGCGGTCTAGATAATAATACCCAGCAACCCCTAGCTTTTGGAGGGAAAGCCTGGCACCCAGGGTGCTCACCCCCTCCCCTAGAACCAGTTTAGGCTAGATGTGCCAACATTCTAGAAGGTCCTGGCACTGCCTGGGAGGAGGGTATAAATAGGGGGAAGTGTCACCAGAGGTTCAGTCAGCGCTGGGACAAGGAAGGGAGGGGGACCTGCTGTGAGGTGCTACCGCCACATGGGCCTGTGAGCTGGGCCCTGCACCCCTATAAACCCCCCCCCGCTGCTGTCCCCATGGGCCCCTGACAAGGGAGGACTCTTCATAGGTCCCTGACGCAGTGGGACCTTGAACTACGCCAGCGCTGAGGGAAAAAGGTGCCCAGAAGAGGAGGAATGCTGTGGGCTTGAACCCCCCAGGAGGTGAGGAGTGTGCCCCTGGGGCTGGCTGTGGAACTGTTCGCCCCCCCCCGCCGTGAGGAGCCTACTTGGAAGTCCTGGTTTGCCTACCTAAGCGCTATAAATTCCAAGACTGTTGCTGCCCTGACCTGAACTGTCCTGCCTGGGAAGCGTTATAAGCTGGAAGCGCTAGAGAAGGACTGGGAGGAGCTGCGTGTCCCTAGAAGCCCTGAACTGCCTCTATTCTGTTGGGCTAAGAGGGAGGAGCAGTGCGCTGTAAATAGCGTCATCTGCTGAGGAGAATCGCGCTGTGGCCTGAGGGCACTGTGAGGAGAATCGCGCTGTGGCCTGAGGGCACTGTGAGGAGGATCGAATGTGAGGAGCCTACCCTCGTTTTGGCGCTGTCCGCCATTTAATTAATTAATTAAAAAGGGAGCCTACCCCTTATTGCCGCTGGAGATCACCGTTGCAGCCCGGGCGCTGAGGAAACTGTGGAGAAATAGCGCTGAGGAGCCTTCCCTCGTCTCAGCGCGCTATCTGCCATGTGATTAATTAATTAAGAAGGGAGCCTACCCCTTGTGCCGCCGATATCACCGCCGCGGCCCGGCGCTGTCGTGGGGATCCCCCACTGTGGTGGGTGTCGTTGCGGCGGCCCCCGGTACCAGGAGAGGGCCGCCGAAGTGAAGGAAGGGCCGCGCTCGGCCCTGAGGCCGCCGACTCCCGCATCACGTGACGGGGGAGCCAGGCCGCGTCATCGGCCCGCCCCCGCCGCGCACGGATTGGCCTGCGCGGCCGTGACCTGTGAGGCCGTGCAGGGATTGGTTGACGGCCGGCAAGGCCAGAAGAGGCGGAATCGGAGCCCAGGGTCCCCGTGAGGTAGGAGGGGGACCCGGGTGAAGCGCTGGTGTGGAGCCCCGTGGACCGAGCGACCGGAGCGGGAGGCCACCCCGCCGGTCTGTGACCTGAGTGTGGGGCCGGGAGGATAGGCGGGGCCGGGGCACGCTGTCGGTGCCAGCCCCGCCTTCCCAAACCAAGCCGGGAGAGAGGCCGTCGAAGGAGGCCAGCCGGGGCGGGTGCCCACACTGCCGGTGAGTCCCCCGCCCCGCTCAGGAGAAACGAGGGGCCGGCATTGAAGAAAAGAGCCCCCCAAGGAGCGCGAGACAGGGGGTGGTGTGGAGAGTCCCACGTGTGGAGAGAGAGACGGGCAAGGGTTGCCCAGGCACAGCGTTGGTGCCTACCCCGCCCTCATACCACGAGGAGGAGCAGCCGGAGGGGGAGAGGGAGCGACGAGGCACAGGGACGGTGCCAGCTCATCCCCTGTCCCTAGGGAGGGACCAAGAAGTTGAGTGAAACTCTCCTTCAGCCGCCCTGAAGCCCTGGCCCCAGTGACGAAGAAGGGCCTGAACATCTGGAGCTACGGAGGAGGAGCCGCCAGCACTCGCAGGAATCCCGGTGAGTGGGGCTTTGATTATCCTGCGTGGAAGTCGGGGCACAGGGTCGGTGCTCGCCCCAGGACTTGTGCTAACCCCTGGACACTGTACTGAGCTTCATTGGCCCTATTGACCCCCTTTTTAAGCCTCTAGACTGGGCCGGGACATTACTGAGGCCCCCCCGGGGTTGGTACAGGGACAAGTTAACCCCTAGCTAGGTGTTAGGCCCTGCAGAGGGAAGGGCTGGGTAATTTAGCTTGGTTATCCCTGGGTCCTGCAATGGTTAATTGCCATGTTTAATCCTAATTAGGATACTGGTTGCCCTAAGGTAACGTAGCATTTCCATGTTACCTGCCAAAGTGTGGTGCGCTTCCGTGCCTAGTTTGAATTGTAGGCTGATTACCTTGCTGATGTGGATATGCTAATGTTATGCCTACACTGAAGTTATTGAGGTCCAGGTATTCTGTTGTTTATACATGCTGGGAGTTTGTATGCTTTGGTACCCCTAGGTTTATGATAGAGGAAACCTTGCTGTGTTTCATTACAGGTACTCCTGTCTATTATTATATGATGTTTTTCCCTTACAGGGGTTGGGTTGGCGTTGTCACGCATGAGGTGTAATTACGCTAATATGTAATTTACAATTTCAGCCAACCTCCCAAGGATGAAGGCCTGAGTAGGCCCTGCCTGATGCGTAGTTCCCTAGGTGGAGGGGGAAAGAAACCTAGTGTTTTATTACAGGTGTTCCCGCCTGATGTTAATGCCGGGTGATTCCTATTCTTTTTGCAGGAGTCGCCAATGCCAGCTATTTTGGGTTCTTACCCCTAATGTTTGATTGCATGTTTAATGGGCGAACACGCCAAATGAATTTGTCCCTTACATGGACGTCATTGATGATATGTGCCAAGTGCTAACCTTTTTATATTTCAGCTAGACACTATGGACTATGGACTCAACCCTTTTTGTCCCATGTAAATAATCCCCCACTGAAATACTTGGCTTGGGTGCCAGTTGGCGCCATGTTATGATTACCTGTGTATTTTTCCTTTTTACCTTACAGGTTGGAGATATCACTAAACTACTTCTTTTCCAACCAAAGGTGGAGTTGCGTCTCTTTTGTAGTGTGCCTGGTGTGTCGTCTGTGGGTACTGCGTGAATGCTTCACATGTCCTCGAAGTTTGGCCTGGCCGCTTGATGCCATGCTACCCCCTTTGAGACTTGGGCAACCCCCATTTCCAACACTCTCCTACTCACTCACAGAGAAACAAATGATTAGTCTCCCCAGAACACAACACTCCCAGATCTCTCAGGAATCGCACTAATAAGACACACACGGGGGCGTGGCCAAGATGGCGGTGTGAGCGGACGTGCCTTTCTGAGCTCCCGCCGCCGGTCACTGAATTTAGCACCATCATAGCACTCGCCCGGCCGAGAGTGACCCCAGGGGGCCCTTGGCACCAGCGCCTTAGCAGCGGCGACCTTCTGGCCCGGTTCTGAGACCGGAGGCAGCCTGACCCTTGCGGCGTTCGGCCTCGGAGACAGCGGCGGTTGGGGCCTAGCGCACACCGCGAGTCGGGAGCGCGACTGAGAGCGAGGCCGGGGAGGGCGGAGCCACGGAGCCGCCAAAGATCGCCTGAAGCGGGTACCAGCAGAGGCGGCGGGTCCGGCCCGCGCGGAGACGTGCGAGGCTTCTCACGGTCCCACGTGGAAGCTTCAGCGGACCTGCCGCCCCCGTCGGGGATCGGAGCGAACACTGCCCGGGCTGCCGCCGGCTCCCGTCACCGGACCTGGCGGAGCCGCCTGGAGGACCCACGCGAGGCCCTGGGACCCGCATCACAGCACAGTGGAGAAGAGGTACCGGGGGGGGCGAGACAGTGACCCCCCCCCCCCCTCGCACAACGCCTGCGTCCCGGCGCGCCTGGCCGGGAAAGAGTTGGCGCGAGAGGCGCGATCCCCAACAGCAACCCGCCATCTTAGGCGTCCAGGTACTGAGGCCGCGGAGGAGCGCGACATCGGCCTGGCCCGAGCCCTGCAGCCGCTGACACCGTGCGTGGCACTTGGGACCGGCCACCTTCCTGCCCACTCTCTCGCGTCGCTGCCCTGCGCGACGGCACTCGCACCTGCACGGGATCCGCCCGGGGGCTGCGTCTGGGGGGGCACATCGAGAGTAGAGCCATCGAGCGGCACACAGCGCTTGCCTGCACAAGGGGAGCCCGACAAATAGCCCAGCCCTGTCCTCTCACTCACGCTGTAGGCCTGGGCGGCGAATCTAGCACCTGCCCGGATACCGGCCAGAGGACGCTCCCGAGCACCACGGCGAGAGCAGGACCCCATCCCCCGGCATAGCTCCTACCTGCGTGGAGTACCCCTAGCGGAGCCCTCACACCTGGGCCCTCACTGCGAGAGCCGCATTGCGACGCCGACACCCGGCTGGACACATAACCAACGCTTAGGGCGCGCCACCTCTCCGCTACCCACGTGCCGGACGCCAGGAGACACAGCGGCATCTGCGGCCTGGGCCAGCGGTGCTAGTAGCGGCCTACTGCTGGGCAGGGGACACCGTGGGAGCCATGTCCAACGCCAGGACGAGGAAGGACCGCTCCATCGCTGAGCTCTTCACCCCCGGCACCATGGGAAAGAAGACAGATGTCGGAACTACCAGCCACCGCGCGGGCTCCGAGAAGAAGAGCCAGGCCTCGCCAGCCCAGGGACAGACAGACCCGGAGGGCCCAGTCACGCGCTCCTTCCTGGAGTCACTCTTCAAGGGGCTGCGCGAAGATATCCAGGAGCTGAAGAAAGAACTCCAGGACGAGATAAAGGAGGTGCGCCGGGACACCGACGCCATTGGTGAGAGGGTAGCGGAGCTGGAGACGAAGAGCGATGCACGGGATATAGAAATTGAAGCGCTGCGACAGGAACTGGTGCGCATACACGACCAGCAAGTGGACCTCCAGACGCACGCCGAGGATTTGGAGAACCGCTCCAGGCGGCATAACATCAGGATCCGGGGGGTGAAGCACTCCCCAGACACGGAAGATCTCTTTCAATTTACTCAGGGCCTGTTCAATCATATCCTAGGCCGGCCGACAGACTCTCCCTTGGGCCTGGACAGAGTGCACAGGACGGGCCCACCTAGAGCGGCAACGGCCCACCCGGCCGACATCCTCGTGTGCGTGCAGGACTTTCGGACCAAAGAGGAGATCCTCAACAAGGCGCGCCAGATGGCGCCGGTGTCCTATGGCGCGCACTCCCCTGCTCTTTATCAAGATCTTGCAGCGCTGACCCTGGAGAAGAGGCGCATCTTCCGACCTGTCACAGCAGAGCTGCGGAAACGCCACATCTCCTACAGCTGGGGACACCCCTTTAGACTTGTGTTCAAGATGGGCAATAATCTTCACCAGATCCGCTCCCTCAGGGAGGCGTGCAACCTCCTGAACATTGAGGAACCGACTGAGGCTGAGAACCCAGTGGGGGGGGGCACCCCCAGTGAGGAAGCACCGGGACGTTGGCGGCAGCAGCGGCGGCGACATAGACCGCGGCGTCCCGCCACCAAAGAGATAGCAGAAGGCCAACGAGCAGCAGTGGAGACCGTCGCACAAGGCCTTGTGAATCAAGAAAACGACTGACCCCTGGCCAGAGACTCACTGACCTGCGGGGTTACGGCTCGGCCAGGACTGCTCGCTCCGGCGGCGGGGGCGAAGCCTCGCTAGCCCGCATTATTTCTTCGCCATCCCTTCGATGGCCGACCCGGACGGAGACGTGCACTGTCCGCCGTCACCGTCGCCATCGCCTACACTCCAAGTGTTTCCTTTACCACAGGTCCAGCGGACATTCACCTGGATCTGGGACTATGATGGTTCAGACTTCTTTATGGTTGAGTTGACATGGGCAGAGGGGGGGAGGGGGATTGCATCGGTGCTTGAAGGTTCGAACACTGCGTCAACGAGGGTTGTGGGGAGGGGGGAGTTGCGCCAGTTGGGGTTGGGGGGGAGTTGGGGGAAGAAGGGGAGGGTTGGGGGGGCTCTCCTTGTCCAAGGGATTCTACCACCACTAACGGAGCCGGTAGGACTTCCGGCACTGTGTCTTCCATGGTCCATCAGCCCGCGCCCGCCACCTCCAGGTGGGATCTAGCATCTCCCCTATTACCTTGGACATGACACGACACATAACAGTGCTCTCGCTTAATGTGCAGGGCCTCAACAGTCCAAACAAGCACAAAGCAATACTGTCCTTCCTCGAGCGTTCCAAGGCGGACATCTGCCTCCTCCAGGAAACACACCTTGTCCGCAGCGACCAGCACAGGCTCAAATCGCGCGCCTTTCCATGGCAGTTCTTCTCCTCATCCCTGAAGAAAGCAGCTGGGGTTGCGATTCTAGTAGCTAAGTCATTCGAGGGGAGGGTCCTCCAGAAAGAAGCTGAAATTAAAGGGCGGCTTCTACTGTACAGCTTCCAGATTGCCGGCCATACTCTACTCGTGGGCTCGGTCTATGCCCCGAATGAGGGGCAGGAAAGGTTCTTACACACAGCGTTGGAGGCCTCAACATCCACCACACACACGCACTTACTAATGGGTGGAGACCTCAACATTGTATTTCATAACACAGCAGACCGATCAGGCCAGAGATCCGGGCAAGTGGGGGCACTCACAGCTGCAGGACACGCACACATAGCGGACTTGGGCCTCATAGACTTATGGCGACATACCCATCCCCAGACGACGGCCTACACATATTATTCGGCGGCGCGCAAGACTTATGCGAGGCTGGACTATTTTTTATGCTCCTCTCAACTGGCGCTGCAGGTCAAAGAGGTGGAGATAATGCCAGCCGCGCTATCGGATCACTCCCCAGTGGTAGCGACATTTCGAGTGGGGACCATGCCAGCTCCGCAACGACACTGGCGGATGCGTGATGGTCTTTTGCAGCTGCCTGATACCCAAACGCGGCTCACAACCGCGATTGACCACTTTTTGGAACACAACGCCAATGACGACACCACCAAAGCCACTCAATGGGCGGCCCTCAAGGCGGTCCTACGCGGTGAACTTATCTCCATTGCCACCGCCAACAACAGAGAAAGGGCCCTAAAGTGTGCCGAGCTTACCCAAAGGGTGGCGGAACTGGAACAAATGCACCAGCGCACAGGAGCGGCAAGGGCATGGCGCCAATTATGCGCCGAGCGGAAAATGTTGGCCGCGCTAGACCAGGACGTGGCGGAATACGCCGCTATGCGCCTAAAGCACGCCTATTACACCGGAGGCGACCGTTGCGGGAAGCTTCTGGCGAGCAGACTGCGGGCGCAAACCCAACGCCAGCAGGTGCGCTCCCTCCTATCTGCTAGTGGCGGCCAGATCACAGAGGACGCGGCAATCGCAGCGGCCTTCGGCAACTTTTACGCGGCGCTATATGATGCGGACCACTTGGACCCTGCTGCCGGACCGACTTATTTGCGGGACGCGGAGCTCCCCACCCTTACCCAAGCCCAAACGGACTTTCTGGAACGGCCCATAGGCCTGGAGGAAGTCATCTCTGCAATTGCCCGCCTCAAAGTGGGGAAATCCCCGGGCCCCGACGGCTTTACTGCAGCGTTCTATAAGACCTTTTGTCAGCAGCTTGCTCCCCTCTTGCGCGACCTGTTTAACACCTTCGACACGCCTGGTGCCATACACCCAGACCTGCTAGAGGCGTCAATCTCTGTAATTCCCAAACCGGGCCGCGACCCGACGGCCTGCGGCTCGTACAGGCCCATCTCGCTGCTGAATGTAGACTTGAAACTCTACACCGGAATTCTGGCAGGCCGCATTGCACCATACATGCAGCAGTTGATAGACCCAGACCAGGCAGGCTTTATCCCCCAACGGCAGACCAGCGACAACACCAGGCGAGTGCTGCACCTCATTGAGGCCGGGTCGCGAACTAAACCGGGCTGCATGCTCCTCACCATCGATGCGGAGAAAGCATTCAATAGGGTGCATTGGCCCTACCTCGACCAGGTTCTTCGCCACTTCGGGTTTGGGGAGAAACTCCGCCACCGCATCTTCAATTGCTACCGCCGGCCCAACGCCACCGTGAGGGTGAACGGCCATACTTCCCCAAGATTCGATATTGGCAGAGGCACGCGCCAGGGCTGCCCACTATCGCCGCTCCTATTCGCACTGTACATGGAGCCGATGGCTCAGAGGGTGCGACAACATACGCTCATCTCCGGCATTAAATTTGGTGCTGACACGCACAAAATCAGCCTGTACGCTGATGACATTTTGCTGTCACTCACCGACCCGATGCAATCCCTGCGTGCTCTCTTTGTGGAGCTTCATACCTTTGCCCTGGCCTCGGGTTTTAAGATCAATGAAGCTAAGTCTGAAGCCCTGAACATCTCCCTGCGCCCGGACGTAGTGGCCGAAATTAAGTCCGAATTCAAAATCCTGTGGTCAGATGCAGCCGTCCCGTACCTGGGCGTCCGTCTGGCTCCTACTGTGCGGGGTACTGCGCGAATCAACTATGAGGCGCTCACAGTCAAACTCCGGGAGCAGCTCCGGCGATGGAAGCCGCTTACACTTTCGTGGCTAGGCAGAATTGCCGCAGTCAAAATGACACTGCTACGGCAGATCTTATACCTATTCCAGACGCTCCCCTTGAATCCCCCGGCCGGCTGGCTTCAACAGACCCAATTGGAGCTGTCGCGATTCATTTGGAACGGCCGCCGACCGCGGTTTAAGCATACCCTCGCCACTTTGCCCCCAACGAACGGGGGGGTTGGTGTGCCCGACCTCACCCTGTACTTCCAGGCGGCGCAACTGCGCACCTTTGTGGAGTGGTTCCAACTG
This sequence comes from Lissotriton vulgaris, assembly GCF_964263255.1. Lineage (NCBI taxonomy): Eukaryota > Metazoa > Chordata > Amphibia > Caudata > Salamandridae > Lissotriton > Lissotriton vulgaris. The sequence continues at coordinate 272,510 of NW_028242496.1, read as the reverse complement.
GAGTCCGGCAAACACTGGCTCTTCCAGGACCAGGCGGTGGCAGGGAGCACTCTTCAGGGCGTGCCTTTCCTGCCTCGCCAACATCGGCCCCCTAATCTGTACGCCTCTGAAATCACAAGCACCGCCCTGAGAGTGTGGGATAGAGTAGCCGTGACCAGGGGACTGACCACCTTTCCCTCGCCTATGACCCCCATTTTCGAAAATCCTGACTTCACACCGGGCTTGGATGTTGGAGCGTTTACGACCTGGCGGTCGACGCCCTGCAGGGCGGCGGGCCATATGTTTGACCTCAATGGGATCCTCCCGTTCCAACAGGTTAAGGCGGACTACGGCGTGGCCGAATCGGAACGCCTACAGTACCTGCAGGTGCGGCACTGGGTGCTCCACCCCTCGATCCAGCCTGGTGCCCAACGACACCTCACACCTTATGAAAAGTGGCTACTTACACGCACCTCGGATAAAAAATTGATTTCGGACCTCTATCAGCAGTTGCTCCTCACTCAGGCACACACACACAACGCGGGTCAGGTCAGGTGGGAGAGGGACCTGGGGCGGCAGCTCACGAGGAAAGAGTGGGAGGGGGTGTACCACAGAGCCAGACATTCAGCACACCACACCGGGCTCACCGAGACACTAACTAAAGTAGCCACGTACTGGTACCACACCCCTGAGAGATTACACCAATGGGATGCCCGAGTTAGCGATAGGTGCTGGAGGGGGTGCGGGGAGCTGGGAACGCTGGAACACTTGTTATGGAGCTGCGAGGCGCTTCGCCCCTACTGGGACCCTATCCTGGACCTCATAGACGCACACCTAGATACACAGCTGCCGCGCTTCCCAGCATACATTATATTAGGCCTCCCGAACGCCCTCATGTATCCTCTGAAGTCCTGGAGGGGGCGGTTGATCGCACTGGCTCTGGGGGCTGCGGTCCAGAACATTGTGGCCCACTGGAGAGCAGCCCAGGCTCCGCAACAGCTAGGGTGGCTCCACCGGCTCTGGGCGATCCTGGGAATGGAGAAACTGTCACTGGCAGCGGCAGGGAGGGGGACGGAATTTGCGGAGCTCTGGCGACCATTCCTCGCCCTACTTACGGGGGAATTCCGTGAGGTGAGCTGCCCACGCTACCTGCGCCTGCTGCGCCTTGCGGAAACACCTCTCCCAGAACCCAAGACACGCTCCCACAAGCGCGTAGGCCGGGCGAGCGCAGCACCACCAGACCATTAATGGAAGACAGTAACCAACCGATTATTCCCGGACATGGACAAGGAGAGGGGAGGGTAAGGGTGGGAAGGGTAGGGGGGTTGTTAACGGTTTTATAGTTCTTTCATGTTGCACTAAGTACTACATAGCTTGCACCTTTGTAGCACCTCTTATGACGCGGCCGGCCCGGTTGGGTTGTAGGCGGCTTGCTGTGTTAACGAACAGTGTGGCCCGCTGGCCATGTCATGGGTATCAGTGGGATCTCAGCCTTTGGCTCCCCCGGAGTGGGGCCGGCCCACATTACATATCGAGGTGCATATTGTTTGCCTGTGCTCAATAAAAGATTTAATACATAATAAGACACACACTTTTGCCCAAACTCTTGTACTTGTCCACAATAAGATCTGACAGAGACACAAAACAGTTTAAAATATTTATTTTAACTAACGTGCCCTAACATGCAGTATACGTGCCACAACAAGCAGGAAAACGCATTGTACAAATACAGTCAGCATAGCAGCTAGTCCATAAATCATGAAAGGAGATGTCATCATAGAAAGACAATAGAGCCTAACTTCCCTTCATTTGCTAAGAAGTATTATTATTATATATTAGAAGAACTCAGGGTTTTGTCAACAGACACCATACCTTAGTCTATAGATATAGATGAAAGTTGCTGTTTCGCTCTTTCCCTCTCCAAGTGTGTCCTACCTATTCGTGTACCACAATAAAACTAAAGTACCTTGTCCAAACAACAGCTTTATCTGTATATTTTGTCTAGATGCTATGGCCTGGCCAGAACAAAATAACAAGGGGCATTGTTGTTCAATCTTGCTCACAATGGTCAGTCAAAATCCCAGGAACATGCAGAGAATGAACACAGCGATGAGTTCTCATGTGAAAACAGCCATGGCAAGTGTTTGCAAAAATAAAGAATTGTAGTAACATACGCAAAAAAGCAGAATCGCTGCCGCTTTCTCATGCTAACTTAGTGAAGACGGCAATGTCCCTATGGGCCACGTCGCCGATCCTGACACTTTCTCTTATTGACTAACCTTGTTAAGTGTCAGTCAATGAGAGGAGGAGATTTCCTAATTCTTCACAGGTTGGGGTGAGATTAGTGAGATTTGATGGTCGCACATACTCTCAGACAGGTTGGGAAAAGGGGAGTGTATGTCCTTGCTAACAGATAGCCTTGGGCTCTTTAGGGTTGAAACCTAAAGCACCCATGGTTGACTGCATCGTTGAAGCTCACCCTTGCAATTGGGGGAGGGCCCCCCCTGTTCTTTGCTAGGCTATTGAGGTCACTGTCTCAGGGCTGTGAGATTTTCATTCCAGTAAACCTTCGCTCAGGCTGCCAGTTGCCTGTATATTAGCACATGTAAAGTGGCTGGCTGCCTAGCCCTTATATTATATGTGTCTGTCATGCTGACCTTTGCTGAACTTGAAAGAGACTCATTATGCACTGGAAAACAGAATGGCTGGTGACTGTGTGGGGTAGAGGCCCAAAACCTACACTGGCGGGCTGCCACTAAGTGGAGCACTGCTAGGGAGTCGTTGCAAGAGGGCAATTCCCAAACAGTAGACCACTAGCAGATACTAGTGATGGCTTCAAGGGGGTATGGAATGCCCTCAGGAATAGGCCAATACAGTACCCCATGAGGAGACCTTAAGTCTTATCTCTCCAGGAGATGGCAGTTGAAGGGCATTTCCGATCTGCCCCTCCAAGGTGAGAGAAAGTAGAGTGGGTTGGGGACAACCCATCTTGATTGTACCCATCACTAAAACTCAAAAGCATTCCTGCTCCTCCGAACCGCAGGCGAGATGTTAAGGAATTTACACAATAGACACCAGGGCTGTTATAGTCATATAAAAAAATTGGGGTGGGGGCCGCAGAGCCCGGCCCTTAAAGCCTGAGCTGTCTCTTGTCCCATAGAACCAGCTTAAATACTGCAACCATCTCAATGGCAAGCGAGAGAAAATTTGAATTCTTTTATGAGCAGCTTCAAATTGTAGGCAGGCAAAGAAGCGGTTAACTACCCTTTTCTATCTCACCTGCATCGCAGAAAGTCTGGCTCGTGCCCAGGGCTGAGCGCTGCAGTGCAGTGTCAGGATGGGGAAGCACACACCCCATTATGTTTCTCACTTTTTCCCTGATGGTTTAGGGGTCTTTCCGCCTCCCCAGATTAGTGGCAAACACCCTATTCTGTAAACACAGGGTGGCTGAAAGCCCACTAGATTACAAGGTGTAGAAAGCTGACTTTTTATATGGTAGTGTAAATGTAAGGCCTTACCATGCAAAAAGTGCATACAACCCTTATTGGTTGACAGGTGTTTAAATTATTAATCCCAAGTGCTTCTATTTGTGATAGTGTGGTTGAGAAGTTTAGGATTATCAGAGGGTAGTGTTAAGTATTTGTTGTACACACAGAGTAAATAAATGAGACACACACTCAAGAAGAAAATCCAAAACCAGTCTAGAAAAATAACACAGATTTTTAGACACCAAGATCATTGATATCAGGTAAATACTTTCGGAGATATGAAATTTTACAGTAGACAAAAATGCTCAAATAATACTTTTGATGTATGAGTCTCGAACGCAGTAATGTTATCCGATCGCAGAAACATACACTGTATAGATACACTTGCAAATGGGTTTGAGGGATACCTTTAGGATATTAGGGTGCTTAGGGGCCAAGGCCCAAGAAACCACCAGCAGTTTGGCTTTACCTGCCCTGGTGAGTCCAAGTGCAGAGATGAAGGTTGCGCTGGTAGCCTTGAGAGCTACGCAGTAAAGTCAATAGCAAAAGTACCTGCAAATGAAAGACTGTAGTGGGGGGACTTGGGGACAAGGCCAACTGACCCCAAAGGAGGGCTCGACTCTTGATGGTCACGGGGGCACAGGGACCCAGTCAGTTTCCGTGAACCCAGCAAGGGGGGGCTCTGGTGCAGAGGTGTTTTGGCTGGCTCGTTGCTGTAGTTACAATAATAATAATAATAATAATAAAGGGATCTTATCGTGCGCAGACTTAGCCCAGTGGGCATCAAGGCGCCTAATTCCAAATCCAGCTCATAACAAAGAACTCTGCAACTCAACCTGTATAGGCTCTAGAGAAGCACCATGTTTTTAGGGCCTTTTTGAACAGCACCAAAGAAGGTAGCGTCTTCATCTCCATCGGCAGGATGTTCCAAAGCTGTGGGGCAACGACGGAGAAGGCCCTGGCTCCCCACCTGGTGAGCTTAAAGCGAGGGATGACAAGTTGGAGTTGTCCCGAGGAGCGCAGACACCTTGGAGGGTGATAGCGAGTAAGTAGGGAGCTGATCGCATCTTTGGGTCCGTCCTCGAGAGCTCTATAGGTCAGGCACAGAATTTTAAAATAAATTCTGTGCTGGATAGGCAGCCAGTGAAGGTCTCTCCTCGCAGCAGTAGCAGAGGAAGACCTGGGAAGATCCAGGACAAAGCGTGCAGCAGCGTTCTGCACTACTTGCAGTCGATGTATGAGGCCCTTGTTGGTTTCCATGTAGAGAGAGTTGCAGTAGTCTAACCTGGAACCAACAAGGGCGACTGCAATCTGCTTGCGTGCTTGAGGGGACAGGTAGCTGCGAATTCTGTTGAGAGTCCTGATCACGCCCCAGCAGGTCGCGACAGTCCGACTCACCTGTAGAGACATCGAGAGTGATGTATCGAACACCACACCCAGATTTTTGGCGGATTGTGAGGGAGTGGGGCAAGTTCCAAGAGAGGAAGGCCACCACTCACTCGACCAGATATCTTGGTCCTTCCCAAAAACCAGAACCTCAGTCTTGTCGCCATTTAGCTTCAGGGAGTTGGTGACCATCCAATCTGCAACATGTTGCATACAGGTCCTGAAGCAAGAGGCAGATGTTATGACAGAGGACCGGGTGAGTGAAATTATAATCTGGGTGTCGTCGGCGTATGATACCACCTCCATCCCCAGCGATCTCACAAGTCTAGCAAGGGGGGCCACGTAGATGTTGAATAGGGTCGGACTTAATGCCGACCCCTGAGGCACCCCACATTGCAAAGACTTTGCTGGGGAGAGGTGGTTGCCGAGCATCACTCTCTGTTCCCTATCTAGGAGAAAGGAGTTAAGGAGACTCAGGGCTGGACCAGAGACACCTGCCTCCCTAAGCCGAGATGTTAAGATGGCCGGAGACAAGGTGTCGAATGCGGCCGTGAGGTCCAGTAGCACCAGAATAGTTGTTTGTCCAGCATCAACCTTGCGTCGGATGTTATCGACTACAATCTCTCACTTGTCTTGGGTGAACTGGAGAGAGAATGAAATTAGGACAGCAGGGACAATCTTTGTGCTGAGCTCGGTGATCCTGAAATCCCTCATCGGCAGGTCGGTTTTGGCATCAGTGATGCCCGGACTGGACACACAACAAGCCTTGGTTGCTGCAAATGGTCTTGTACCCAGGGTATTGGTGCTAGGCAACTCCTAAAGTGCATGGGGTCTTCAAACCTAGCAGGGAGACGGATCTGTCCTCCTGGAGCTGTAAATACTTCTTCCTGGCAAGATGCTCCCTCAGTGAACCCAGTGGTCGGCAAGTCGAGGTACAGAGCAAGTGCGGTTGGTCCTTTTTTTTTCACCAGTATTTTTATTGAGTTCAACAACAGATATTAGCAAGCATTCATAATTTTGTGTTGTACAGTGCAATGATAACATTTGTCCACAATACAAAACTTCCACCTATCTCGGAAGAAACAGGAGACAAACCAAGGCCGTGGAAGGGTCTTGGACCAGAGTGGTGCTGGAGATGTGACGACAGTGATAGCAGAGTGTGAGTAGTGCCGGCGAGGGCTGTGGTACCCCACTGGCCTCCGAGGGTGGGGTAACCCTAGGGGTCCAGCCTAGAAAGAGGAAAGTGCAGTGTGGAGGAGGGGTTCAGAACAAATGATTCATAAGGGTAAAGACGCGTCTTTGGTGAGAGTGAGGAAATGCTGAAGAAGGCTATCCTATTTCAGGAAGATGGGACACCTGCGGATGCTTCGGACCTTTGCAAGGCACACCGCCTCACCCTCCGCTCACCACTGCACAGGCCTGTAGCAATGCACAAACACAAGAGTTTGGGAGGAGCGCCAGTTAAGGGTAATGACGCGCTACGCTGGGCTCGCAAAACACACTCTAACCACCACCCGTCCCTCATGCTTAACAATGCCTAAGGCACAAGCTTCCCAGGTTGCAATGTCCGGAAGTTCAGTTACTACGCAAAGTGTGCTGTGGATTGCGTGCCAGTACTGTGAAAAAGCAAGCAGTATCACAACATATGTTGAAGGTCGGCTGAGAAGTACTGGCAGCACGGGCAGCCAAATTGGGCCATGGGAAAGAAACAAGTTGGTGCATAGTTTTCTTGGTTGAGCATAGTAAACTGTATATTCTGAAACCTGGTGTTTCAGGATACTTTGTGGGGAAAGTGGAGGAGATGCTGCTTGGTTGTTAAAGCGCTGGACAGTCCGCCACAGGCTTTGGGGGATGCACAGCTTTTGGATGAGCTTGGTTAATGTTTTGGCCAAGCTACCAGCAGCAAGGCAGGGTTTGGCAGCAAGTCAAAGGTAAGGCCTAATTTCTCATAGTGACTGCTCTCTTCTGTCCTTCTTAGGTTCCCAAGTAGACAAATCAGTGTTCCTGGTGTAGGGGGGACAGCAAAATACTCAATTTAGGGGTCTTTTGGGGGAGCGTAGGATTGTAGTCAATGGGCTACCTACCCCTGGGGTGACTAAACCTTTTAAATGACCGTCTCCGGTGCAGAGAATGGACATAATCCTCAGCCAGAGTTTCTAGTTTCAACAAAATCAAGATGGCGAAAGCTTCCTTGACTTTCTTCTTCTGGTGGCTTATCTTAGGGGTGTGTCCAGCCTGTAAGAGGAAAAAAAGTTGGACAAAAAATAAGAGTGGGCTTGACCATCAGGCCCCGCTCACAGGCATTTCAACCTCTTTGGAAGACAGTATGGGAGATTTACACCCTGTCTCTAATCCAGCAGATCAAAACTATGCCCCACAAGATGCCAGTTTTCATTCACTATCTGTGCTGATGGGCTGTGCTATACGGGAACTGGGTTAGCAGCAACCACAGAACCATACCAGATTGGGCGTTTCTGAAACCCAGAGATACAGGAGAATCCAGGATGGTGTGGGTTGCATGGATCCCAGGACATTTTGTCACACGTTCTGCCCTACAAAAGTGAATGTATGGGTCAAAAAAGACTGTTTTTCCCAATTGAATGTGACAGAAACTTGGGCACTTCTAGCCTATGGCCAGAGTCTTATACCCTGCATTCCCAGATTTCACTGATTGAAACTCTGCCTTTCATGTGTCGGTGGATCTAATGCGCTTCATAGAGGAAGACCAAAACGCTCATACGAAGACCTCATTTATAGTATATTGACTTAACATGACCCAAGTTTTGACTAGTTTCTGTTATGGGCGATAAGTTGATAAGACTTCCAACAAAAATGTGCTAGTGTTTTTATTAGTAACAATATAAGAATGCTGGCAGGTTGGAATTTTGTCTATGCCCGCAGACTATGGAGCTATCTCTAGAAGGTATTCTGAGTAAGAACACATTGAGATCTACGCAAATCAGACTACCCTGAAATCCCTTTGATATCTAGTTTAAACGCCCTGTGGGGTTGTTAGGTTCCCATGGGTTGTGGCTGAGCTTAGCACCAAATACCATAGCTACCCACTTCACCAGAACAAAGGAATTTCTATGGAAACATTTTGATGTTTCTTTGTTGTGTTTTGGGCGTTTCCTGTTACAAGTAATAAGCCTTTCCACTTAAGTGGGAAACTGTTTTGAATGAATTAAGGTTTGGGCTACTTAAAACACCCATCATGCTCTGTGGCTGTTGGCTGTTTTTGGTGCACTGATGGCGACGCCAAGATGGCGGGTGAGCTAAGCACCTCTACTCCCTGCACTTTGTCCAAGGGGTACAGTGTCCCCCCGCAACAAGGTTACCATTGATTTGTGGAGTTCCCTGCTAGACCACTGCAATCGGGAGAGCGCAAGGCCTGAGCAGCCCTCGTGGCACAATATGGCATTTTTTCTGACGCAGGACACCATGAACACTGCAAGCTGTGGTCACAACCGCTGTCATTGTGAGTGGTTTGAGAAGCGTCTGATCGGTGCTCAGATTGTCGCCCAAGAACTTCCCCAGTCTCAGATAAGCCACAGATTAGTACTCATACCGCGGAAGCGGGTGCAGAGATTTGGTGGATTTCATAAGTGCACTCTTAACTGTCTGGAAAGCCACTGCTACTGATAATTGTTACTGCACCAAATTGCCGGCATAATTGTTAAATCTAAGTGCTTTGCCGCTTGGCTGGGGGTTTAGCGCGTTCATGCAGTAGCCGCAGTGTGATTACTAGGAAGGAAAAGGAGCAAAAAGTGAGCGTCTATGGAGGCAACATGCACAGTGCAAGGGAGGGAGCTTCAAACAATAACTTGGGGAACTTAAGAATGCTATCTGGTAGAGCCATCTAGCTGCAGATTCCTTACCTATGAACTTCCCAGGCGCCAGACTGGATCCAGAAGATTACTTTCTCAAGCAGTACCCCTGCACCCCAATAGGCGGCGTTGCTCTACTCCGCGTGATGCCACCGGCATCCTCTCTGTCATTGTATTGTCCGCATTGCCTATATAGGCACCACCCCGGTGTGCTGACGTCCGTTCTTTCCTTTCCGCGCCAGCCAGTGCAGATTCATTGAAGAGAGCTACCCATGTCATTTTTTGATAGACTATCGACTTTATGTCAAACTAGTTGGTGTGTAGGTCTTCATGTCAAAAAACTTCGGGATTCAAATTGTGTGCTGCCTATCACCGCGCCATGTCGGTCACAGATCTCCACCTTGGGTGCCTGGAGAGTGACCACGACCCAAAGTTGTGTTCTGACTGCCGGGCAAAGGCTCCGAAACTTTGAGGGAGCGGTCACTAAAGCTACTCGCGGGCTGGCGCTAGGCGCTTTGGAATTCTTTTTCCCATTCCCAGTCGAGAGGAAGGTCCGAGCACCGCTCTGGGGGCTTCAAGTCTTTGTCCTCTCATTCGAAGTCTTAAAAGGGTCAGGTAAGAAATATTGCAAGAAGCGTGCTTCGACTTCGCACTGTCAGTCATCTGATGCAAGGGAGGAGTCTCAACGTTCTTTGCCTCGGTCTACGCAACGTGTGCTGGGATCTGATCTGCGATTCCCTCCGTTTCTGGGACCAGGAGCAACCTCCACCCAATTAAAAAGAGTATTATGAAGCCATGTGTGCCATTTTTGGGCAGCCTGATCCTGCCGGTCCCTTTGTGGCCCGCAGGCTCAGCAGAAGAAATTCCATTGGGTTCTACTCCAGCCTCGGTGCCCATGGCTCTTCTAGGATCCGTTCCCGGATCCAGACCGGCACCGATCGCACCTCCTCGACCTTCCACGCCGCCGCATGTAATACCAACACTCCCGCAACAGCCAGCACCCGCTGATGGCTCCAGCCCATTCTTATCTCGATGACACAGAGTCGGTCAGGCGTCCACCAGCGCCGAGACCGGCGCCAATGGAGCTTTTGGGCTCTATATCATATCCTCAGCCTTATTGGGAAGGGCCAGGTATTGAAGAAGATTGGGAATGGACGCAGGACCCCTTAGAAGTCGGGCCTAATACAGGGGAAACTGACTAGTATAAGGGAACTGGGTGATGCCAGTAGCTTGGACACCTCTCCAGAGCCTGGCATGCTTTCCCTCTAATCTAGCTACGGAGGAAAGTGCTTCTTTCGCCATGGTGGTGCATAGGGCTGTTGAGGTCCTAGACCTGCAGCTTCCTATTGTGGCTGTCAAGACCAATATCTTGACAGAGGTCCTGAAGCCTGGTGTCTCCACCATGGAACCCTTGCTGACGTTTAATGAGGCCTTGGCTAATGTCCAAACCCAGCACAGGGGCTCCTGTGAATAGAACATTCGCCCGCCTTCACTGCCCTGGACTAGGTGACTCAGCTTTCCGGACCTCTCACCCAACCCAGGGAGCTTGGTGGTCCAAGCCTTTACTTCCTGTGGCACGTTTCCTCCCTATAGGGAATCCAAGAGGCTAGATAGCTTTGTTAAGGACATTTTGTCTTCCACCAGCCTAGTGTTGCGGTCAGTAAACACTGCATGCCTCATGGGCCATTATTTCCATTGCCTGTGGGAGACGGTTTTGCAAGTGCTGCTCCAAGTCCCAGAGGAGACCTTTGCTGTCCTCTCACAAACTGTTGTACACAGGAGAAAAGCAGCAAAGTTTACTATTCGCTGTGGCCTTGACACAACAGACTTACTGGGTAAAGCGATTTCCTCGATAGTGGCCGTTAGGCGTCACACCTGGTGAGAACATCTGGCTTCCCCTGGGATGTCCAAGTCAATCTAATGGACATTCCCTTCGGTGGTTCTCGTCTCTTCCGAGATAGGGCTGACGCGGCGCTAGAGAGCTTCAAGAAGTCACAGGCTACAGGCCAAGTCCCCAGGGCTCGCTATGTCATCCTGGCATGTGTCTGCCTTTTGCTCTTTTCGTGGCTATGGAAGAGGCTTCCAGCCGTGCCAGCGGCATCCTAGCCTGAGGACTGCGCAAATTCCGCAGCCTCTGCGTGACCGTGGGTGCGGCTCACCCTGACCCTTTTGTCGGACAACCAGAAGGTAGGTCAGTCCACAAACCCCCATTCCTCCTCAACCTCAAAGTCCTCCTAGTCAAACCCTTCCAGAACATGGATGTCCAGTTGGTGGCAGGATACGACATCACCTCCACTGCTGGCAGGACATCACCTCGGACAGGTGGATTCTACAGATAGTCTGAAGGAGCTACTCCCTCCCCTTCAAGACTACCCCTTCCTCCATGTCTCCTAAATACGATCGGCTGAGGGAAGATCACCTTGTTTTGCTTTGAGAGGAAGTCACAAGCCCCTTGGTTAAGGGGTCATATAGAGTTTTCTGTTGCCGAAGTACTCTGTGGTTGCTATTCCCACTACTTTCTCGTTCCCAAAATGGACGGAGGCCTTTGTCCTATCCTCAACCTCAGATCCCTCAACTACTTTCTCAAGAAAGAGAAGTTCAAGATGCTCACTCTTGCTCACGTTCTGTTTGCCCTGGACCCGGGAGACTGGATGGTAGCGTTGGATTTGCAGTATGCTTACTTCCATATTCCCATTTTGCCTACCCATCGCAGCTACATGCGGTTTACGGTGGTCCACAAGCACTTTCAGTTCAACTTGCTCCCCTTCGGCCTCACCAGTGCCACTCCGGTGTACACCAAGGTGATGGTCGCAGCTAATCTGTGAAGATCAGGGGTTCTAGTCTTGCCCTATCTCGATGACTGGCTGTTGAAGGACTCATCCTACGTAGTCTTTACCCACCTCCAGACTACAGGAAGCCTCCTGCACTCGATGGGGTTCACTATCGATGCACCAAAGTCTCACCTGACTCCTTCCTAGACACTCCCTTTCATGGGAGCTATTCTGGATGCAGTGCAGTTTCAGTCCTAGCCTCCTGAATGGCGAGTCCAGGATATTCAGGCTATGATAGCGATGTTTCAGCCTCTGTCCTGGATTTTGGTGAGACTGACTCTGAGGATACTGGGCCTCATGGCCTCCTGTATCCTTCTAGTGGATCATGCCACATGGCACATGAGAGCTCTGTAGTGGGCACTGGAGTTCCAGTGGGCGCAGCATCGAGGAATCTCTCCTACCTGGTCCAGATCTCGAAGGGAACTACGCAAGATCTGTAGTGGTGGCTGATAAACCGTTAATGGGTCACAGGCAGACCCCTCTCCTTTCCCCAACCGGATCTCACAGTGGTGAAAGATACGTCTCTCCTGGGATGGGGTGGCCATCTGGTAGAGGTGGAGATCAGAGGACTCTGGTTTCAGGTGGTAGTCGGGCTCCACATCAACCTGTTGGAGCTTCGTGTGATCCAATTGACTCTGAAAGCCTTCTTGACACCTCCGAGTGTTAGTGCTCTCTGTAAATTGTATCCTATCCTATCCTACCATCTGTCAAGGGAAGGCTAGTTCAGGTGTTCACGGACAATACCATTACCATGTGGTATTGCAACAAACACGGCGGTGATGGGTCGTGAACCCTCTGTCAGAAGACCCTGCGTCTCTGGACCGTGCTGGACCAACTGGGCATATCCCTGGTGGTTCAACACCTGGCCCGTTCCCTGAAAGCATTGATCCTCTGATAAGGCTGTTCCTTCGGGAGGAACTTCTGTTGCAGCAGCAGGGGAGGGTACTCCACCTGAACTGTCAACTCTCCACCTCCTTGTTTGGATATTGAGTGGCGACAGTTGATAGCTTTTGACTTTTCTCCTGAAGTATGTGAAGTTATTTTGGTGACCAGGCAGCACTCCACTAAAACATTTACATCTGCTGGTGGCTAACATTTTGTAAATATTGTACAGTGTGATCTATTGACCCTCTGTGCCTCTCTATCTGACATTCTACTTTTCATTCTGACACTTGCCCAACAGGGCTCTGCTCTGGGCACTCTGAAGGGTTACCTTTTGGGCCTTTCTGCATTTCTGCAGTTGCCAGATCAACCGTCACTATTCAATTCTCCTATTATACATAGATTTCTGAAGGATTTGATTCCTCCTTCCTATTTTGTTATGCTCCAGTGGGACCTTAACTTGGTCCTCACCTTTCTAATGTGTGCACCTTCTGAGCCACTGCACAATTGCCCCCTCCAGCTGCTCACCATTAAGACAGCCTTTTTAGTGGCAATAACATTTGTCTGGAGGGTGAGCAAGTTGCAGGCATTATTTTCTCAGCCTCCTTACCTGACTGTCTTTCCAGACAAGGTATGCTCCGCACTAGGGCTTCTTTCTTTGCCTAAGGTGGTGAAGCCTTTCCATCTAGACCAGTCTGTCACCTTGCCAATCTTCTATGCTCCGTCGCATCCTTCTAAGGAAGAACATCTCCACCACCTGGACCCAAAAAGAGCGTTACCGTTTTACCTTAACCGCACTAAAGAGTTTCAGCTGGACGACCAACTCTTTGTGGGGTAATAAGGAATTCCAGGAATTCATGGTACCCGAAACTAGTGAAGTGGTGTCCCCAGACACACTGCATTCGGACTCATTATTGACCAAGGAGCTTAGCACAACTCCAGCTGGATGAACTCGGGGGATCCTGGGCATAGAAAGGAAGGGGTCAAGCCAATTATCTGATGGTCTCCCAGGAATTAAGCAAGCACACCCCTTATTTTCCATTACCAGTGCCAGAGAACAGCGCAAGGAAGATAGCTCAACTCTAGAAGCTCAGGAGAACGCAGCCATCTTGAGTCTAGTTGACAATTGCCCCTCCATTGCCTATTATTTGGGAAGGCATACAGGTAAGAGAGACAGCCAACATTGGAACACTAGCTTTAGTATCGGAGTCTTGGCAGATTCAAGTGCAAGGACACATTTTTGATGTTGGCAAATCTCAAGCGGCCTCAATGAATTTGCTTCTCCAATAGATCTTAGAGCAATCAAAGGTCCCAAGACAAGGAGCGTAACATTTTTTTAGCAACAGCTCAGTTTAATTCAAGCCAACATGCAGCAGTTTACTGCACAAATCTCGGGTGTAGAGCAGTGAGTCTCTAACCTAGAAGATGCCAAGCTATGTCTAGAGGCCCAGGTGGATAAATTACACCTGATAGAGCTTCAGTAGCAGGTTGACGATGTAGAGAACAGGTCATGACATTCTAATCTGAGATTTACAGGGATACCTGAGGGGTACGAGAACAGCCAGTCAATGGCCACCTTTGTAACAAACCTTATTCTTAAACAAGTATATCCTGAGACCACTGCACAAAAGATAGAACTGACAATTATGTGCGCCAACCGCGTTCCTGTGGTTCAGTCTCTTTATGCAAAATATCCTTGGACAATAGTGGTGAATTTTTAAGATTTCAGGATCAAGGAATGTATTCAGGCTAATGACATCAGAGATAAAACATATCACACTGCTGAAAACTTTTCCTTTAAGATATTTTCCAACATGTCCATATTTTCAGTGCAACGATGCAAATAATTTAGAGGCATGATTAACTGTATTTAGAATCTCGGCACCTCAGCTGGCATTATTCAGCAGTCGAAGCTGAAAGTTCTGTGTAAGGGGCAGGCACATATTTTCCAATAGAAAATTTCTCGTACAGGCAATAGATTACTATTTAGCCAACAATATAGAAGCAGCAATAATTATGCTTGAAGCAGAAAAGGCTTTCGACCGTGTACTGTGTACAGTGTACAGTCTTATACGCAATCCTCAGATGCTTTGGATCCCCTTCTAAACTTGTAGAGCTGTTGCGCAATTTATACGCTCCACAAGGAAACACCCAGTCACTCACTGACAGAGCCACTCACCCATACAACCACTCACTCACCAATACAGCTACTTAAACAGCCATTCACTTACCCATACACCCACTCACATACCCACTTATTCACCGATACGGCCACTCACACACTCATACAGACACCCACTCGCACTCTGATACACAGTCACATCCACTCACATAATATATCACTCATTAGTAGTAAACAAAGTATACTAATTTAACTTGTGGAGTACCTTAGTTTATATGTTTGAGTCGCAGAAAGCTTTAGAAAACCCTCACAATTACTGGATGATGTCATCAGCGATGTCAGTCATGTCATTTGAGATGTCATCAGTGGATTCAAAATGATGTCATGAGTGATGTAATATGTGAGGTTATAAGCAGTGCATTGCAGGGCGTAAGTTATTGTTAGGTCAGGTAACTCTAATTTCACTGGTCTTGTACACATGAAATCTGAGCCAACTATAACGTCCCTATAACCTTTAGTTTTTTCATTGAATATATACATATGTGTGTATATATGTGTGTGTTTGTGTGTGTGAACAAGGCTTGTGAGAAGCCGAAACATGTAGCTCGTGGAATAAACACCCTTGGATTATACCTGGTCTGGTGTTTTGTGGCAGCTGCTGAGAGCGTGCATCTTGCTGTTTGTGGTTTATTCGTTTTCCGGCTGGCTCGACCGGAATGCATGCCACCTCCCTCGGGGCCTCCAGCACTCTGTCAGAGCGTTTGTTGGATTAATATATATATATATATATATATCCAATTACCACTCCGGTGCTAGTACCACCCAGAGGAGAAGAAACACAAACACGAACATTTCTTTGATCACTGCTGGCTACAGTGACTTTTTATTCTGCCAGGTGTGAAATATCTTCAGTCAGGATGACGCGTTTCGGCTAACAAGTAGCCTTGCTCACATACCTGAGCTGCTCAAACAAGTGCATTTAAATACATTGGTGCTTATGGTCATGTGATACCAGAACTACTCAAATAGTAAAAAGTGAAAACATACTGTGTGCATGAAAACTACAACCAACATAATACTGGGCTAGTTAATTCAAACTGTTTTTCTCCCAATAGTAGAATAGCGTTCATATACATTCTAAATTCATTAGTGTACAAATACTCCATGTAGTTTTCAAATTTGATGTAAAGTGTCTACATTATTCAAAGAAAATAAACCCAATTAGCACATATATCGATACACAAATGTATAGGATATTTAAAATGTCTGTTTGATTATATGTACAAATACATTAGTATACTTAATGTGTGGCGTTTGATTGCTGCACCCTTGGGAAACAATGTACAAATACATTTTGAGGAAGGAATTGAACGTGCAACTAAGTTCATCTCATTACTCAGAAATTAATTCATCCTAGATATATTTCATTTTGTATGTACAAATGCGTGAAGGTTATCTTAATCAAGTCACTTCTCACGGACTCTCATGTACTGCCTTCAATATTTTTAAAAATATTCAGTCCGGCTCTCACCTCTCATATATATATATATATATATATATATATATATATATATATATAAATACATACACACACACAATGTGACACTTGTTTTTTTCCTTGTTTGTGGCTTTGTGATTACACTTTTAGGCAGCATTTTTCAATATCTGCAGGCGAATGAATTTAAATGTAGTCGGTCATTTTGCTTGTTTTTGGCAAATAGTTCCTTTTGTGTATTCACAAATCATGATAGTGTACCAGGTTATCAATAAAATATATTTAAAAAAACTGGGGAGCTGTTTTACCTGAGGAAGAGTGCAACACATAATACTAGATTATTTATTATTATCAACTTAATTTTCTCTTTATTTTTGGTTTCCAACTGTAAGCCACCATGGTAAGAAGAACACATTTTGCAAAATATTCTCAGAATCACACTATATTATAGGTAAATAATCAAGGATAGGAAGGAGCGTACTAATCGAAATTCACATTGAATAATTTGAATTCACAATAACAATTCTCCATAGAGACGTCTTCTGAGCTGTTCACAGATTTCTTTATTCCTTCAGTTCAACAACTCTCAAAGTTCACAATACAGATTCTACAGCCGACGCGTTTCGTCCCAGGATGGGACTGCAGTGTAGTTCCTATTTTCCCTATACGCCCTGCGCATTGGAATAACATAAACAGCAGTGTAGACGTAGAAGTGCGGTCTTCCAGGTCTCTACTGACTATGCTAAACTTAATTGGGTTTGTACCAACTAGCTCAGAGGTCACTGGAAACTTTCCCGACTGAATAGGAAGTGATCAGCTTCCCTGGTACAGACAAGAAGGGATTCAGTTTTCCAACAACCGCATAAACATGACAACTTTGCTCCTTAGAATAAGAGTCAATCTCTAGAGTCGTGTGAAACAATAGACAGTTATTTTACTCAGTCAGTTGTGCAGATTACTTTCACCAAGATGCAGAGAATAGAGAGACGGGCGTTTTCAATAAAAGGTATTATTTATTGAACAGTCTTTCTTCTCATGCAGGAGAAATGAATTGCCACAATTGCAAAACTAGTTATGGTAAAAAGTGAGTACAGTAAAATGAGTATTGCGAAATAATACTGTAAAAGCATTGATATGGTTTCTTAGCCATACAATGGTTAAAATGAATAAAATATATACATTCATATATACATTAGGCTAACATACTCAACTGGTGCTTCTAACTACGCCTACCCCAGTGTACCTGACCTAAGCCTAACACGTGGAAGGGAGTAAGTAAGTAGCTTAAGTTAAGTTGGTTTTCCCAAGGTTTGCTTCAAGAAGTCTCTCTAAGGGTTTAGTCAACACCATATCTCTGGAATAGAATGTTGGAGGTCTTGTATCTCCTTCCAGGACTCGATGTCCCAGTCACTCGCAAGAGTAGGCTGGAAACGCTGGAGCTGGATTTTCTCGGCAGGAGAAAAGACAGCGTCTCTCTCAGCGCATCAAGAAGGAGGAGGGGCAGCGTCCGTGGACTGCTTGCATCTGCTGGGCTCTGCAAGGGACAGCTGTTCGGCTCCTGTATTCACCACACCATCGTTCGCGCTTTGCTTAAGGCAACGCTGGTAATATTTATACCTGAAAGGTGCCTTGTTTGACGTAAGTTCTTGGACATAAGACGTCAATAAAGATGTCACTAGGAAGTGATCGTTCTTTCAGTGCTCATTAGAGTTCTATTACTAATAAAAACAAAGCAAGCGGGGATTTCCCAGGTTGCTGGAAGTTTTATCTTGTTGAAGAACTCTGAGTGTAATCTAGGAATCTAAGATAGTGGCTTCTGCTGTGTCATGTACGTTAATGAGCTGCAGAGGCGAGTTTCTGAAATATGCTTCTGAAATATGTTTCTGAAATATGGCTGAAATATGGCTCTGATCGTTTATGCCATTATAGGGGTATGAATGGATTATAACCGGTCCCAAGAAGGAGGCACACTAGGTCTACAGCCGGTATCGACCAGTAATCCTGGTCTAACCTTTGCCACTTCAAAGTACCTTGAAGAGGACACCACTTAAAACTAGCGTGATCTTGAGAAGGGAATCCCCCCTCTCACAGTTAGATACACTTTAGGGCGTGTAGACACATAGTCCACACTACACACCCACTAGTTTTAATCACACCCACACCCATTTTTATTGTCCTGAAGAAAGCCAGCATATCAATAAGGCACTGGCTGAAACATGTTGACATTCTAAAGGACGTGAGAGGTCGTAACTCGCCTCTTGCGTCCCACAGCCTTATTTTTAACCGCTGACGGAGGCCCTATTAATAAAGTCTTTTACCCACCGGGTACAGGGACCCCCGCCAAGCCGTTTTAAACTCACCTTCTTAACATCCCTCACCGCACACACAGTGACATACCTGCTCCGCTGTATTCAGGCGTCGTAGCACACCCGGGACACGCTAGGTGTCACTGGGTGGGCCCGATGATGAAGCATGCCACCAACTAGGTTGGTGGGTGAGGGCTTTCTTAAGACACCCAATGGGTGCCACCCCTGACCAACAAAACTTACCTGAGTCACCATGATCTTTACAATGTAAACATCATACCACCCCATCCCATAGCTAGTCTCTTTTTGATTAATCTACATATAAACCGGGGATCTGGACTAGCTATCTGGTCCTCTCTCTCCCTCTTGATACACGCTCTGATCGTTTATGCCATTATAGGGGTATGAATGGATTATAGCCGTATAGGGGCATAAGGTCACAGTATTGATCGGGGTCCTAGATTAGAACACGACACCCACTCCACGATTTTATGTCCATCAAATTACTAAAAACTAAAGCAATAAGATGCGTGTGTAACATTACCCACCCCAAAATACATATTTGCATTTGAAATGGCGTATTTGAAATACATGAAAATATAGGTACTGTACGTCTTTAAGCATAGAAATCATTCAAAATTATTGCATATATAATCAGTTGAATGAAGTTGCGAAAAATTTACACATGAAATATCTCTTTATACAGAAAAGAAGTGCGAGATCATTTCATCACATATAAATGCATTGCTGTAAAATTTGCTAGAGGCTGATATAAAGTTATTTTGTCTCTAGATTCACTAAAAATAGAAGTTCTGTTCTTTATGAATAGTTCTACTTTAAGCAAAGAATTTGTGCCAGAAAAAGGGTAAATATTTTGAAAAATAGTTCAATTAAAAAAAAAATCTGGTGAACGGGGGAATAGAGTTCCAATGCTTTTCAGTAGTTTTTGTTGATCAAAACTGAAGGTCGAATTCAGAGTTCATGGGAACGCTCTGTGTCGGAATGCATTCCAAAAGTTATTGTTTCTGTTCAGGGGAGAACATCATATCAGACAAGCTCTCAAAAAATTGGTCTACAAAATCAGGTGACAGTTCGACCAAGTTCGATAATGCTGTAACTTGGCAGGTGTGAGAATGATTGCTGTCATCAAAGTCTGGATCAGCAATGCTCACAGAACGTCGTACCTGGGTGATGTTGCTTTTATTTCTCGCTCCACTGTCACCACCTAGTCGTAGCACAGGAGTCTCAACGAATGCCGTCATCAGGATTGGTAGCCGCTGGGGACAACGCAATGCGTGAGCCGTTACAGGACTTAGCAAAGTATCGATATCCATTGGTACTGCTGATGGAAGTGCAAGACAGGTGTCCATCACGCATTCTTCTCCGCATAGCATACATCGAAGCACAGGTAAGATGCAGGTCTGCCATATAGGTCTGAATGAAAGAAACCAGGTCATGTTCAGATCTCTCAGCCTGGCCAATCCAAGGACTCTAGTTATTCGGTCCCGGTAGCGTAGTGCTAGGATCGTTTCTTCCATCCCTGCCAGGGTCATGTCTGTATTTTGGCTTGCCATATCGGAGCAGAAGGGTCAAAAATAAAATTCCTGCTACAAGTCCCAAAATTAGGGGGATGCCGCCAAAGACTGAATGGACAAAATTTGGAATAAAGCCCAAGACTGCTTTGAATGGTGTTAACAGTCCTGAAAAAATGGTCTTAAATATGCCTGGGATACCTACGGTATCTGACATGTTTAGAATTTGGCTAAGCATTTCTGTGAAATGCACCGGGCAATTTGTTGATAAAAGGTCATGTATCTCCGAAGCCGTCCTTGCAACTTGGAGATCATACGTCTCTTTTGATGACGTGATGGGCACTGTTGTCTGCAAAAGCACAAACTTCATTCTGCTTAAAGTATCAATTCGTATAGAAGAGACATTCAAACAAGGCCATATGGGAGTCTCCAGGGCCGTTTGGAAACAATGCTTGCATACAGCAAGTTACCATGGAAGTTACTTGTACGAGATATGCTTTCCCTGGCATAAGGCCACAACAGCTGTGATCCGTTATTAGAATGTAACTCCTGTTCAAGAGCTGCTTAAAGAAAGGCTCTATCTGTGTTGCAGGTGTGACAAGTTGGTGGCATGAAAGGTTGTTTGATGTTCCTTCACAGGCGCCGTGTAAATTAATACCCTGGCACAAAAGTGTACCGCTTAGTGAATGTTTGCAATTTTCACCACTAAGAAATACATTTTTGTTGTTGTCACTATAGCATGTGTGTTTATATGGTAATTTCCATGCTGACTTAATGTATCCTTTACCCAAACGTTCATACTTGCCAATCGGTATGTATTCAAGGCAATTTTTAAATCGGAAAGTTGTTATCGGAATTGTGATAATCCTGTGTATTATCCATTCAATGACAGGACTTTCGGACATTGTCAATGGTAATCTCTCAAGTTTTTCGATGCTCAGGATTGTATAGTCTGCTCCTTTCTGTGCCAAGCTGATTTGTTTATCAGTAATGTTAAAGATGGAAAACAATGACGTTGTGTTGATTAAACGCCATGGCACATAGCCTGAACAAAGATTTTGCAGCGTCCAGCCTAACTGTACAATAGAAAGTAATTGTGACTGGCCATGCTGTAACATTAGCAAGTCTTTGTCTATTATATCTATGGCAGATGATACAATGCTGTCCAGTGAATATATTCTGGAGGACAGAGTCATTAACCCATTGTCCACAACAGAAAGTGATTTTTCCAAATTAATACAATCAATTTCTCGTATTTTTTCAGCTGTTTCAATTTGCATAATTTTCCATGCCTCGTTGTATGCTGCATATACACTTGCCGCTATGAAACGTTTTTGACGCTGTTTGCGTGGTCCCAAAATGAAATTGCGCAAATCAGCACCATCTTTTAAGTAAAGATAAGTGTTGCTTAATTTCTGCCAGTGTGGATGATTCTAGCCATTCAAGGCACAGCTTCCCTACACTGTATGTTATTACTATCCCTGGATGTTGTCTCTGGGAGTATCTTGGGTCTGGTCTTGTCATCTTTATCTCCTGTGTTTTGTTCAGGAATCTATCTTGACATTTATTCGTGTCTGTTGGCCAGATGAACCACTTTTTCCAATCAGGATGTGTTCTGTTTAGATGATAAATTTGTGATACGTCTATTTCAATATCTGTGGTTACATTATCAGGTATTGGCTTTGGAATAGACGGTTTGTTAAGTTCTTTAATCTTAGCTAGGCCAAGACAGGTTGTGTGGTGAATTGTGTCATTTAAGAACAATATTTGTTCTGGGATCATGCAGGCTCGAAATAATGCTTCTAGGCCTTGTACCTGCCATTCTTTTGTACCCCAGATGGTTTTTGTTTCAATGTTGTTTTTCCAAAAATCAAAACCAAATGTCATAATTTTTTCATAAAATTCTTCTGAATATATCAATTTAGTATTTGTCAACATGGTTTTCGTCCCTGTTTTATCCAACAGTTTATAATAAAATGTTTCAGCATCACTTGTGTTAAACCCTGAGAAGTACTGGAATTTCTCATAGAATGTTTTAGAACTACTTTTAGGTGGAGTAGCACAATGTTCCCATTGATTATATCTTAAAACATTTCTAGGTTGTGCAGATTTGTGTAAGTAATGGTCACCGTAATGTGTGAAGCAGTACATCTGTTCATAATTAGACGAACCCTGTAAATAATCATGTTCTATGAATCTAGCTGACATTACTAAATCTGACATCATATTATTAATACTTTCAAAATCCCAATCATCAGAAAAAGTACTTGGTTTTACAAAGTCACTTAATGAAACCTTGAACTGGTGAGGATATTTCAAGATTTCAACCGGGCCATATACTTCATAGTCAGTTTTGTCCTATACTACCCCGCCGGGTATTGGAATGGCTGTGACATTCACTGATGATTGTTCTCTTTTCTCTACGTCAGATGATTTGTGTGGTTTCAAGACTAAGTAGATGTTCTGACTTGCTGTGTCCATTGAACTGTATTTTCCCTCAATGAATTTTCCCAAACAAAGTACCATGATGAGCCAAAGCAGGAGGAAGAATACACCTAGTCCAAACCAGAACTCTAACCATGGAGAAACAAGATAAATTTCCATGAGTTGATGAAAGAGCTCTGTTGCTTTTTCCTTAAAAGTCTTTGATTCTGGCTTCACTTCTGGGTCGTCTAGATCTTCAGAAAAGTTGTCGGAGTTGATGAAGTAGCCAGAGGCAGTTCTGTCAATTGTTGGAATTGTTTTCTCAATTTGTTTTTCATTAGCACACTCTGATGCCACATCATTGTAGACTGGTGTTTCCTGACGAACTGTTTCAATCTGTGTTTCAAGAGGCACGAGTTCCATGGCATTATTGCATAGTCCCTCTCTGTGCACTGCAGGTTTATCGAATGTGATTAGTCTTTCAGTTTGAACCTCTTGGATTGTTGCAAATTTTGGTATTCTGTTATTTCTCGGGAGTCCACTTGGCCTACTGTTGATTATAGGCCACATGATTGTGGTTTTACCAGGTCGATTGATACAACTCTGTTCTCCTTTTTACCAGCAAGGGGTGGTAGTACTACTGATCTTGTTCCGTTGATTGCTAAGACAGGTACTGCTTTTCTGTAAGAAGGCCCAAATTCCTTCTTCACCGCTATTTTCTCTCTGACTAGATCCCCAATCTTTGGTATCCAGACAGGCCTTGCTGGGGCTGATGGTGCCTCTTCAGTGGTAGTTGGCTGTTGCTTTATTTTTATGTTGCTTAAGGATTTTCTTGTTTTATTCAAGTCCTGTAAAACAGCCAAACGATCTTTGATGTCAAAGTCTTTATTCTTATCTTCTACCACTGATACCTGACTATCTAAGTCCTGAACGTGCATTCTAGTTCCGAACAATAGTTTGTACGGGCTGAAACCTTTTAGAGAATTTCTTGGCAAATTGTTTAGACTAAGTTGGACACTTATTAAATGTTTGACCCACCCATCACCCGAACCTAATACCTTCGCTGTTATAGATTGCTTTATGTCCCGGTTTTTTCTTTCCACTACACTGTTCCCTTCGGGGTGTGATGGACAAGAATACCGCAATCCAACGCCCACACTGGCCATGGCCTCCTTATAAGCTCGAGAGCTGAAAGCAGGACCCTGGTCAGAATGGAACATGGCAACTGCGTATGTGCCGATAAATCCTCGCAGATCTTTTATAACCGTTCTGGCGTCAGCCGAGCGCTGGGGCCACATTTTTTAAGTGAATTTTTAGTCTTTAATGGTATACAATGGGACGCATTTCTCTTTTTTGATTGTGCGTATAGAGCGCCTTATGCTTTCTATTAGGGTTCCTGACACTACGCTGGCCGGTTCTCCACTGCGATCTCTGTCACAGTCTTCACAATTTTTTGCAAAATAATGAATATCTATGCTCATTCCCGGCCACCAGTACTCTGATTGTAATTCTTTCAGAGAGTCCCTGATTGTTTGGTGTTTCAGACCAAACCCCATATGTGCTTCCTGTAAGAGAAAGCTTCTCCTGTTCGTGTTTGGAATTACCCTATCCCCCACACCAGGGATTCGAGCAAAAGGAACAGAGTTTGCATCAATTACGTATACATAATTGAGTGGATATTTCACGGGTAGTGCTGCACAGTCGCCTTTTACGGACGTTTTTACTGCCAGCATGGTTTCCCCGTCAATGTATTTTTCTGAACGCTTTTTTGTGGCTACGGAAGCCGGCTTTGTTGCTTCCGCTGTGGCTGTATTAGCCAATGAATTCCCTGCAACGTGAACGCCATCACGTTGATGACTCAGAGTGTGTTTCACGTGAGTCTTTTGTAGTTCTTTCTGTAAAAGAACTACCTGTTTCCAAAGCATTTTATGCTTGATTGTGGCACCTGTGTCATCTTTGTAATCATTTCGAACCCAGCTCTGCAAATTATTATTGTAAGAGTTGACGCAAAAATGCGAATCGCACACGATTATTGTCGGGAATTCACGTTCTGTATTTTCAAGCTCCATCTTTAAGGGTCTAATTTCAGCTCTCTGAGCCGAACAGTTTCTTACTGATTCAGTTTTTGTTATTTTCGGTCTGAATTTACTGCACAGCCAGCGACCTTTAACAATCGCGCAGGCTGCATCGTATGATTTGTTTTCTACATTGTAGTGCTGTACAAGTCTATCTGTGTAGATTATACAGGTGTATTGTTGGAGAGGCAGAAGTTCGATTGACAGAGGATATTCTTCTTTATATTTTAAATCATTCAGTTTTTTGAATTGCGGAGCAAAATAGTATTTCACGTCTTCCGCAGCAAGAGAATTTACCCACTGTATCTATTTCGGATCCAGTGACACTGTAGGTATGTTTACTGGCCTGAATAGTGCCTCAAATGCTGATTCCGCTGTGAGGACATTGATCCTTTTGCCATGTGCTAGTTCTCGTTCATTAGCTATTGCAGTTTGCACTGCTTTCACAGTATTTTCTGTGAGACTGAATGTTTTTTCTGGTTGTGTGTACAAGTGTGATTTGTAAGCTATTGGTACTGTTTCTCTCTCATTAGAGGTCAGGTACGTGAATCCGCATCTTCCTGGGATGACTCAGATTACAAGGTTGCGTGTGTTGTCGCGTGTTTCTAATTTTGTTTTTGCTAACATGTCTGTTTGCAGTGATCTCAAAATTTCTGTGTGTTTTTGAGTCCAGTTGATTGGTTTAAAATCAGGTTTAATTAGTTCGTAGAAGGGTTTAACCCTCTCTGCATAATTTAGAATGTAAGTTCTTCCGAAATTCAGGAAGCCTAGAATCGATTGTAAATTCTTCAGCGTTTTCGGTGCTTGGAGTACAGCGCACTTCTCTAAGAAGTTGTCCGCTAGGCTCTTGCCTTCACTTGATAATTCGTATCCTAAAAATAATACTGTCAGATGGGCGATTCGAGACTTTTTAAAGTTGAATTTGTAACACTCTGCTGCGAACCCAAGTATAATGGTGTTCACTCTTTTCAAGTGAGTATCCAAGTCGTCGTCTGTGAGAAAGATATCATCTACGTCAGATAATGCCTCATCATCATAAATTTGTAGTAACTCTGTTACCCTAGCTGAGAATAGTCCTGGGCTGTTCTTGAACCCCTGTGGGAGCCTACAGAACTTTTTCTGAGACCCCATTACGGAGAAAGGGGTCAAATACATGCTTTCTGGTGCAATGTTTTGACAAAAGAAACCATTAGATATGTCTAATGTCGTTTTATATTTTTTCCTAACTATGTTGTTCATTAGGGCTGCACTATGCGAGTTTTGTACTACAAAAGTTTTGCAACATGCATTAAGGTGTCTGTAGTCCAAAACTAGACGATATGAATTGTCTGGCTTGGAGACAGGAAACAAAGGATTGTTCATTTGAGAGGTGCATGTTTCAATCACCCCCTGGTATTCAAGTTGATCTAAGATCTCCCTGACTTGTTTTTTAGCTTCTTGCTGAATGGGATACTGCCTTTGTGCAGTCAGTTGACTTTTTAACTGGATTTTGTGAGGAGGAGAGTCCTCATCCCATCCTACATGATTTTTATATAATGCTGGTGCCTGGGCTACTGCCCATTTCCTTTCATATATATACTTAGTGTGAATCGGAATGTGATTCGAGAAGGCAGGCATAATCATTTCTTCGCCACGAGGGCACTCCCTGACAAACTCTGGGGGCCAATCTTTTTCAGCTAACAGGATGTCATAGCCTTTTGAGAGGTTATCCCAAAATAGACCCCTTATTTTTCTAGTCTTATCTCCCTCTATACGCAGTGTTATTTTGTATATCTTATGAGGTTTGCTAATTCTGGTGTCGGCAGTTTCTACCTGAATGTATTCATTTGTGTCCACTGTCTCCAGATGACTCATCAGGATCTTGTGAGCTATGCTGATTTCTGCTGCACTGTCTAGCATTGTCTGTGCCCACTCCCCGTTTTTCAGCTGTGTCCTCAGTATTCTCGGCATGTTCGATTACTCTAATACTGGCTACCTTCTTTCTTGGAAATTGTAATTTTTTACTTTGAGCAGGTTCCTTGTCTTTGGACTTGGTGTGCTCTCCTGGTTCTGACCGTCCTCTTCTTTCCGATTTATGCGAAAAAAATCGAGAGGGACGTGTATCAATACTTTGATATCTATCAGGCTTCTTCAAATTATCCCTATTTCTAAGGTTGTATCTTTTCTCAGAGGGCTCCCTCTGGGGAGACTGGTGTTCTCGAGTCGGAGTTCTTTCCCTCCGTCGAGGAGACCTTCCTCTGGACTGGAAATTTTTTTTCTTTGGGAGTGGATTGCTTATTTCCATCCCAGTTCTTTTTAGGAGTGTTTAAATTATTTTTAATAAATCATTTTTCAGGATTTTCGAGTAGTTGGGGTTTTACTGGTTTCCCACCCAAGTTGTCTCTACCTAATTCTTCATAGCATTCTCTATGATTCTGGCAAGCTCAATTGGTTGTTCTGTTACATCTGTTTCCTTCAACTTCTGGCGGATCGCCACAGATGCTGCTTCTCCTTTTATATTGGCTAGTAATATAGCCGAGACCTGCTTGAAGTCTTTCAGTAATTTCATACCAAGAGTTAAAGCAGGTTCTGGACCGTATTCATTCTGAATCTGTTTTAGCACATCTGGTATTACCGCCATGGACGGAACACCATGTGTTTTTGTGTAAATGGAAGCAAAAACTGTACCCCAAGTGTCACAGTCCTCCACATGTGGTGCGACCCCCATTGGAAGGCAGATGGTCAAGATTCTGTGTTTCTCAATAGGGGTAGTATTCGGAAATACTGCCTCTATTTGAGTAATTTTCTGCGCTAACCAGAAAGGAATTTGTTCCCGTTTTATGGGTGTTTTACCAAGACATGATTGTATGTTCTGTGGTGTAATTTTATTTGTGTTCCCCTGATGAGGGGTCAGCTGTGGAACATTCACAGTTGTTTGGACTGTTGCAGTCCGCATTACATATTGGACTAACTGTCTATGTATTTTAATAAGTGTTTTTAGCTGTACTAACAGCTCCTCTTTTGACATTTTTGCAATGTACGGATGTGGTGTGTAGCTGGCTAGAACCGGCCACGTTGCTCCTGGTCTACCTAGTGGAACGAGCCTAGTAATGTGATCATTGTGTTTTAGGGCGCCTTCAAACCAGAGCAGATGCTCTTGGTATTTTAATGGAATTTCAATCTCCTCGAAATGAGCGTACTCATCCGGTGGGTCCCCTATTTTGTAATAGTGGAACTCTGGTGTTGCAGCGTTTGCCGCTGGAAATTTTATCCATGAATAGAATACCTCTGTCTGCCAATATTTGTGTGCCTCTATCACGAAGACGACTGTGCCACCTTGTGTGGTCAGTCCATTTTCTATAAGTTTTGACGTTATAGTTTTTCTTATGTTGACCGGGATGTTTATCGCACCCGGTTCAGTAATCCCTGTACCATCGGGATTCTGCTGAGTCGCATTTACTGCGGCATCAACGGTTCCGTTTTCAGTGTCTGACATTTTATTGTCAGAAAGGTTTTGCAGAGCAGGTCTCCAAGGAGACAAAGATTAGGTGCACAATATTTTGGAACACTGTATCCTTCAAAGTTGAATAAACCAGAGCTTTACATAGGAATCTCTTCCCACTAAGTTCGGGCGGATTTTAGCCTTTCACCCACTCCAGACGTCTATTGGAGTATTTACGGGAGAAAGGGTCTGTGTGAAAAATGCACGACTGAGTTACTCTAACGTCTTGCGTTAGTTTTATCGCCTTACCAAACGTTGGGCGCCATGTAGTGTAGTTTCTATTTACCCTATAGGCCCTGCACATTTGAATAACATAAACAGCAGTGTAGACGTAGAAGTGCGGTCTTCCAGGTCTCTACTGACTACGCTAAACTTAATTGGGTTTGTACCAACTAGCTCAGAGGTCACTGGAAACTTTCCTGACTGAATAGGGAGTGATCAGCTTCCCTGGTACAGACAAGAAGGGATTCAGTTTTCCAACAACCGCATAAACATGACAACTTTGCTCCTTAGAATAAGAGTCAATCTCTAGAGTCGTGTGAAACAATAGACAGTTATTTTACTCAGTCAGTTGTGCAGATTACTTTCACCAAGATGCAGAGAATAGAGAGACGGGCGTTTTCAATAAAAGGTATTATTTATTGAACAGTCTTTCTTCTCATGCAAGAGAAATGAATTGCCACAATTGCAAAATTAGTTATGGTAAAAAGTGCGTACAGTAAAATGAGTATTGCGAAATAATACTGTAAAAGCATTGATATGGTTTCTTAGCCATACAATGGTTAAAATGAATAAAATATATACATTCATGTATACATTAGGCTAACGTACTCAACTGGTGCTTCTAACTACGCCTACCCCAGTGTACCTGACCTAAGCCTAACATGTGGAAGGGAGTAACTAAGTAGCTTAAGTTAAGTTGGTTTTGCCAAGGTTTGCTTCAAGAAGTCTCTCTACGGGTTTAGTCAACACCATACCTCTGGAATAGAATGTTGGAGGTCTTGTATCTCCTTCCAGGACTCGATATCCCAGTCACTCGCAAGAGTAGGCTGGAAACGCCGGAGCTGGATTTTCTCGGCAGGAGAAAAGACAGCGTCTCTCTCAGCGCGCCAAGGAGGAGGAGGGGCAGCGTCTGTGGGCTGCTTGCATCTGCTGGGCTCTGCAAGGGACAGCTGTTCGGCTCCTGTATTCACCTCACCATCGTTCGCGCTTTGCTTAAGGCAACGCTGGTAATATTTATACCTGAAAGGTGCCTTGTTTGACGTAAGTTCTTGGACATAAGACGTCAATAAAGATGTCACTAGGAAGTGATCGTTCTTTCAGTGCTCATTAGAGTTCTATTACTAATAAAAACAAAGCAAGCGGGGATTTCCCAGGTTGCTGGAAGTTGTATCTTGTTGAAGAACTCGAAGTGTAATCTAGGAATCTAAGATAGTGGCTTCTGCTGTGTCATGTACGTTAATGAGCTGCAGAGGCGAGGGGGCGTGGCTTGAGCTCCGATGGCGGTGGTCGCCTGAACGCTCGGCTCTGAGACAGAGCCCCGCATTTATCCTGAACATCAAGGGACCCGGGCGCCCCAGCCCCCCAAACTGAGGAGCGCCGACGGGGCTGACTCGGGGGCGGCCTTTGAAGACCCGAGGGGCAGCTGGCTGAGGGAGAACGCGGGTCTACGAGGAGAGCGGACCTGGGGAGGCCGCCATCCCCGGACCCACCCTCCCTCCTGCTTCCCCCACCGGAGGAACGGAGTTGTAGCCGAGTGCCTGATCGGCCGAGAACACAGGGGATCCTTCCGGACGGCACCCGCCGAGACCGCTGCTTGATCCGCCGGCACCGCGGAGGCCCTGAGAGACAGAGGGTGCGACTAGTAGCGCCGAGCTGCTGTGAGTCGTGCTGACTTTCCCCGATTTGGTCCCGAGCCTGGTGACGGGCGTACACGGTGCCCTCGTGGTGGGAGGCGCACGGACCCCCTCCGGACCTAATGGCGCACCGGGAGCAGTTGATCGATGCCTGGACAGTCCGCTTGGAGATAGGCGGGATCGGGGATTGCTGCCGGGGACGACGGTGTTTGGGGAGCTTGGCTGACCCCGACGAGGCACTGCTTCCTGGCGACAACCGCTCCCCCCCCTCCCCCCCCTGCTGGGTGCTCCTAGGGACGAGGCCGCTGCAGCCCACCGGATGGTCAGTCAGTACGGGACCCTCGCACCATCTCATTGGGTCCCGGCTGGCGACTCACAGCGGCACAAACCCACAGCCATTAATTGGACGCACTCTGCTGCCCTCCCTCCCCCTGGCTGGACACCTGCTAGGCCCCCTGCTGGAGGACACGGCAGTCATGGGGAAGACAAAGGGTGCTAAAGGTGGATTTCAGGCCGCCTCAGACACGGAGGCTCCTGACAAAGATGATTGGCTGGACCCGGAGAAGCCGGGGGGCCCACAACTACAGCAGCAATTTGATAGAATCTTAGAGGCGATCGCGGACACACGATCGGCCCTACAACAGGACATTGCTCAAGTGGCGACGAGCCTGGGCCTGCTCAGAGCAGATCACGGTAAGCTCTCGGACAGAGTCGCAGAAGTGGAGAGCTCGGTAGGAATCTTGGAACCCGCGCAAAAGACTCTGGCAGCTACCATGAAAGATGCTTTATCCCGCATTGGAGACCTGGAGAGACGGGCGGAGGACGCGGAAGGGCGTAATAGGAGGAATAACATCCGCGTAGTGGGCCTACCAGATAAAATTGAAAATGGCGACATGGTGGCCTGCCTAGAGGACTGGCTCCGGACTGTGGTGGCGCCCGAGGGGCTCTCCTCCTTCTACACCTTGGAGCGAGCATACAGGGTGCCGGCTAGACCGCCACCGCAGCAAGGCCGATCCCCACGTCCGGTGGTGGCGCGGCTGCTACATTTCCGTGACAGGGATCTCCTTCTCAACGCCGCCAGGCAAAATGGACCATATCAGGTGGAGGACAGCCGAGTGAATATTTTTCCGGACTACACCTACGAAACCCAGCGGAAGCGGGCCTCCTTCCTGGCGATCAAATGGGAATTGCGGAGCGAGAGCATTCAGTACTCCCTGCTGTTTCCGGCAAAACTTCGCATCATCCTGGACGGCACAACCAAATTCTTCGACAACCCGGAGGACGTCTGCAGCTGGCTTGAGCTCTACAGAGCTGGCAAAGACGGCTTTGGATCCTCCTTCCAATCCACATCGGAGATTGGCCATCAGCGGAGATTTTGCACTGCTGAAAATGGTGGCGCTCCCTCGGCTACTATATTACTTTAGGACCCTCCCGGTCTGGGTCCCACCGGCCACCTTCCGGACCTTGAACTCCATGCTAGTGACGTTCCTCTGGGGATCGGGCCGCCGTAGAATGGCGCTCAAGACCCTGATGAGACCGAAATCGAAGGGGGGGCTAGTGGTGCCCGACTTTGAGAAATACTACTTGGCTGCCCAGTTGCAGACTTACACCCAGGAGGTGGCGCTGGAGTTTAGAGGCCCGGAAGAGGGGAGGGGGCGCGGTATGCCCAGACACGTTATATCCTACTTTGCACTACAACAAAGGTTAGCCTTGAGGGACCTCACACATGAAGAACGCACCATACGGTTGTGCTGGAACCGAGTGCATGGCCGGGCGGAGCTGAAACGCCCATATGCTCCGGAGATCCCATTGGGGATGCTCACTGCTTTGCCGCATGGTGGCGATTGGTCACGGTTGAGGTATTGGGAAGACGCAGGATTACAATTGGTGGGTGACCTCTACGAGGATGGAGTGTTGCTACCTTTTCAGGCGATTCTGGATCGCTTTGACATTCCCCGAGGCGATTTCCTGCTTCACGCGGCGGTTGTGAGGGCGATCCAGGCGTACTGGCAGAAAGGTCTGGAGGAACCACCGACGTCAGCGGCGTGCCAATTTGTTATGATGTCGTCGGGGACGGTCAGGGTAGTGACGTGCTTGTATTCCAGAATGATCAACGAGGGGCTACCCCCGCTGGATACACTCAGAACTAGGTGGGAAGCTGACATAGGGAAAGACATACCGGAGTCTACATGGGCGCAGCTGATGCGCCGCGCCTGGAAGGGCACACGTCACGCCCGATTTCAGTTGGTTCACTTTTATATACTACAGGCTTGCCCCAGATGCCGGACGCCCGCGGCTAACCTCATACATATGTTGTGGTCTTGCCCTGCGCTGTCCTTATACTGGTCGTTGGTAGGAGACACCCTCACCGGGGTTACTGGGAGGGCCCTGGTGTTTGACGCCGCGGTTGGGATCCTACATTGGTTCCCTCACACTTCCAGAAACAAACTCTCCAGTAAATTTATCGACCTGGGGCTACTACTGGCAAAACGGGAGATAACTAGGCATTGGAATGCAGGGGTTGGTCCAACAGGCACTAAATGGCGCAATGAACTTCTAAAATGGGCTACTGGAGAGAGCACCCTGAGGTACCAACTGGCGAGGCGGCAGCAGAATTAAAAGGCGTTAGAGACGGCACAGGATTGGGAGACATTGGTGCCGGCCCTGCGCCATTACAGCACTTTCAGTGAATCCGATAGTGATGGGGTGAACAGCCTCCGTCCCAGTAGATATACTTCGACACGATCTTCCTTGATGATGAGATAGGTTCCTTACCGCAAGCTCTTGGCACATAAACTAGCGCACCGATGGCGGGGTGGGTGGGAGGGTGGTGGATAGAGGCAGGGGGAAGCGGAGTAAGCTTTCACCGCAATTGAAGTTGTTTCACACCTTATACTTGGCTCTTGGTCCTCTGGGGGGGTTGGGTTAGATGGGAGGAGTTGGGTGTTTTCCAGTTGTTTAGAAAAGCAGAAGAAGATTTTACATTTATCTTGGTCGATACCAGGATGCTGCCGGACCCTTATACATTGGTTTAACGCAGGCGCCGTCCAGCCTCCGGGATGTGGGCTGAATGGCTGTGTGGAGGGAGTACTTCCTACTGGGGTTTCTTTCATTTCATTGATGCTGTTATTGCATCCTGGCACCGACATGTAACTTTGGCTAATTCTTGCAATAAAAATATATTTTTAAAAAAAACAAATGAGCTGCAGAGGCAAGTTTCTGAAATATGCTTCTGAAATATGTTTCTGAAATATGGCTGAAATATGGCTCTGACCGTTTATGCCATTATAGGGGTATGAATGGATTATAGCCGTATAGGGGCATAAGGTCACAGTATTGATCGGGGTCCTAGATTAGAACACGACAGGACGTCCTCAGGGCTGCGGAAAAAATCGTATATAAACACTAGTCACAAACGTGTTCATTTCAAAATAAATCTAACAACAAAGAAATTTTTCTTTACAAACATGATTAGTCTAAACATGTATCATTTAAACATTGAGTAACATGAGCAGAAAATATAATCCGTTATATTGTGAATAACCACTTACAGATGCAGCCTGCCTAATGAACATTCTGAACCCCAAACAAAAAAGGGCTACACGTATATGTCCACTATTGAGCCAGGTTTAGCTTCATTATTTTAAACACCTTTCATACTATACAATTATCCATTGCTCACCTTCTATCACTATATTCTGGCTCCTGTGTGACCTGGTAGTGAATTACTGTCCAGTTCACGGAATTTCTGAAGGCGACTCAAAATCAAATTTATTACATGTCAGTGATCTATAAGGAGAAAATAAATACTAGATCAGCTGGGAGAAAAATATATATATAAACCCTGAAGTCAGGGGCTAAGAAAGGTGTTCCCAAAATATGGAAATCTACTACCCACTCATATGTTATCCTAGTCAGTCCTCTTCATGATAATCTCCATGTCACACAAAATACAGTTTCTTGAGTATCCAGTTATATCAGAAAGATGTGGCAATAGTCTCATTATATTCATCTCCCCACCCTATTGGTGGATTTTAGTACAAAGCCATGTTCTATAACTTACTTCATGTCCTCTCCTGGGATCGCCTATATATGCTGCCAAAGATTCCACATACGCCAACCAGCTAATGTTCTCCCAAATAGAATAATCCTCCTAGACAAGTCAATGACCAAACAAACCATTTGTCAAAAACTATATCTATCTCCCAAGGCCTGAAATCACTGAATCAATATCACCAGTCCTTGTCACTAAGCTTCTCACCTCCTTCTCTGTTCTCAGTTCTCAATCTTCTTGTCTGTTGCCATGGTTATCATATTTCATTCTTTCTTATATCCATACTACAAGTAAAAACATATAAAAAAAAGCGCTTAGTTATCCCACTAATTAACCGCCTCTCAGTTTTCCCTCGCTCTGTTTCCTGTTGGTTCAATTCTCACCTCTTCAATTACATGACCGTCGCCTCGCTCGCCATCCTCTCACAAACCCGATTCAGTCTTTACTATCCCTTTCAAGTACTGTGCTTATATGTACCTCTAAGTCAGGTTCACACCCCTAATTAGCCACTTAACTAGTTCCACATTGTATACACCTGTGCATCAACTTAGACTTCCTTCGTGGTCCGCATTCTGTCCCACACCTGATTGCCGACTCAGACATCCTGTCATATGAGCTTCTGTTCTAATACGTTGCGCTCCAGTTTCATGGTCCCCCATTGGTTGAAACCTCTACCAATAAGCGCGGTATAAACATTAGTACAGGGCGGCCGTTGACTCTTTCCCCACACCGTTCTTGACCTCCACTATCCATATCACAAAATCTTACTGTCTTGTATGTAACGCAGCTGTTAATGTGCTAAATTATATATCGCCAACTACACCCGATATACAAGGTCTGTTTTCTGGGAGGTTGGGCGGTACCTCTGGAGGGGGTAAGTTTTGTAAGACTGCTCGTATAGTGCGGCCAACTAGGTAGCCCCATTATCGCCAAGTTCGTCTTAGTACATATATTATAGGTAACCCCAAATTCAAAGTTGTACATATAACTATTATTCCATTACTCAATATCTTGGGCACATTTCAGACATCCATAGGTGTCCTTCATACCCACTTTTATCCATTAGATTATACCATATGAATTGGTGCATGGTCGGTACACAATACAAAATCAGTGAGGAGGTGCTCAGTTGATTGCTCTGGGTATGGCTTGTTTTGGACAACCAACAAACACGATATATATCCATAAAGTCAGAAGAGTCAAAAATTTAACAGAATTTTGTCACCAGTTCTGTTTTTTCTACCTTCTTTTGTTAGTTTTTAATTTCAGCGATTAGTTTCTTTGTAAAAAAACATGAGTGAGCTATACAGTTGACATTTTGCTGATTTTAGAATATTGTCTACTTTTCAGAGCTGTATAGTTTTGTGTGTTCACCCATAGGTTTCACACCTGTGAAGAGGGTGATGTTATCACAGCAAACTTTTTCTTGCTTCACATACTTTCTTTCACAGCACATTTCTCTAATTTTTGCTATGTTTTGGTTATTTTCTGTTTCTTCCTGGCTATCTTTAGAATCCCCAGTAGGTGGGGAAAAAGTAAGCTGATTTGGGATGGATAATTTTTGTATAGTTAAGTTACAAAAGCTTATTTGCAAACTGCCCCAAATATTAATAGGGTCTGGCCAACGGTCCAGAGCTCCTGGCTGCACCTATGCTGCTTTACATTGTTATGATTTATTGTTAGTTGATTATTCCAAGAAAGCCATATTTCATCTATCTTGCAGTTGTAAACTAAAGATGAAATGCAACAAGCATTGGCATAGCCAATAGGTCTCGCCTTTGGGACCTTATAAGTGTTTAGCTATGCAACACTTGATGTTGCACCAAGGATATTGTGCTGGATAACTAACACTTATAAGGTCCCAAAGGCGAGACCTATTGGCTATGCCAATGCTTGTTTGTTTTTTTTTACAAATTAAGCACTGTTATTGGAGTATAAATGTGGACAGCTAGGGTCACTTGCAAGAGAACATCAGTTAGGAGTGTGGGTAGATGTAATGTTGTAGCATGGTGTCCGCCGACTGAGTAGTGTTTATACCTTAACACCAATAACACAAGAGTGCAGCTGGAAACTGTAGAACTGAGCTCTTAAAGAACGAGAGAAGCCTAATGGAGACACAAAATTATGGATCCCTACCCTGTTCTCAAAGACTTAAATGGTATTAAAACATACGTGGGCCTCTGGATTAGAGTGGTCTGCCCAGCTCCAGATACCCTCTCCCCCCGCCTCTGATCTCAACAAGATTCATCAGTAGACCCTGAAGTGATATATTTTGTATTTGCACTTTTGAAAAACCTACTGCAAATTAACAGTGCGAAACATGTGCCATTATTGTATATTTTTATATTGTTGGTGTAATAGGCCACGAATATAACCAATTCAAAATGAATAATGTTAAAAATTGAAGCATTTCCAAATATTTTGTTGGGTTGCCAACAAGAATGGCCTGTTTTCCGTTTCTGGTTGGAGAAATACTTCAAGGGAGCCAATAAATCCGGATGGAAATGTCTGCTGAGTGTTTGAATACGGATCTGAGACTTTCTCCCAGCAAATTACTCTCTGGAGCTCGCAAATTCAGCTTACATGATCTAAAAAGCATATGATTCGGGCTCTTCAGATAAGAGATTCTCGGAATTTTATGTGACATTTTTATGGTGGAGAGAAACATTCCTTTTTTTTTTTTTTTTTTACAATCAAAAACATTGTTTTATTTTTTTTTGCCCAATGTGGACACAAGATATTGACAAGTCTGAAAGTAAATGTCACTGGGTTGCTTAGTACAAAGTGCAAACAATTTCAGGTGATGGGCAGCTGGCTACTGTACATTCTGTACACTGTAAAGTCGATAGGGCGAGTGAGTAACTAAAAGCACCTCTGGTAAGGAGTAGTATCAGGCACTTCTACACACCGCCATTCTTTTGCTTCTATGTAGGGACGGATTGACAATCTCAAACAGAAGAATTTTAAAGGTGTCTATGCCTTTTTCTAAACACTTTCTCACACTGAGCTTTGCAAAACGTGATTCAGACCCACCATTTGCGATAAACATACAGGAAAGAATCAGTGTCAATGTGTGGTAGGGTATATTTAGCAGACGTTTTATGTTGTTTAGTCTATAATCCAACAAGGCATACTTCTTTCTGCACAGTGGGTACAATGTTTAATCTTTAAGGGATCATCTATGATGAATGGATGGGTGCAATCGACATTTGCAGCAATAGAAAATACAAAATATTACACAAACTCTTTATTTAGGGAAAGGGGGGACATTTCAATTCTTTCATATTGAGTACACTGATGAGAACTGATAGCAAAAATGCGTTTTACAAAAAAAAGGCAAATTCATCATCTAGAAACACAGCATACAGTGCTTGTGGTGTGCATCTTCGGCTGTAGACTTGAATAGCACAAGACGTATAAAAGTAGAACATTACAAATGCTTTATTCTTAACTGATTTCTGGAGTCAATTCAATGTTAGGATAAAAATGTCATACACTTCAGGGAATGTGGCTTTTCCCTCTGATTAGAAGCTGTCAGCTGCACTATACAAGTCTTCCAGCGTTGAGAATATTATCAATAGCAGCTACACTGGTGGAAGCAGAGACTTGTAGTGACACCACAGCAGAGCAGGGCATGAGGGTGCGTGCGACTTGAGGTCAATCCATGACACTGATTTTAGTGCTCTGTGCCTCTGTGAAGGAGTAAACTCTGTTAGAACTGCACATCTTGCAAGACAGTTGCCAACTATACGTTTAAGAGGAATGAACCTAAGTAAAGGTATTGTGTATTAGCTCGTAGTATTTCTGGCAGACAAGTTGGTAATGCATACCCTTAACCAGCTCCAAAATCTGAGTTACCCCTGCTGATGGGATCTTGTAGGACAGCAGCTTCTGCTTCAACAGTTCAGGATAGCAACATTACTGAGAAAGATCTGTAGCACTGAGTGGTCAGCAGACACACTCTGTAGTACTACTTACTGGCATAGATATTCTGAATATCAGATGAATACATAGGTTATGCATGGCTCTCATAGTGAGCCATCAGTGTGAATGATTGGATTCTAAATCCAGTAATTCACTGCTATTATATAGCAGCAGTGGGTAACAGTTGTAACCACTGTTGCTAGGTCATAAAGAAATTCCAGACTACTCTGGTTGGGCTTTCTGAGAGCTCGTCAGAGCAGCTCTGAAAAGCAGGGAACACTGCTTGCGGAGCAGAGGGAAGGGAAGACAAGGCACAGAAAGTGGTGCGGTAGGGTGGCAAGAGACCACACAGTTTATTTTTATATTTGGGACAGGGGAGGAGAGGCCATATTATGTACGACTCCCCTTTACTCCTCTGCCTCTGCCTAGCATTTGAAAGCAGGGGCTGATGATTTTCGGGGCCATACATTACATAAAATTATAAATGGGTACAAAGTGAATTAAGGGCTATTTTTAACCTCATGGCACTAAATGACATCATAGAGCTTCGCTTTTGTTGTCTATTTTATGTTACTTAAAAAACGTACTTAAAATGCCTCTGACCCAAGCTGTGTATTGTGTTGGGCGAAGCAAACTTAGAATGACATTGGAACAGAGCAGTGGATGAAAAGGGCCCACTCGAAGCCCTTTATGTATGTATGTAAGTATAAATATTTTATTTATTATTATTTTTATTACATAAAGCTGATAAGAAAGCTAATGCTCTCCATAGGCTATACCAAAAAATAACTCTGCTCTGCAGAACCCAAATGCCAGAAACGCTATAGAAGTGAAATCATTGTAATGATGGTATGCAAAAGTATTGTCAGAGAAGGCCTTCAACATAGTTGAATATAAATTGTCCTAAACAATGTCCTACTTTCTGGTCATCGTCATTTTTACAGAAACTAAAATAGTATTAAGCTTGACCCAGACTTAGTTTAGCATCATAAACTTTTTTATGTTAATGATATGCTAATTATACATCTCAATAAGTTTCAATGCTAATTAATCATTCTTAAATATTTTGACATAAAGTACAGTGGGTAAACTCATCTGCTTCATACTAACTCGTACATATTTTGGGAAGTCTTTAGTTTTCATTAATATTTTCATAGGAGAAAGTACTCCCTGCCGTATGTTATAAAGATATTGCCAGTCAATGAGGTGTTCCATCACCATACAAAGGAATGAGGCAGAAGGCCAAGTTCCTTTATAATGCTATGGATCACCGAGGTGACATGTTATATCCTTATCTTATCATCTATGGCCGGGGGGTTGCAGGGATTCTGCTTAGAAACAGGACTATGCTTAGGATTTTAGAAGATCAGCATTATAATGACTGAGTCATGATTTCACATCAGTATCTATGGTCCCAATCTGACTAGCTAGTTCCTGGACAACAAACTCTCCATGAAACGACAGGTCAACGCCGTCACCTCAGCCTGCTTCCGCATGACCCGCATGCTCCGCAAAATCTTCAGATGTCTCCCTGTTGGACTTGGCCCTTTTTGCAGGGTCATCCCTGAACTTTTTATCTTCCTCCTGTATTTTTTCTGACCTGTTGTTGGCTGTTTTATGACTCTGGGCACTTTACCACTGCTGATAAGTGCTAAAGTGCATATGCTCTCCTTGATTAGCTTATTTGATTTACTTGTCAGACCCTAGTACAGTGCTCTGCGTGTGCCCAGCGCTTGTAAGTCAAATGCTGCTGGTGGGCTTGCAGCACTGGTTGTGCCACCCATAGAAGCAGCCTGTAAAGTGCGTCTCAGGTCTGCCATTGCAGACCCTGTGTGCTGTCTGGTACTGCTATGTTTTGTTTTTTTAAACAATTTTTATTAAATGAAAAGCTCAGAGTCATCAATACAATATCACAGTGACATTCAAGGAGCACATAATACAAACAATTGGTGCCAGCATGTAATAGGCGTTAACCAGTCAAGGGGTCGGTGAGCCTTATTGTTTCCATCGCCATATCCTCTGTCTGGTACTGCCATGTTGACTGGGCAAGCGCACCCACTTGCCAGTCCCTAAACATTCCCTTTTCTGCATATTAGTCACCCCTATGGTAGTCCTAAAGACAGGATGCATTGTAGGTAAAAGGTAGGACAAGCCCTGATGTGTGTGGCATGTCCTAATGGTGAATTCCAGCCATTTTTGTTTTTCAATATTGCAAGGCTACCTGTTCCCCATAGGCCAGAATGGACAGTTTGATTATTACATCTTATAATCCTAACTGACTCAGAGAACTAGGTAGACATTCGAGTTTGGTATGCCTGAACTCAGAATGATAAAATGCATCTTTCAGTGAAGTTGGTTTTAACATTATGTTTTTGAAAATACAACTTTTAGAAAGTAGGAATATTCTTGTCTAACCATCCAAGCCTGTATCTGCTAGGTTGTGTATTCCTTGTCTGGAGATGGAGTGACAGGGGCTGGGCTGATTCCAGGAGACAGGGTGAGTCAGCACAGGGCTGAATAGAGAGATCTACATGCAGATGGAAGGGAGGAGTTGCACCTGGGACCTGAATAGGGCTTTGCCTTCCTTCCACAATGCTGGCTCCACTTCCTGTGGTGGATCAGATGTCCCTGGCCTGCAAGGTGAAAGGAAAGAAGAAGTCTTGTCAACAAAGTGCTCCAGGACTGACCAAAGAGAAAATGAGGATAAAAGGGGGGACGCAGCCCCCAGAACTTTAGATCACTTTTGGGAAACAAGAAGAAACCTTTGCTGAGGAGAGGAACCAGAGAGACTATCCCTAAGCGTGAGAGATTGGCCTGCAGTGGTTGCCTGACTGCCAAAGAGAGGAGAAAGCACTTGTGTGCTACTTTCATTCAACTTGTGAGGTATCTCCAAGGGCTTGAGATAGAGCTTGCTTCCTG
This sequence comes from Lissotriton vulgaris, assembly GCF_964263255.1. Lineage (NCBI taxonomy): Eukaryota > Metazoa > Chordata > Amphibia > Caudata > Salamandridae > Lissotriton > Lissotriton vulgaris. The sequence goes on along the minus strand of NW_028242496.1, from coordinate 231,929 downwards.
CTGAAGTCTCAGGGACAACAGACTTCACCGACCAGCACCCCAAGAGTTCTTGGGAAGTGCCTGCAGTTGTGATGGGCTTTCTGAGGGACTGCATGTCGCAAGGAGCTAGAAGCACGCCTCACGAAGAAGACGCGTGCCACTGTCGCGTCACAACTTGAAAGCGCCTCGCATTGTGGAGAAGAGGATCGACGTCACACCAGACGCAGCCGCATCATCGGAGAAGAGTGTCATGGCCGCAGCCACTGAGGTAGCATTGCTGGGAAAGCGTGTCGTCACTGCAGCTGTTGCATTGTTGCCGAAGCCCCTCACATCATCGGAGAAGAGGATCAATGTCGCATCAGACGCTGCTGCAGCACCGGGAAGCGTGCCACAGGGCCTGTCACGGCTCAGAAGAATCGTTGAGTTTCCATCGGACGTGCAAGCATCGTGTTGCATCAAAGAGAAGATACAATTTTTGTTTCATTGCTTGGATCTTCATCGCATCACGGTGCTGCTGGTCGCATCGCCACAGAAGTGCAGTAAGAAACCGATGCATCACCTCCCCATGCCGAGAGTACCAATGCATCCCCTACGCATCAGTAGGGACCCGACGCATCACCGTTCTTGCGTGTAAGGAACCAATGCATCACCTTCCCTGCAATCCTCGTTATATAGCGGTACGCATCCAAAGGTACATTGAACTCAAAGGTTTGCATTTTACATCTTAAGAGAACTAAGCAAATTCTACCATTTTTAGGTACAGTATTGTGGATTTTAGGAGTGTACCCCCTTACCCTGACTAGACGCAAAGGTCCCTATTTGGAAAAAGGTACCTACCTCTGCCAACTAGAGACCCCCAAATCTAACACTCCCCATCAACACAAGAAAAACGGTAACACAGGCCCTCATCAACAGCTGGTTTGACTATGGAAATGCACTCTATGCCGGCGCCTCCTCAGAGGTCCTGCAAAGACCTCAGAGAATCCAGAACGCAGCGACCAGACTGATCCTTTACCTGTGCAGGACACACATCATCCAGCACCTGAAAGACCTCCAATGCCAGTTCAAGCTCCTGACCCATGCACACAAAACCCTCCACAACCAAGGACCAGACTACATGAACCACTGCCTGATGTTCGACCAACCCTCCAGAGACCTCAGGTCCACTCACCTCGCCCTCGCTCAGACACCTTGTATCCGCCGCAGCCGCATTGTAGGATGCTCCTTCTCCAACCTCACCGAAAAAGCCTGGAACACCCTCCCCCTCCACCTCCGCTCTTCTCCATTGCTGAACAACTTCAGGAAGGGATTCAAGGCCAGGCTCTTCTATTGATACCTTCAGCACAGCGCCTCAATACTCTCTGGGGTGATAAGCCACACTATACAAATACTACTTGATTGATTGATTCTCTCACTTACCCTTCTAACTTTTTCAGAGACACAAGGGATTTGGCACCCAAAACACAACACTCTAGAGACTCTAAGGGATCATGGCAGCAGGTCATCACCTTTTGTTCTCTGACTCATACATATCCACTATAAATGAACAAGAGTCACAAAGGAATCTTACAATATGTACTGAAACTATCGTACTCTATTATGAAGCAATTGTACTGCAATCAGAAAGCATATGCAGGTCAACAGTATGATTTGCTTGCAATCAGAAAACATAATCTGAAAGAAACAGGTTAGTGTTAGATTTCTTAATTTAGAATATCCCCAGGCTTCAGACTGGATCCAGAAAGTTTTCGTCAGCAGTACCCTTGCGCGTCGGTAGACGTCGTCTGCGCTCCGCGTCCGTCGTCGGCGTCGTGATCGCCGGGATAAATTAATCGGAGTACTTAGACGCCGCCCTCGTGCACTGACCTCAGTTCTTTTTTCAGCAAGCGCAGATCCGGGAAGAGCAGTTAACCAAGTCATTTTTTTACTAACTTTTTGGCCTATTTTGGCTATTCTTTTCGAGTCGATATCGACTCCTGGTGCCGGTAGGGATGCCCGGGTTCAAGCCGTGCGACGGCTGTCACCGCCTGATGTCGGTGACCGCCCCTCACCGCCGATTTCTCCACTGCCTCGGGCCGACCATGACGACAAGTCGTCCCCGACTACCTCAAAAGGTAGACAGGAGCGGTCCCATAAGCTGCTCGAGATCCGGCAGTCGGCTCCGCAGCCATCAACACTCTTTGAGTCAACACCGCTCGTCGGGTACAAAGTCCTTTGGTAAGTTGTGGAAGAAGAAGTCGAAGAGGCGTCATCGCTCTTCTGACTCCCCTCGCCGGTCGCACGACGCGGCTGAGGGTTTGGGTGACACCACCCGCGCTGCTCCGTCGGAGCCGCAGGTGCCGCATCCGGTCCCATACCCTCCGGTCCCTGGACTGCATGCGACGCCAGAGAAGATACATGACTTCCTCGTGGCCATGAGGACTCACTTTCCTCCGTTGAGGCCTGCCATGCGCCTTCGTGCCCCGCAGACCCGACTTCGGGCCGGCGGCTTCGGCCTCGGCGCCGTCGGGGGCTTTGACCCCGTCGTCAACTTCGGTCCCGACGCCGCAGGGCCCAGGGGATCCAGGCCTGGATCACGGTTGTCGCCGGTTGACCTTACGACTTCTCCGACGGCGCGGACCCCATTGGTGTCACTCCCGGCGCCGTCTTCGGACGACGCCGCCCCTGGTTTCAGCCCCGGTCCGGGTCTGATGTCGGAGCGGCGCCGTCTCCGGCGTCGGTGGGTGAGCAATTTACCTATGACCCGGCTCTGTCATTTTTGCCTGTTTATCTGGACACGGATGAAGGGGAGGACTGGGTGGGGTCTGAGGACCCTCTGGCTCAACAGTGCCAGTTAAATCTGGACTGGGCAGATGAGTTGGGGGAGGCCAGTGGTCTGGACACATCGCCCGGCACTAAATTCATCCCTCCTCCTCCCTCCGTGGTTACGGAGGAGGGTGCCAATTATGGTGTGGTGTTGAGCAGGGCAGCCAAGGCCTTGGCTCTTGAGCTCCCTGTGGCGGCCGTGAGGACTAATCTCCTCACCGAGGTGCTTCAGCTGCCAGTAAGCTCTTCGAAGCCTATGCTGCCGTTTAATGAAGCCCTCACGGACATTCTGATGGGAACCTGGTCCAAGCCCTCCACAGTGCCCCCTGTGGATCGACGCCACCGCCCTGCTCCTGGCGACCCCCACTTTCAGGCCTCTACATACCAGACCGCATTCCCGACAGCTCCTCCAGATCAGGAATCCAAAAGGTTTGATCAGTTTAGAAAGAAACTGTTCTCCTCATTGAGTTTGGGGTTGCGGTCTATCAACACCGCTTGCCTTTTGGGCCGTTACACCACTCCATGTGGGATACGGTTGCGGACGTGCTACCCCAGTGTCCCGAGGAGTCCCAGGCCCGGCTTGCCCAGGCACTTGCCGAGGGGCGGGATGCAGCACGCTACTTAATCAGATGTGGACTTGATACCACGGACTCGCTGGGCAGAGCGATTTTCACGACAGTGGCAATCCATCGCCACGCCTGACTGAGGTCCCCCAATTTCTCGGGGGATGTCCAGACCATGCTCATGGAGATGCCCTTTGATGGCCGTCACCTTTTTGGCGACAAAGCAGACAGTGCCCTTGAGCTTTTCAAGGACTCCAGGGCTACGGCCAAGTCCTTGGCCCTGTCAGGTCAGCACCAGCAGACTTCTGCTTTTCACCCCTTTCGTGGCCAAGGAAGGGGCACCCCCACACGTTCGTACAGCCATCGGCCGCAGAACAAGCCTCAATGAGGTTGTGGCGGTGCCGGGGGACAACGGCAAGGTCAGTCCACATCCATTCCCGCAGCATGTGCCTCAAAGCCTTCCTATTCCGAGCTTTCAGGCCCATTCGACGCCAGTGGGGCGCAGGGTCTGCCATCACCTTCTCCACTGGCGTTCCATCACGTCGGACAGGTGGGTGCCACAAATCGTCCGAAGTGGCTACTCCCTCCCCTTCGAGGCGTCCCCTCCAGCCATGCCACCGCAGCCCCACCGCATGTCGGGGGATCACTAGCAACCTCTGCAGGAGGACGTTATGGCCCTCTTGGCCAAGGGGGCAATCGAGCGCGTTCCTGGGCCAGAAGTAGGACATGGTTGCTACTCCCACTACTTTCTGGCACCCAAGAAGGGCAAAGGAGGCCTACGCCCTATCTTGGACCTCCGGAGCATCAATGGCTTCCTCCGGAAGGAGAAGTTCAAGATGCTGACTTTGGCTCAGGTCCTGGCTGCCCTAGATCCTGGAGACTTGCAGGACGCGTTTTTAGAAATCCCCGTCCTGCCGGCCCACCGGTACTACCTGCGGTTCACGGTAGGCCACGAGCACTTTCAGTTTACCGTGCTCCCCTTCGGCCTCACCAGTGCCCCTTGGGTGTTCACAAAAGTGATGGCGGTGGTCGCAACTCATCTGCGCAGATCTGGAGTTTCAGTCTTCCCCTATCTCTACGACTGGTTGTTGAAGGCGGGCTCGCCCCAGACAGTCGTCTCTCACCTACAGACTACAGCTGACCTCCTGCACTCGCTGGGGTTCTCCATCAACGTACCGAAGTCACACCTGTGCCCCTCTCAGAAGCTCCTTTTTATCAGAGCGGATCTGGACTCGGCTCTGTTTCGGCTTTATCCTCCCGAGCAACGGGTTCGGGATACTCAGGCTCTGATTCCGATCTTTCAGCCTTTATCCCGAGTTTCGGTCAGGTTGACGCTGTGGCTCCTGGGGCTGATGGCCTCCTGCATCCTACTGGTGCATCACGCCAGGTGACGGATGCAGGCTCTGCAGTGGTGTGAGAAGTCTGATATGCAGTGCTCACTATTCTAGTGATTACTATGTATCAGTCCAAACAACCCTTATTGATGATTGGTTGTAAGTCAACCTTATAGACCAGCTATCCTAGTAGCGTGGGTACGAGAAGTCTTCAGGCTAAGCTCTAGAGGGCATGTTAAGCCAGGTGTTATACCATCACATATACCCCTTGAACACCAAGTGAAAGGACACCACACAAGTTGTTATGAAAATAAATAGTTATTTATTTAGAACACAACAACCCTGGACTCTTTATGAGGACAGGGAGCTAAGCACAATACAAAGCTCTTACGAAAATACTTAAGTGCGCACAATTTACACAAATGCCCGAGGGGCACGAAAAACCATATACTACAAAAGTGGAATGCAAAATACTAGCAGGTAAGTAACTAATCTCAGGGACTTTGGGATCGCTAGGACTACTCTACTGAACCTTCAGATTACTAGCAGGAGGCCTAGGGGGATCGGGTGCAGAGTGCGCACTCTCACGCGGGATGCGGGACAAAGTCTATGGATGCTAGATTTCGTAAAGTTAGTGTTATCGGATGAATCCGACTAGGTAGAGCTGAAACGAAAAAGAATCTGGACCCTTGGATATTTAAGCTATGCTGGAGCACCGAAGTTACCTAGCCCAGGGGCTGCGGATGCATAGGTGTCAAAAGACGTCGGGAATCCTCGTTGCAGTCTATGGAGCCTGAAAGAAGAAGTTGCTGGCAGGCGACCAGTGATGAAGTTCGAAGTGATCCAAGCCTGGATCGATGAAGATGGATACCTGTAAGCAGAGGGGACCAAGTTCTGGATCACTAGCCAGTGATCAGATGGGCACCAGGATGGCACCGGACGAAGTCACCTCGACCAGGTGAGTGGGCGACGCTGGGCTCTGCAGTCTCTCGGACCAAGAGGCGTTGTCGGCGACCAGGATGGAGGTGCGATCTGTCCCACGAAGGTGTCTGCTGTCGGCGATGCTAGACCCAGGATTTGGGCAACAAACCTTGGCAAAGTCAAGCCCGGGCCGTGGACTCAGGATGGCATCTGGAGTGGACCAGGAGGGTCCGGGGTGCTCCTCTGTTGGAGGGGAGCAAGGGCCAGTCTGGAGCAACCAGACCAGCAGTGTTGTCGTCGTGGATCGTCGTCAAGAGGGCCACAAGCCAACGGGCAAGTGACCTGGATAACACGGTGAGCAGCAAAGAGCAGAAGGGCCCCACGCAGATCTCGTGGATGCTGGGGGGCTGGGCTTCGGTGCTGGAGCTGCTCAGGGTTGGGGCTTCTCAAACCCCAAAGCACTCACTCGAGGATCCCTCGGCGGTTGTGCTGGATAAGCGTTGTGCAGTCTTGAAGATGGCCGGTCCCTCGAGGTCTCGTCGCACCCACGGGTCTCAGCTGAGCTGTAGATGTAGGTAGAGGTCAGAGGTGCCAGGGAAGCCGGTTCTCGTCGAGCTGGGCAGTCTTGATCCGAAGGAGAGACTTGCAGCAAACCGCAATGCGCTTAGATGGTGCCCGCTGGTGCAGGGTGGCTACTCCTTAGCCACAAGGGAGAGTCTTCAGAAGTAGTTCAAGAGTTCTTTCGTGGAAAGTAGTCAAGATTCAGAATTATCTAATTTGGGAAGGGGGCCCGCTCCTATCTTTATACTAAGGAAAGGGGCTGGCACGCGACTAGGTCCTGCCCATGGGTGGGACCAGGAAGGGGGGTGGCTACACCCCTCTCCCCTGCCGGGCTTTCCCCAGCTCAGGGGCTGGTGTGCCCCTTGAACTGGTTCAAGCCGGCTTATGCATAGTGAGCACCGGGGTGCCACTTGCAGTCACCTTCCTGTAAAGCCCTGCCTACCCAGGATACACAAAACCCTGTCTGGGATGGTGCTAGCACCGCCCCTGACAGGAAACCCTTTGTCCAAGCTCCCCTCGCTGGAAGGACTCCCAGCTGCAGGGGGTCAGACTTGTGTCTGTGGTGGCAGCATCCTTTTTGTGATGCTGAGGCTTGAGTTAACTTTAACCGGGGTTCACAGTTACATACATGTCGTGTCCCTCTAGAAGGGTGGAATGCTAACGCCGTCGCCAGAATTGGCGAGGGGTTAGTATTCCAATTCGTATGACACCTTACTTGACATGTTTTGATAAAGCGATACCAAAGTTGGCAAATAACCGCGAGGATTATAATGCACTTAAGAGTATATGGTACGCGTTATCATGGAACAGCTATTAGGACTTGGTTCCGCAAGCTGCAAACGGGCTCAGCTCATGCCAGAGCACCATCTCACATAATTCCAAGCACTCTGCCTTCAGGATTGATAAGGCCTGCCATAGGAGTGACTGATAGGAATATATGTGTCCATTTTAGGGTTAGATATAGGTATACTATATCTAAAGCAAAGGGTGATTACACCACCTTGCCCCAGCTGTCGTGCAGCCAGTTGTGTCAGATTTAGATGGCCAGCCAGGGGTGGCATAATGCATGCTGCAGCCCCTGGTAGGCCCTGGATACACCTATGCCCTGGGTACCTAAGGTACACTGTACAGGGGCTGATAAGGTGACTCAGTATCCAATTAGATATGTACCTAAGGTACATGGAATCCATTTTACAGAGAGAGCAATGGGCCTGGGGTCCTGAATAGCAGGGCCCCAGGTCAACTAAGTCAGAAAACCAGCAAAACACTAGGCAAAAAGTTGGGGGTAACCATAGTCAGGTATCCACCATCCAGGCTCCATATCAACCTTCTGGAGCTGCGGGCGATCCAACTTGCACTGAAGGCATTCCTTCCCTCTGTCCGGGGAAGTGCAGTGCAGTTGTTCACGGACAACACCATCGCCATGTGGTACTGCAACAAACAGGGCGGGGTGGGGTCGTGGACCCTTTGTCAGGAGGCTCTGCGCCTCTGGACATGGCTGGAACACCAGGGCGTCACCCTGGTTGTTCAACACCTGGCAGGTTCCCTGAACGCCAGGGAGGACGAATTCAGCCGCTGGTGCATGAAGGATCAAGAATGGCGTCTAAACTTGGACGTAGCGCAAGGTCTCTTTCAGCAGTGGGGAGAGCCTTGGTTAGATCTATTTGCCACTGAAGAGAACGTGCAATATCACCAGTTCTGTGCGATGGAATTTCCAAGGCGTCACTCGCTCGGAGATGCTTTTCTTCGCGAGTGGAGTTGCAGTCTGTTGTACTCTTTTCTGCCTATATCACTTCTGCCCAGCGTGCTGAAGAAGATCAGGCCAGACCCGGCCCAAGTTATCCTTCTGGCTCCTAACTGGGCATGAAGATACTGGTATCCCGAGCTACTCAGCATGTCAGTCGATCCCCCGATTTGTCTGCCTCTTCAGGAAGACCTTCTGTCCCAGCAGCAGGGGACGGTCCTCCACCCGAACCTCTCCAGTCTCCACCTACATGCATGGAGATTGAGTGGTGGCAGTTGAGGCCATTTGACTTGCCTCCTGAAGTCAGTGACGTGATTCTGGCAGCCAGGCGCCCGTCCACAAAAATGGTGGCATGGTGCACAGCAAAGGCTGTGGATCCACTTTCTGCCCCCTTTCAGTGGTTCTCCTCTTCCTTCTTTCTCTTGCCCAGCAGGGATCTGCTCTGGTCACTATCAAAGGCTATCTCTTGGTTATTTCAGCCTTCTTAAGCCTTCCTGATCAGCCTTCTCTTTTCAAGTCCCCTGTTGTAAATAGATTCCTGAAAGGCATCACACACATGTTCCCTTTGTGATGCTTCAGTGGGACTTGAACCTTTTACTGACCTATCTGATGTGCGCTCCCTTTGAGCCACTTCATAACTGTCCTCTTCGTCTTCTGACTCTTAAAACTGCATTCCTGGTTGCCATCACCTCTGCCAGGAGAGTGAGTGAGCTCCAGGCTCTGTCTTCTAAGCCTCCTTTCCTCTCTGTCTATCCAGACAAGGTTGTTCTGAGGACTCGTCCTTCTGAAGACTCGTCCTTCTTTCCTGCCAAAGGTGGTTACAGCCTTTCATATCGGGCAGTCCATCACCTTGCCCACCTTCTTTCCGCCTCCGCATTCCTCGAAAGAGGGAGAGAGGCTCCACCGTCTGGACCCAAAATGTGCGCTCTCCTTCTATCTAGACCGCACACGCCAATTCCGGGTGGACGACCAGCTCTTTGTTGGTAAGGTGGGTGCTAAGAAGGGACAGGTGGTGCACAGGCAGACCATCTCTATGTGGGTCATTTTGTGCATCAAGGTTTGTTACTCCTTGGCGAAAAAGGAGCCTCCTGTGGCGCTGCGCGCCCATTTTACTCGGTCAATGACGGCTACTACTGCCCTGGGTCAGGGAGTCCCCTTGCAGGACATCTGTCAGGCAACTACGTGGGCCTCGCTGCACACGTCTGCTAGGCACTACTGTCTGGACAGCCAAGTCCGGAGAGATGGCTTTTTCGTCCGTTCCGTTCTCCAGGACTTTCTGGTGTGATCTTGGTTCGCAGACCCACCACCGTGGTTGGTATTGCTGGGGTATCTATTCTAATGTAAGGAATCTAACACTAATCTGTTTCTTTCAGAGGCACAAGTTACTTACCTTCGGTAATGATATATCTGTAAGAAACAGTAGTTAATGTTAGATTCCTTACCCCACCGCCCCACCCATCCTCCATGTTCTGCGTACCGATATCTAGGGTTAAGGTATCTCCCTTTGAGGGAACTAGTTTCATAGCACCAGTGACGGTTTCTTGCTTGGCTCTGCGTTCCTGGCACAGAAAGCTATGTACAGAACTGACGTTAGCGCGTGAGGGTGGCGTCTTAAGTACTGCGACGTCTTCCTGGCGATCTGCAGGCACTGCAACACAGCTGACCGGTCTGCTGATCATGGGCTCCCACAGACTTCGAAAAGCTCAGCAACACAGATGGTGGTTCTGCAACTCTCTCGAGGCCTGCACTGTCTTCATACTGAGTTTGAGGCCAGTATCCCTCGTCGGAACTGCTGGAACAGAACCCCTGTGCACCGCGTCGACTTGCCATTGCGAAGGCTTGTTGACTCTCTCCTTCGGGCTCCAAGAAGCTCCTACCCCAAGTATCTCCTACAGCCAAGATTTTTGCCTGCACTGCATCCTCTGCACTGTGGGCCTTCATCTTTTGGTGAGCTGCTCGAGGTCTTCCTGCAACTCCTGTGTTTTCGGTCCGTGGGTCCTCTTGAGGGTCTTCTTTGGCTTCAGTGGACTCCCTGCTTGCTCGGGCCTACTGTGACTTACCTGCTTGTATTGAGTCACTTGGACCTTGCTGGTCTCGACACTGCACCTTTTTCTTCAGCTACGTTGATTGCCGTTGCCAAGACTTGTTGGTGCCCCTGCCAGACACTGACTCCTTGGCTCTTGCCGTCTGATGTGGGACAGCTTGTGCACAGCTCCTGGTCCTCCTGTGCATCGCCTGGTCCATACAGCTGTGACTTCAAGGGCACCGTCAACTCTCCTCCATCTTTGACATCAGTGGGCATTCGTCTTCTGTGCCTCCTGGTTACTCCTGAGTGGCACAGACTCTGTCCCCTCTGCTTGCAGTTACCTCTCACCTTGAATCCACCTTAGGGTTTCACCGGAGACTTTCGCCTTTTCACCAGCTGCATCTTTTCCGAAGTCCTCCATTGTGGTCTACGACGGTTTCCGACATCACTTCACACCTATGCATCCAGCTTCCCTGGTCTAGGTATCCTGGTTCCTAGGGTATCCACGGGTGGAGTGACTCTCCAATCTTCCATCTTCCGCGGGGTGTCTTCGCTGTCCACTGGGAAGTGTCCTTCTTTAAAATTGTAACCGCAACTTACCTATTGACTAACATTGAGCACACATTCGTGTTCCCACTCAGCACACGACCTCCATGGGGTTCCTAGATACTCACATTGAGTGATTCCTTGGGTCCCTGGCTCTTCTACGTCTTCTGGGTCCATTCTCGACTTAGGTCGTGGTCGCATTCCACTATTTTAGTATATAGTTTGTTCTCCCCCTGGGAACCACTGTGTATTCTGTGCTATTTACAAATTCTGTTGACAAAGTATTGTGTTTATTGTGTTGTATCTCCGGTTATGAGATAATACATTGCTTTAGTGAGTGTTAATAATATATATTTTTTATAAGTACACTGTGTGGTTCGTTTTCACTTAACCTCTACTATAAGATTAAGTACTGGTAAAACAAGCTGCTATACACTCCTTCTAGACTGCTCTCCACAGCTACTACTTAGAGAGCTTTCTAAGGTTGTCTAAGACCATTAAAATCACTCTAAGGGTTATCTGGATTAGTGGAGGGTGATGAACTTACATAAGTGAGCACCATATGCTAAGCTAGCTTCTCACAGTGGCCAGGCTCAAATGATACCTTTGATTTTTTACATGCTTTTAGGTGCCACTATGAAGCTATCTACATTTAACATAACAGATACTTTCATGGGCTTCAGATGGGATCCATTTGTGCCGGTTATATATCGGTACATAGTGGTGGCCAAGAGATGTGCCACAAAAATACCTGGATCTGCTTTATTTAATTGGGTGACTGAAAGGTTAAACACAAATGCCATATGACTAATTGAAAAATTGGGATTTAATTTTTCTAATAACTAATGCTTCTTATCCTTATTGCCCATGGTATAATAATACTATAATTATCTGTAGCATTTCCACATAGATAAGTATTGATTTATAGCATTTGGGTACCTGTGTGCACAAAGCCATATCAAAGGAGCCTAAGTGATAAAAGCATGTGAAATGTCTGATGACCCCGGTTAGAGCTAGAATCTGCATTCCGAAAAGTAGTCCCAACAATTTCTAACAGTTTGACTATGCAACTGTAGCAGTTATGCGACAGGTTACGGCACAGGTATTAGAGGTCGGGTCCAAGTAAACCCAAACCCTCTGGCTTCTCCCCGTGGTGAGTACGTGGTGGGCACGTGAACCCGCTGTGTACTCGCCGCAGGGTTTAGTTTAACTTGGACCGGGATTCTAATACCTGTGCCGTAACCTGCTGGCGTAGCCACTACGGTTGCATAGTTACAGGGTTAGGAATTGTTGGGACCAATTTTCGGAATTGATATCTTTACAACATTAAGTTAATCCATTCTGTGAGAGGGTGCGAAGTACTTTAGGACACAATAATGAACTGGTGATATCTGTAGGGTGTGGCTTACAGTGGCACGTGTTTTAATAGGTGGAGTTTTTAGTTTTTGTAAAACTTGAAGCATCAACGTCTTTCAACTGAGAACATTGCTACAGAGCCCCGGAAGTAATGATTATGACAAAACTTGTGTTGGATATTGTGGATAATATTATGGAATGAAATAAAGCACTTGTAAAGAGCAAGACTGAGAAAAAAAAATCAATCGAAGACTGAATTTTTACCAGTAGTGTTGTATATAAAATTGTTTGCGCCATGAGGGTGTATATATACTCCCTGATTTATCAGGGAGCCCATCCCTAGAGAGCCCTAGGATGAAGCCTGCCCCCTACTTTGGTTGTTGAGGGTTCTCTTAATTTTTTTTTTTTTTTTAGATATTTTTATTGAAAGAATTTTTCAAAAAGAAAAACAACAGAGCAGTCAAAACTTAAGACAGTATAAGTATAATGATAGCAGTCTTGGTAAGTTCCATGGCCATGTCATGCCATCGACATGTGAACCATAAAGCCACTGAGGGTTGAGTGTTGCTTCCAATGAAGAGCAATAGGTTGGTTAGCCACATGTAGCTGACAAGGTATTCGAGTTCTATGGTGCGGATTCCCAAAATGACAGTGACGTAGGAGGCAGATATGGGGAAGCCCCGCACGCCCTTAAGATGGCCAAGGATTTCCTTCAATAAATGGTTATGGCCGAGCATGACCCCCATATGTGTTGCAAACCACAAGGGGTTGCAGTACAGTGTTACCAAAGATCAAATGTGGTGTGGTACATAGTATGGAGGCATGTTGGAGTGTAATACCACTGCATCATCATAATATAGGCTGTCTCACGCTGTGGTATACTGCGGTAACTCTTAATTTTGTTTTATTATAATCCATGTTACACGCAACACAAGCAGGGGAATCATTTAAATGAGTAATCCTTAGTGGATACCCGCACGCCTAAATAGCTATTTTGTTTATTGTAAGTCTTAATTGTAGAGGTACTGTGTATTGAAAAAAAACATCCTTTTTTTGCTCAATACTGAATAATACTGGTGTGGGATTAGTGCTTACCCCATTTTACTAATCTTTCTTTTATAAATGTAATCTCTTTCAGGTGGCAGAGCTGCTTCTTCAGTATGGAGCAGATCCATTATTAAAGGGTGCAAATGGAAAGTGTGCTCTAGATGAAGCTGGCGATGAACGCATGGAAGCTTTGCTGTTACGCTATGTACCTAAATCAAAGCGAAAAGCACTAGAAGGTCTGTATTTTATGTATTTTTAACATTTGTGTTTGAATTTCTCATGGCCCTGCCCCATGCATATCACAATGCCTATGTAGTCCGCTCTTTAAAAGCTGCCCAACCTGAGTAGCACAGCCATTATAGACATTAACGACTCTATTGAATGTATTTTGAATGTGGCGGCTATATTTAATGTAAATATTTAAGCCATTCTCACCATCAGGCCTGTTCTCTGGGGCATGTTTAACTGAAGGATATCTAAACCAGCTTCACTGCAAGTACTGTAGCTACATGAATCACAGAACACAGACACTACTGCAAGCTTACTTAATTGGCAAGGACCTCCAAGTTAGTCATTGACTTTCAGGGGGCATTGAGGTCAAACAGTCAAAGCTTACTCTTAGAAGTTATTGTGGTGGAAAAAGCCTATAGCACTTAACACATATATTACTCACATTAAATCTAATCTATAAGCTCCCATATACTATTTAAAAAAAGAAATAAGATTATATTAAAAATGTCATACATTATTTGAAGGGTCATGGGGCCTTAGGTGATTGAGGTTATATGCAGCTGCGTCCTGTCCAAATGTGCCTCTGCAAACTAGGCCAAGTGCACATCTTTCCGCACTTGGCTATCAGGAAATGATGGTATACATTCACAGGATTCTCCAGGAGATAGTATGGTGGTTCTCGGGCTCAGAGCTCAACACTTAATCCACAGACCCAGTAAAGTGAATTTCGAGCCCGGTTCTTATCTTTACAAGAAAGAAAATACTTTAATCATATAGTTGCACTCAGTAGTACATGCTTGCTACAATAATCAGAACAAGTTTGTGTCTCTGTGCCCTCTGTTTGCAGGTGCTGCACCCACCACACTCCCTCTTTGTCTCCACTGTCCCCTCTGTCTCTAGGGGTAAACTGGAGCAGTGTGATTACATCACAGGTGCAGTTCAATCACCCTCCATGTGAACGTTCAGTCCCAATTATCTTACTCTTTCACAGTAAGAGTTATTTTTGCAGCGGTGTGTCCAGGCCATTCGGTGCTTGGAAGGCACACCCACACAGTCTTGAAGGTGCTATCAAAATTGATGGGTCCGCCTTTCGAACTTATACACAAAGCAACCTTACAACACCTTTCTTGGAAGGCGGCTTTCTTGGTAGCGATCACGTCAGCTCGCAGAGTGAACGAAATACAGTCTCTCTGCTCTAAGGAACCTTACACGGTCTTCCATCTTAATAGGGTCATGTTGAGGACTCATCCCTCTTTCCTCCCTAAGGTGATGTCAGATTTTCATGTAAATCAGACCATATCGCTGCCCACCTGTTTCCCTAATCCATCCACTCCAGCTGAGAGGGCGTTATACTCTCTAGACCTCAAAAGAGTTTTAAAATTGTATCTGGACAGGTCCAAATCCATGAGAAAATCTGATCAACTATTTGATAACTATGGGTCGATCAGAACAGGTTTTTCAGCTTCAAAGCGGTCCATCTCCAGATGGATAGTTTCATGTATCAAGCTAGCCTATCAATTAGCCCAGAGGCCCCTTGGGTTTACTCCCAAGGAGCATTCTACCAGAGGAAAAGCGGCTACGCCTGCTTTTCTTCATAACGTGCCCATATCTGAAATCTGTAAGGCGGCGACTTGGATGTCCGTCCATACATTTACAAGGCCCTATTGTCTGGATTCAGACACCAGAACAGACACCCTTGAGGAATCTGTTCAACAGCTGATTGTGGCTGTTACTTTATGTTGGGTCATTTTTACTCTCATTTGCCTTCAGGTGGAAGATGGGCTTGCTATTCTATTCAGTGCTTATGACTATTGATGGGGATCCCCTGGAAGAGAAGGATAAGTTACTTACCTGTAATCCTAGTTCTCTTCCAGGTGTATCCTCATCAATGTCATAAGCAACTCACCGCCTCCCCAGGCAAATGAGATTCTCTTCATTGTTAAAGGATATCTTTGTGCCCTGATCTTCAGGGTTACGCAAAGAACAACTGACCTAACTGTCACCCCTAAGGCATGATGAGAAGCTAGGGGTCATTGCTGCCATAAAGGCACAGTGCCAGTTTTTGTGTGAAAATGCTTTTTTTTCCTATGCTATTGGTTTACAATGCACCCTGTAGGCTGACAATGTCTACTTTATTTGCAGTTTATTCTTCATGAGTTTTACTCATTAAAAAATAGAGTTCAAGTGCTACTTGCCCTCTTGTGTTTTTATATGTTTGCAAATACATTTTTCATGTGTGTTATTACATTGTTTAGCCTTCTAGGTGGGAGCTGCATTGGTATGAGAAATAATATATATGTATATATATATATATATATAGAGCTATATATATATGTTTTTCATATATCATTTTTATTATTTCCGGGGCCCTCACACACAGGCAGGAATATTCAGTGCTTATGACTTTGAGGAGGATACCCCTGGAAGATAACTAGGATTAGAGGTAAGTAACTTATCCTTACTGTAAAAAAAATCCTTTCAGAAACCGGATTCAGAACCTTCTACTCCACCTGTGAAGGTTAATCACACTTTCAAAAAGCTTACCTAAGCCCAGCCGATGGACAGCTCGTTGACGGCAGCCTTGATGACGAGGAAATCCTCCGTGGGTGCTATTGCGGTGATATCGCCGAAAGCTACCATCGCCACTATTGGCAGCGATATCCTTGACGTACGTGTTGACAAGCCAGGTACCCTTATCGTTGATGGTAAAGATCACTAAGGCTTCCAAGTCATCATCGACGAAGCTCCCATCGACGAAGATTACGACAAATCTTTTTTCGACTGTGAGTCCCACTTTGTCGACGAGCCTACTGTCAACGGCAAACCTTTCGTCGATGATCTCCTCCATCATCTTGTCGACGGCCTCGCCGATGATGGATATAAATCATTGGCGGCGACTCTGTCATCTGCTTGTATTGTCTATGGCGGCCTCATCGTTGACGCTGCTTACCTCCGTCGATGGCTCATCGGCGACGGCCACTTCCAGGATCCAGTCACATACTCCTGCGACGATGACTGCATTGACGACCTCATCAACGACCCCAACATCAAAAGCAGGCAAATTGATTTTTCACCCAAAATTACAGCAAGAAACACTTACTTCTTCTTTGACATCACCAAGTAGAGTTCAGTCTTTGTTGCCAACACACCTCTTGGATGATGATGATTATTCTGAAGACGACTGGCGCTTTGGGGCAGCGCAAAGCCCGTCAGAGCTTAATGTAAAGTAGCACGAGGCCTCAGATGAGCAGGAGTAGTATGGCCAGCAATTTTATTACTCTGACCAACACCGCCAACAGCAATTAAAGCAGCATATGGTATGCCTTCCCTCCACTCTTGTTACGGATCTACAATCCATGTTAGCGTATTACAGAAAAAGATTTCCGCCAACATCGCCGTCTCCTTCACAAGCACCTCCTCCACCTCCTATGGTACAAAGTCAACCTCCATCTCCTCCTCAATCACAAGTTACTTTACAACAACTATCATCCTCTGAGGAAGAGGAAGAACAGCAGAAGGAAGGGGAGAAACAACAGGAACAACATCAACAACATGATGAATGAGATGATTACTTAATTCCTCCACCAGAGTCTCCATCTCCGCCGCATACAGATTCACCTCCAGAGGACATAGGAGGTTTCCATAGCCTCTTAGAGAGAGCAGCCGGGCGTTTTGAGCTTCCAGTGCCTGTTCATCAGCTGGGCTGTTTCCTTTTTGATTTCGAGGAGCCTTTCAGGAAATCAGTCAGATCCATGGCCATTATTGACTATATCTGGTACCAAGGTTTGAAAATGATGCGGAATCCAGCAACAGTACCACCAGTCTTACTAAGACTTGAGAAAAAGTATAAGGCTCCTGACAACGCTCCTGCTTGTCTCACGGGTCATCCAAGAACAGAATCAGTGATATCACAAGCAGAGCAACGTGGATCAAAAAACCCTTCAGCACCATTATCGCCACCCCTGGACAAGGAGGGTAGAAGACTTGATAACATAGGCAAGGGTTTCTCAACTATGTCTGCATTAATGGTCAGGGCGTCTAATTCCCTGGCATTATTAGGCCTTTACAATAGGAAAATATGGTCAGATATTGCCTCTTACATCAATAACCTTCCATCAGACATCAATGAAGAGGCTACGAAAATACTGCTGGAGGGCGAACGTTCCGCCTCAGAGATAATAGATTGTGCAATGGCCATCGCTTCCACCAGTTTCCACCAACTGGCCATTGCAGCAGTTTTAAGACATCAATGATGGCTGAAGGCATCAACATTCAGGCCGGAAGTTCAGACCAAGATTTTAGATCTGCCTTATGATGGAGAGGAGCTTTTTAAAATGCATATCAACAATTCTTTACAAGGGATAAAGAAAGATACGGTTAATGCTAAGGCCCTTGGCAGTCTTCAGTATAGAAATATGCCCTTTTGTGGTGTACACAGCAAGGCTCAGTCATCTTACAGAGTAGGCTACCAACAGTACTGGTATCCCACTTTTACCTCTTCCAGCAAACAATATAGACCACAATTTGCCCAAAGGCTTCTTTCAGAGGGAAGGCAAGGCGACAGAACAAGGATACTAACCAGCGCCAATTACCTCCCACTACTACCTGCTGCTATTCTCCCACCTACTTCCAAAGTAGGAGGCAACATTTCCCATTACCTGCAAAATTGGATTCAAATTAGAACAGATCGTTGGATCTTAGACCTGGTACCATTTGGTCATTCTCTGGAATTCATAGAACCACCCCCTCTAACCCCTCCACAACCTCATGTTCAAAAGCATTTACACCTCTTTAAGTTAGAGATCATTTCCATGATTTGAAAGGGATTGATAGAAAGCATTCCATTTCACCGGCGGGGGAAAGAATTCTACTCCCATTTCTTCTTGGTTCGCAAGAAGACAAAGAAGTGGAGGCCAATTCTAGATTGGAGAAACCTAAACAAATTCCTCAAAAACAGTTATTCCACATGCTCACCATCCATGATGTGTTGCAGTTTCTCTATGGAAACGACTACATGGCGTCCTTAGACCTTCAGGACGCATATTTTCACATATCCATACACAAGAATCACAAAAAGTTTTTATGATTTGCAGTGGCCGACAGACACTTTCAGTTTTGAGTATTGCCTTTCAGGCTCAAATCGGCCCCTCGCATTTTTACAAAATGCCTAGCACCAGTAGCATAATATGTCAGGTAACATCACCACCAAAGTTTTACTTACCTTGACGACTGACTAGTCAAGGCTCCTACCTGCAATGCCACAAAAGCATCTACCAAGGCCTGTCTATGCCTCTTCAGTCAACTAGGTCTCCCCTTAAATCTGGAAAAATCAGTCCTTCAACTCTCCTGACGACCAAATTTTTTAGTAGCCATCCTGGATACTACGTTAAACAACGCTTATCCCACATTGGAAAGACAAATGAGGTTAATGATTTTGGCGAACCGCATACGAAGAAAAAAGTTTCTTTCGGTACGCCTTTACAGATCTCTCCTGGGCATAATATCCTCTTGTATACTTCTCATCTCTCACTGTTCTCTTCCAGGGGATACTCATCAATAGTCATAAATACTGAATAGTCCCGCCCACGTGCGGGACCCCGGAGCAATAGCCAATATTATGCATATATCTATAAATACACATGAAAAAACCCATATATATATATATATATATATATATATATATATATATATATTTTTTTTTTAGAACAAAGAGGGCGGCACAACTGGATACTTTTTACGAAGCTTTAATCACACAAACACTCCATGTGTGATTAAAGCTTCGTAAAAAGTATCCAGTTGTGCCGCCCTCTTTGTTCTAAAATTAATACGGGGCTATGATCCAGCCCTCGGGCCGAGCACACACTGTCGAGCGCACTCAAGCTTGAAGGATCGTTTTGGATTTATATAATATATATATATATATATATATATATATATATATATATATATATATATATATATATATATATAGATATTACCTACTGGCGATAGCCAGTAGGTATATATAGTTAGGATTTTTTCTCTATGGAACTTTTGAAAATTCTATGTCTAATAACTTTGGCGTTTGTGGACGGAATCGGCTGAAATTTTCAGGAAAATGGCACATTTCGTTTCTGAGCAGCCCCTGACAATTTGGGGGGGGTTTGTCAAGGGGGGGCCGAGAAAAAAGGGGGGTCCCAAAACGCGTTGTTCCCATGTTAATTTCCATAGGGCGGTTGGCCTCACTTTTAGCTCGAACGGCTGAATGGATTTGCACGAAACTTGCCAAAATTGTAGGGACTGTTAGCCCGATGTGCCTTTGCTAGGTCTCAATATATGTGCTTCAGTGGATTTTGAGAAATTAACGTTCAAAAAAAGATATATATCTGTGACAGCGCTCCGGGTAGCGCTCCGGTTCGCTTACTTTTCGCGTAACGGAGCTTTGTGTAGCGAAGCTGATTGGCTTTCCGGTGTCTGTCAACATTCTAAACAGTCCGTAGCGGCCGCCATCTTGTTTCTCGTTAGGATCGAGAGACAAGAAGAGGTGAAAAACGAAGGGGGAATTTAATGAAAGGGGGCAAGGTAGACCCCTCTTGACCCCCTAGGAATGATGTTGGGGTTATTAAAGGGTTCCGTGGGGAAAATAAAAAAAAATTGATTTTTCACGGTAGAAGCGCTTCCTGGATCGCGAACCGGGCCGCAAACTGGTAGCCAAACGGGAATTCGCCATTTTGTGTTTCGATTTAATTAAATTACTAGGTATAAGGGGGTACGGGAGACGTATCCTGATCCCTTATGTTTTCTGAGGGTGGCTGAGGAGGCTCATATATGTTGATACATGTCTTCCAGCGGCTGTGCGTGAGCGTTTTATTTTTCCCATGTTAATTTCCATAGGGCGGTTGGCCTCACTTTTAGCTCG
This sequence comes from Lissotriton vulgaris, assembly GCF_964263255.1. Classification (NCBI taxonomy): domain Eukaryota; kingdom Metazoa; phylum Chordata; class Amphibia; order Caudata; family Salamandridae; genus Lissotriton; species Lissotriton vulgaris. The sequence goes on along the minus strand of NW_028242496.1, from coordinate 211,918 downwards.
AATGGCTGAATGGATTTGCACGAAACTTGCCAAAATTGTAGGGACTGTTAGCCCGATGTGCCTTTGCTAGGTCTCAATATATGTGCTTTAGTGGATTTTGAGAAATTAACGTTCAAAAAAAGATATATATCTGTGACAGCGCTCCGGGTAGCGCTCCGGTTCGCTTACTTTTCGCGTAACGGAGCTTTGCGTAGCGAAGCTGATTGGCTTTCCGGTGTCTGTCAACATTCTAAACAGTCCGTAGCGGCCGCCATCTTGTCTCTCGGTAGGATCGAGAGACAAGAAGAGGTGAAAAACAAAGGGGGAATTTAATGAAAGGGGGCAAGGTAGACCCCTCTTGACCCCCTAGGAATGATGTTGGGGTTATTAAAGGGTCCCGTGGGGAAAATAAAAAAAAATTGATTTTTCACGGTAGAAGCGCTTCCCGGATCGCGAACCGTGCCGCAAACTGGTAGCGAAACGGGAATTCGCCATTTTGTGTTTCGATTTAATTAAATTACTAGGTATAAGGGGGTACGGGAGACGTATCCTGATCCCTTATGTTTTCTGAGGGTGGCTGAGGAGGCTCATATATGTTGATACATGTCTTCCAGCGGCTGTGCGTGAGCGTTTTATTTTTTTTGCTGCGTGACGTCTGTTAACGTTCGATTCAATGGAAATCAGGAACTGTTGACCGCCATTTTGTCACTGCGATTAAATATTTTGTTAAAAATAATTGTTATAAATTAATCCTTATTGATAAACATTGTCTGCGCCATCTTGCCTTTTTTCCAATGCCACACTTTTGTTGAGCACGGCAGCCATTTTAGATGCCTTGACCAGACCCACTCTCTGCACGCCGCTGATCCTCAGCATGGCTCCCCACCCTCGTAAGCATCTCCCCCACGCACTGGTCACCCCCGCTCTCTCTCTCATGCATGGGCCAGAAACCTCCTCCCATCTGCGCTGTTCGTGAGCGTTTTTTTTTTGTTGCTGCGTGACGTCTGTTAACGTTCGATTCGATGGAAATCAGGAACTGTTGACCGCCATTTTGTCACTGCGATTAAATATTTTGTTAAAAATAATTGTTATAAATTAATCCTTATTGATAAACATTGTCTGCGCCATCTTGCCTTTTTTGCAATGCCACACTTTTGTTGAGCACGGCAGCCATTTTAGATGCCTTGACCAGACCCACTCTCTGCACGCCGCTGATCCTCAGCATGGCTCCCCACCCTCGCAAGCATCTCCCCCACGCACTGGTCACCCCCGCTCTCTCTCTCATGCATGGGTCAGAAACCTCCTCCCATCTGCGCTGTTCTTCTCTGAGAATCACACCCTGTGCCCGCCAGACACCTCCCTTTCACCCTATTCACTACCGCACCCTCTGACACTCCTCTTCCTCTGTGTCCGATTGTCCAGGCCGGTCCCAGGCTATCACCTAGCCCTGCAGGTGTAGTTTATGGCCCCAGCTGTAGAGAATCACCCCTCTTCAAAGGAGTTACAGTAGATCAAGGCCCCCACCCGATGAGATCCGTCACACCACACGCGTTCCTACTATCTGATAACCATCCTGTATTGTGCTTGGGCAGGGGATTCTCACTGTGAGGGTTTGTGGGCCCGAGCCTGAAGCGGAAGATTGCAGGGATGCCTCTTTGTACATCAAAGTTTTTACAATTATGTGTCACATTAAAAATATATAGCACTCCAACAAAGTAGTAGGATTATAACATTTTAATAACTTATAAATATATACAACGCAACAAAAACAGTAAATACATTTAAAAAAAAATTTAAAAAAGAAGCAACAATGGTCAGTAGCTGTGTTTTGTGCGAATAGTCCCAAGGCAGCACAACGTGCTGAGTTCTGGACGGCACTCAGGTGATGTTACCTGGGTGCCGCACTGGTTTTTGGTATCCTACAATGCAGCTCCGAAAAACGGCGTGGGGCGTCCTGGGTGGTGCGGGGGGAGGCCTCGTCAGTAGCGGTCTGTTGTGCGAATAGTCCCAAGGCAGCAGAACGCGCTGAGATGTGGATGGCACCCAGGTGATGTCCAGTAAGTTGCCGCACTGGTTTTGGCATCCTACAATGCTGCTCCGAAAAACGGCGTGGGGGGGGGGGGGGGGGAGAGGCAGCGTGAACGGGCCTCCCCAGGTGGCGTCTCGTGTGCTGTAGTGGGGCGCCCCTTTACCGTTTCAGTTGCCATTCCGCCCGCTTTTGGTACACTGTGCCAAAATCCTCCATTCAGCTGAGTTGCGCCTACTCTTGCGGTTCAGTGATAGGCGGCTGCCACAGGACTCTCAAAATGGCGGCAGGCTCTTTCCCTTTTGGGCCTGGTCCACTAAAATGGCCCTGGGACACCTTGGAACTCGGACGCTTGTCTGCTAGGTCTTGGATCCCATTCTCGAAAGCGTCCCCTCAGCCGTGATGATTCTACAAAAGTCTTGGGGGCCCTCGACTCCTGCAGGCTTCCGATGGGGAGCGGCTGCCATGATTGCTCGCGGAATGACCACGACGGAGCCACGAGATGGTGGTGCTTTCATGCTGACGCCAGCTTCAGTCTGAAACATCCAGAAACAAGGTGGGGCTTTCATCGTTTGGGGAAAAAAATGTTCTAAACCAATGAAAAGTGTTATTTTTAGGTCATATGACCAAGCCTTCCATCATTAGGAAACCAAAAGTAAAATGAACCAATGAAAAGTTTTATAAACAAGTCACATGACCTGTTATGCGGCATAGGGCTATAAAAAGCGTAGAAAATCCGTTGGCACGTGAGGCGGCGTCAGTAGCGGACTGATGTGCGAATAGGCCGAAGGCTGCACAACGCGCCGAGATCCGGATGGCAGCGAGGTGGTGTCCAGCAAGTTGCTGCACTGGTATGGCTATCCTACAATGCTGCGCCGAAAGTCGGCGTGGGGCGCCCCGTTGGCCTGTGAGGTCGCGTCAGTCAGTGGGGGCTGTGCGTCTCCCCCAAGATGGAGGCTCCTCGGCTGCAGTGGGGCGCCCCTTAGCGTTTCACTCGCCGTCCAACTGAGTTCGTCCGCACTTGCGGCTACAGTAGGCCGAAGGCAGCACAGCGCGCCGAGATCTGGATGGCACCGACGTGGTGTCCAGCAAGTTGCCGCACTGGTGTGGCCATCCTACAATGCTGCGCCGAAAGACGGCGTGTCCAGCTGAGTTGCGGTCACTCTTGCGGTACAGTGACTCGAACGCGCCGAGATCCGGATGGCACCGAGGTGGTGTCCAGCAAGTTGCCGCACTGGTGTGGCCATCCTACAATGCTGCGCCGAAAGTCGGCGTGGGGCGCCCCGTTGGCCTGTGAGGTCGCGTCAGTCAGTGGGGGCTGTTTGAGGATCTGACTGCATTGGTGATGCTGTGCGTCGCCCCCAAGATGGAGGCTCCTCGGCTGCAGTGGGGCGCCCCTTGGTGTTTCACTCGCTATCCAGTTGAGTTGCGTCCGCACTTGCGGCTACAGTAGGCCGAAGGCAGCACAACGCGCCGAGATCTGGATGGCACCGAGGTGGTGTTTAGCAAGTTGCTGCTCTGGTGTGGCCATCCTACAATGCTGCGCCGAAAGTCGGCGTGGGGTGCCCCGTTGGTCTGTGAGGTGGTGTCAGTAGCGGACCGATGTGTGAATAGGCCGGAACCAGCACAAGGCGCCAAGATCCGGATGGCACCGAGGTGGTGTCATAGTTGAGAGTTCTGAGCAGTGCTTGTAACACTGTCTGAAGCTTATTTGCACCTGCTGCAGCTTCACTATCGCCCTGGTGTGGCCAAAGATCGCCCATGACATAGGCGGCCGGCTCCCGGGGTCCGGCGGAACTTTTTTCCTTTTCTTTTCTGCATCTTGTCCCACAATCCGTTTGACCTGAAGACACGACCAGGTCCCTGAATGTGTGCAGGGGGACGTTATTGATTGAATCAAAATGGCGGCTTCACACAAAGCTGAGTCAAGCGTTGCTGTTGATGCTATACAGACAAAAATTGGTTTTCAGTTTGTACATTCTTCAGGATTTATTTTTCCATCCAAGGTTGGTTGAGAGTTTGTAGAACAATGGCTTCAGATTTTCAACATACTACTCTTCAACATTCTTCCTAAATGTAACAATGTGAGACTCAGTAGGAGAACGGCTGTTTATGTTTCCTTTCAAAATGCTGCCAACAATATTTTCTGAATGGAAGACACCATCTTGTAGCATAAAGGGCCGAAAGGGGTTCTGGTCTGGCCGATGGTTGGTGGAGACATTTTGACTATATCCTGGACCTGCCCGGCCTCGCCCAAAATGGCGCTGATATAAATGGGACTCGTAACTCCTTGTTGTGTACTGGTTGAACAACCTTGATATCACGAGATATGAATGCAGTTTTGATGCTCATGGCGGGCGGGGACGAGAATTGATTGAATATTTCGACATCCCTATTGATATTAAGTTCTGATGTGTTATTGATTACTGTACTATTGAAAGTTCGAATTAACGTCACCCATGGTACTTGCCCGCAAATGTATATCTAGATAATTTTATTGTAAGTGGCCCTGTCGTATTTTAATCACAAAATGTACGTCCACCGATTCCGCAACTGTTAGACACCTTAGTTCTTGCAACCTAATGGCCCGCTCGTTACGTTCCTCTACAGTGTAAATGTCTCCTCATCATATACGATTCCAGTTTGCTCCGTGGCCGGCCCACGTGGTTATAGGCCCGTATTTGTATACTGAAATTTTCACAATAAAGGTTTTTAAAACAAAACATGGTAGTAGTATTTACATTGGTAAAGTTTTTAATTTTAGTCACTGTTTTCGAATCAGTAAAAGGCAAGTGAAATAAAGCAGTCCAATTACATGACGGATAAAAGGTATAATACGCAGGAACGCGGTAAAGATAAATGGTCAAGGGCAGTTGTGTTTTCCACTCCTGCAACATAAAGTGATCGATAAGAATCTGATAATCAGGCGTATCGGCAACTAAGACAGCAGGCCGAGCCTCTTTTACTCAACGGCTCCGTCATGGGACGAAGAAACGCCCTTTTTCTCGAAAAAGGAATATATTTTACTTGCAGGACAGTTGTAAATTTTCCGGGAAAGTACATTAGCCTGGAACATTATAACATATATGTTTAAGAAAAAATAATGTTCGAAACCAATAAAAAGCGTAATTTTTAGGTCATATGACCAAGCTTTTCATCATTAAAATAACAAAAGTAAAATGAACCAATGAAAAGTTTTATTAACAAGTCACATGACCTGTTATGCTTACGTTACGCGCTGCACGCTGCGCCCCGGATCGCTTCCGGGAAGCTGCGCTTCGCGCACCGGAGCACTTCCGGGTGCGCTAACGCGGCGTGTCATATAACGCATTACGCGACAACGTAGGTCCAGAATATAGTCAAAATGTCTCCACCAACCAGCGTTCGGAACACAACCCCTTTCAGCAGTCTAAAAAGTTCTGTTAAATGACAACAGAAGGGACAGGCAACAAGAACCATCAGTCAAAGAGGGGAGGGCAAGTTCTTCTCTACCGGGTCATGTTGGGGCGCTACCGGAACTGATCGAATTGGTAGTCTACAGTGTTTCTGGATGTTTCAGAATGAAGCTGGCGTCAGCATGAGAGCACCACCATCTCGTAGCTCAGTCGTGGCCATTCCACGAGCAATCATGGCAGCTGCTCCCCACCAGAAGCCTGCGGGAGTCGGGGGCCCCCAAGACTTTTGTAGAATCTTCAAGGCTGAGGGGACGCTTTCGAGAATGGGACCCAAGCCCTATCAGGCAAGCGTCCGAGTTCCAAGGTGTCCCAGGGCCATTTTAGTGGACCACGCCCAAATCTGAAGAGCCGGCCGCCATTTTGAGAGTCCTGTGGCAGCCGCCTATCGTTGCATCGCAAGAGCGGAAGCAACTCAACTACATGGTGAGCGAGACGCTGTAGTCGCAAGAGCGGGCGGTAAACAGCTGAATGGCGGAAGAGGCACAGTGTAGCAAAAGCGGGCGGAAAAGCAACTGAAACGGTAAAGGGGCGCCCCACTACAGCGTGTCTTCAGGTCAAACTGATTGTGGGACAAGGTCCAGAATGGAAGAGTCATCAAAAGGCAAAAAGTTCCGCCGGACACCGGGAGCCGGCCGCCTATGTCGGGGGCGATCTCAGGCCACACCAGGGCAACACGACTTGGGGAGGGGGCAGGAGCTAAGTGCCATCTCACCGCCCCTCGGGGGCCTCCGTCAAGCGGTTTAGGGAGGCACCGCATCACATTGTTTAACAATGCAGTCAGGTCCACAAACGGCCCTCACTTACTTTGAGAATAGTGAAGCTGCAGTAGGTGCAAATAAGCTTCAGACAGTGTTACAAGCGCTGCTCAGAACTCTGAACTATGGCACCCAACATCCAGAACTTATGCCATTTGAGCATGGCAGTGACATCGAAGCAACTCAGGGACCAAAACCATGAACGTACACTCACGTATGAAAATCTTACTTGGGGAGGGGGCAGGAGCCAAGCGCCCCCTCCTAGTCCGCGCCACCACACCGTATGTTGAAAATCTGAAGCCATCGTTCTACAAACTCAACCAGCCTTGGATGGAAAAATGTAGAAGAATGTACAAACTGAAAACCAGTTTTGGTCTGCATAGCATACGCAGCAACGCTTGCTATCAGAGTGCATGAGTTTCATGCTCGATCGATTGAGCTAGCCGGATCGGGCAACAAAAAGTATAAAATAGTTATGTAAATAGTTATTTAATAAAATGTTTTACCCTGTTACTTTGCTGGTGTGTTGTATATATTTATAATATTTGCATAGGGTTTGTCGTTATTTTGGGTGGGTTGGGGTGGGCGGCGGAGTCGAGCTGTCTTGCAGCCATCATGGTGTGGAGCTAAGTTCATCTTACTAGTTTCGTATTTCTCATGAGGGGTTGTTCTTAATGTTTCTATTTTAGCGAGGTCAAAAACAGATCCCATTAGTGGCCTACTGATTTTGCTTGATTCCTTTTGTTTTTTTTTTACTATTTTTCACTATCTGCAAAGACTAAACAGAGTATTGCGACTCTGTGCTTGTTTGTAAATACAGAATGAACCAAAGAGAACCAATTCTAAAACAGTAAATGCTTGGATAGCAATCAATCAAATAGAGAGAGAAGCAGGCACGACGGATTACAACGGGGGCAAAGGCCTGCGTTAACTACCCATCACTATCTGCAAAGAGAGAGTACTGCTAAGAGAAAAGAGGGGGGGAAGGGGGGGCAGCGTTCAAAGCACATCAGCGTGCATAAACACGAAAATGTTTTTACCTATCATGTACTTGACATTTGACAGCATTTGATATTTGGTATTAAAAAACCATTGAAATTCACAGAAAAAACCATAGGTTTTAGGCCATATATAGTTAGGGATTTGCATATACAAAACCTTATTTTACTCGCACAAAACCATTGAAATTCGCATATATAGTTAGATGCGCTAACTATATATCGCGCACCCGCAATCCACTGCTGATGATGTCACATATTACATCATTCATGACATGGTCAGTGACATCACTGATGACAACTCAAATGACATCACTGATGACATCACTGATGACATCTCAAATTACATCACTGATGACATCACTGATAACATCACTGATGACATCTCAAATGACATCACTGATGACATCACTGATGAAATCTCATTTGCCATTACTGATCACATCACTGATGACATAATTCATGTGATAATACGATGAACCTCTTCAGACTCTAATATAACCTTAGATACACTCAGTGTGAACAGACACTCACAGACTGTCACTCATCCATGGAGTTACTCACACACCTAGTCAGTCATGCAAAGAATCAATCACACCTCCATTTCCTCAACTATACAGTTATACACACCTTACTTATTCAAACATATACTAACACATATTTACTCTCTTATACAATCCCTGATACAAGTTCACAATGATCCATACAGCCACTCACACATTTACTGGCTCTTATGCACAGTTATTTATATATGTCAACTCTCACATGTACTGTGTTTTACATATGTACTTTGACATGTAGCAATGAGATATCCATTCACTCACCAATACACTCATGCACACAGTCAACCGCCCATACAGCTGTTTCCACATGCACTTTTGAACCCATACATCTAGTGAACCAACTGCTCACACATCTATGCACAGAGTCATACACCTCCCAGCCACCCACACACACACTCAGTCTCCCATACAAATACTTGGGCAACCAATCAATAACCCAAATAGTTACTCATATAGCTACTGATCAACACATGCAGCAGTTTACAGAACAACAGACATAATGATGCACAAATTAAGACAGTTTAGTCACTAACCCATGCACTCAGTGAGACACATTTAATCACTCACTCATACAGTCAGTCATGCACCTACTAAATCCTTCATCCAGACACTTATACATCCACTCATTCTTCAATATGTAAGACATATTTTAACTTTACAGAAACATACAGTCACTGGATGTTGTCATCAGTGATGTCATCAGTGATGTCACTGACCATGTCATGAATGATGTAATATGTGACATCATCAGCAGTGGATTGCGGGTGCGCGATATATAGTTAGCGCATCTAACTATATATGCGAATTTCAATGGTTTTGTGCGAGTAAAATAAGGTTTTGTATATGCAAATCCCTAACTATATATGGCCTAAAACCTATGGTTTTTTCTGTGAATATATATATAGGTAGATAATATGCATATACACATAAATATGCAGCCTGAAATAGACCATACTAGGCTAAAAAAACTGCCATTATTGCATGTAACACCTTTACATTTGCTAAATAAAGACATATATAATACATTATATGAAAATGTAAAGAAGGAACACTGCCCTGGGTTTCTTTGAAACACACAACCTTTATTTTCAAAGGTAAAACAGGCAGGATCATAGAGGCAGATTTAGCCTAGATAGGCTGCATAGTAACAACTGAAAAACTTGGCGCCGTGCCTTTAAGACCTCCATGAGCCTCCAGGCTCCCATCATGCACCACAGGTGACAGTTAGGTCAGTTCTTTTTTCCGGCTCCTTCTGTGAGGATCCTGGAGCATTGAGCTCGCCAGTTCGTGATATTTTATTACTGTATTCTGGTATTTCTCTAATTTTTTCGTCTTTACTCGACGTCTTTAGTCATTGTTTGACTAATTCAACAATGTTTTCCTGGTTTTGACTATTTTTCCAGTCAGAATGCCGGCCTTGTTTGTTAAGTGCCCAGCCTGTGGTAAATAAATGGGCAAGTCAGATGCTCATTCGGTCTGTGTGGCTTGTTTACCATCTTCTCACAAGCCAGATCTCTGCTACCACTGCAGCAAGTTGTCTAATCGAACTCTCAGGGAGAGGGAGAAAAGCAGACTTCAGTCCCTGCATGACAGAGGAGAAACTCTGAGTGGAAGAGAAGATGTTCATTCCAAGAGGCCTTCTTCTCAGCACAAAGAGCGCAAAGACAAAGAGAAGAAGTGAAAACATCGATCCCCTACTGCTTCGAGGGACAGATCTTCTTCTAAGGTACCTCTGCAATCAAAATCGGCATCGAAATCACCATCGCGACGACCGTCGACGTCGAGGCATCCTTCGCCGTCGAAGAAGATCACGCCGTCGAAGCAAGGTGAGAAAAGACGTAGGCAGTCCAGGTCCGGCTCGCCTACGACTGCAAGAGGGCAGGACTCGACGTCGTCTCATCGACGTCGGCGGTCACCGCCGCGAGGCTCGGAACATAAGTCAAGGTCGCCGTCGAGAGGTGCCATGACGTCGACGTCGAACCGGCCAGCAGAGGTTTCGACATCGAAGAGCCCAAGCCAGGTGGCGTCGAGGCACACGACGTCGAGAAATCCGTCGAGGCGCATGACGTCGACGTCTAAGAGACCATCGCCGTCAGGGGAATCGCCGTCGAGGGCATCACCGTCGATGGAATCGCCGCAGAGGAAATAGATGCTGAGGAAATCGACGCCGAGGGAATCGATGTCGACGAGGAGATCGTCGTCGAGGAGGTCGTCGCCGGCGTCTCCTGCACCTAAGAAGCCTAGGAGGGTGTCTAAAGACCGGTCTAAGGCTAATACTGTGTCGTCTGGGAGTTCCTCTTCCTCCCCTGAACTGCAGATTGTGAAAGTCTCCCCAGAGCCATCGAGAGCACCTTCACCAGTTCAGCCGGCAACAAATATCACTCCACGCTGGCTGGGGGAGCTTAGAGACTGGAAGATAAGGAAAATAAATCTTCCAAGGTCTTATTCCAGGTCTCCTGTGTCTGCACGACCTGCTTCGAAAGCAAGATCCCCTCAAAAACTGGTGGTGCACTCGCCGAGAAGGCGTGAGCGTACTCCTCCGAGAAAATCTCCATCAGTGAGGAGGCGGACTTCACCTTCTCCTAGATCGTCACATCATTCTTCGAAGAGGCGCGATACTAGATCCTCTACAATATCTATAGATTCGAAAGGGGGCGTGTCATATAACGCATTACGCGACAACGTAGGTCCAGAATATAGTCAAAATGTCTCCACCAACCAGCGTTCGGAACACAACCCCTTTCAGCAGTCTAAAAAGTTCTGTTAAATGACAACAGAAGGGACAGGCAACAAGAACCATCAGTCAAAGAGGGGAGGGCAAGTTCTTCTCTACCGGGTCATGTTGGGGCGCTACCGGAACTGATCGAATTGGTAGTCTACAGTGTTTCTGGATGTTTCAGAATGAAGCTGGCGTCAGCATGAGAGCACCACCATCTCGTAGCTCAGTCGTGGCCATTCCACGAGCAATCATGGCAGCCGCTCCCCACCAGAAGCCTGCGGGAGTCGGGGGCCCCCAAGACTTTTGTAGAATCTTCAAGGCTGAGGGGACGCTTTCGAGAATGGGACCCAAGCCCTATCAGGCAAGCGTCCGAGTTCCAATGTGTCCCAGGGCCATTTTAGTGGACCACGCCCAAATCTGAAGAGCCGGCCGCCATTTTGAGAGTCCTGTGGCAGCCGCCTATCGTTGCATCGCAAGAGCGGGAGCAACTCAACTACATGGTGAGCGAGACGCTGTAGTCGCAAGAGCGGGCGGTAAACAGCTGAATGGCGGAAGAGGCACAGTGTAGCAAAAGCGGGCGGAAAAGCAACTGAAACGGTAAAGGGGCGCCCCACTACAGTGTGTCTTCAGGTCAAACGGATTGTGGGACAAGGTCCAGAATGGAAGAGTCATCAAAAGGCAAAAAGTTCCGCCGGACCCCGGGAGCCGGCCGCCTATGTCGGGGGCGATCTCAGGCCACACCAGGGCAACACGACTTGGGGAGGGGGCAGGAGCTAAGTGCCATCTCACCGCCCCTCGGGGGCCTCCGTCAAGCGGTTTAGGGAGGCACCGCATCACATTGTTTAACAATGCAGTCAGGTCCACAAACGGCCCTCACTTACTTTGAGAATAGTGAAGCTGCAGTAGGTGCAAATAAGCTTCAGACAGTGTTACAAGCGCTGCTTAGAACTCTGAACTATGGCACCCAACATCCAGAACTTATGCCATTTGAGCATGGCAGTGACATCGAAGCAACTCAGGGACCAAAACCATGAATGTACACTCACGTATGAAAATCTTACTTGGGGAGGGGGCAGGAGCCAAGCGCCCCCTCCTAGTCCGCGCCACCACACCGTATGTTGAAAATCTGAAGCCATCGTTCTACAAACTCAACCAGCCTTGGATGGAAAAATGTAGAAGAATGTACAAACTGAAAACCAGTTTTGGTCTGCATAGCATACGCAGCAACGCTTGCTATCAGAGTGCATGAGTTTCATGCTCGATCGATTGAGCTAGCCGGATCGGGCAACAAAAAGTATAAAATAGTTATGTAAATAGTTATTTAATAAAATGTTTTACCTTGTTACTTTGCTGGTGTGTTGTATATATTTATAATATTTGCATAGGGTTTGTCGTTATTTTGGGTGGGGTGGGGTGGGCGGCGGAGTCGAGCTGTCTTGCAGCCATCATGGTGTGGAGCTAAGTTCATCTTACTAGTTTCGTATTTCTCATGAGGGGTTGTTCTTAATGTTTCTATTTTAGCGAGGTCAAAAACAGATCCCATTAGTGGCCTACTGATTTTGCTCGATTCCTTTTGTTTTTTTTTACTATTTTTCACTATCTGCAAAGACTAAACAGAGTATTGCGACTCTGTGCTTGTTTGTAAATACAGAATGAACCAAAGAGAACCAATTCTAAAACAGTAAATGCTTGGATAGCAATCAATCAAATAGAGAGAGAAGCAGGCACGACGGATTACAACGGGGGCAAAGGCCTGCGTTAACTACCCTTCACTATCTGCAAAGAGAGAGTACTGCTAAGAGAAAAGAGGGGGGGAAAGGGGGGCAGCGTTCAAAGCACATCAGCGTGCATAAACACGAAAATGTTTTTACCTATCATGTACTTGACATTTGACAGCATTTGATATTTGGTATTAAAAAACCATTGAAATTCACAGAAAAAACCATAGGTTTTAGGCCATATATAGTTAGGGATTTGCATATACAAAACCTTATTTTACTCGCACAAAACCATTGAAATTCGCATATATAGTTAGATGCGCTAACTATATATCGCGCACCCGCAATCCACTGCTGATGATGTCACATATTACATCATTCATGACATGGTCAGTGACATCACTGATGACAACTCAAATGACATCACTGATGACATCACTGATGACATCTCAAATGACATCACTGATGAAATCTCATTTGCCATTACTGATCACATCACTGATGACATCATTCATGTGATAATACGATGAACCTCTTCAGACTCTAATATAACCTTAGATACACTCAGTGTGAACAGACACTCACAGACTGTCACTCATCCATGGAGTTACTCACACACCTAGTCAGTCATGCAAAGAATCAATCACACCTCCATTTCCTCAACTATACAGTTATACACACCTTACTTATTCAAACATATACTAACACATATTTACTCTCTTATACAATCCCTGATACAAGTTCACAATGATCCATACAGCCACTCACACATTTACTGGCTCTTATGCACAGTTATTTATATATGTCAACTCTCACATGTACTGTGCTTTACATATGTACTTTGACATGTAGCAATGAGATATCCATTCACTCACCAATACACTCATGCACACAGTCAACCGCCCATACAGCTGTTTCCACATGCACTTTTGAACCCATACATCTAGTGAACCAACTGCTCACACATCTATGCACAGAGTCATACACCTCCCAGCCACCCACACACACACTCAGTCAGTCAGTCAGTCAGGATATCTTTATTCGACTTATTACAAGTCATACAAAGAAACAAAAAGACAATAAAAACATGACATAGGATACATACATAACCCAACGTTGTCCTAAAAACATCCAACTACACACGCATTTAAAAAATACTATATACAAAATTAAGACGATACAAATACAAATCATTTCAGAGAAACCATGATAACCCTTAAAAATTGCTAAGGCGAAATTTGACCAGCAGCTTTCACCCTAGCTGCAGCCACTAAAAAATTTGCAATGCAAAAGGTTGTGCGAGGATTTGTCAGAAGCTGTAAATGAAGCAATGCTGGGCGTACCTGTGTAAAACCCGCTTCTTTTAGGATAGGGAGCAAGTATTTTTTCCTCTGCTCATGAAAGAAGCTGCAGAACATAACAAAGTGCATTGTGTCCTGCACCGAAAAGTCATCACAACTACAGGGTGGGGCTTGCTCTGGCTTCTGCCAACCCTTGAATGAACCTAAGTGGTAGTGTATCAGGTTAAACCTAAACTTGGTTAATAGGAACCTATGATAAGGGAAAGTAACAAAACTAAGATAAGGTGCGAGGGAGGGGGCACTAACCAAAAGGTTATGTGACCTAACTGATGGCTTCAGTAGTTCAACTTCCTCGCGTCACGCTTCCCTGCTTTCCCTAAATGCCTTTTTTATGTAACCTATATCCAAAGTCTGATTTTATCTGGGCATGAAAAGAGTTCAGGGCGACCCAAGTCAGTGAATGATTTGATTAGATAGGCCATCCATGGAATACTGCTATATTTATCTAAAGATAAAACATCTTTCAGTATTTTGTGATTCAGTGGGAGGTCTTCATTCAACCACATTTTCAGCCATAGGATCAGGGGCGCTAAGCTCAATAGATCTGACAAATATGGTAAACCCACCTCTTGATGGATTGAATAGGTTGGGGTTGACTGAGGTACAGAGAGAAGAGGATGGATTGAATAGGTTGAGGTTGACTGAGGTACAGAGAGAACATTTCCTCAACTATACAGTTATACACACCTTACTTATTCAAACATATACTACCACATATTTACTCTCTTATACAATCCCTGATACAAGTTCGCAATGATCCATACAGCCACTCACACATTTACTGGCTCTTATGCACAGTTATTTATATATGTCAACTCTCACATGTACTGTGTTTTACATATGTACTTTGACATGTAGCAATGAGATATCCATTCACTCACCAATACACTCATGCACACAGTCAACCGCCCATACAGCTGTTTCCACATGCACTTTTGAACCCATACATCTAGTGAACCAACTGCTCACACATCTATGCACAGAGTCATACACCTCCCAGCCACCCACACACACACTCAGTCTCCCATACAAATACTTGGGCAACCAATCAATAACCCAAATAGTTACTCATATAGCTACTGATCAACACATGCAGCAGTTTACAGAACAACAGACATAATGATGCACAAATTAAGACAGTTTAGTCACTAACCCATGCACTCAGTGAGACACATTTAATCACTCACTCATACAGTCAGTCATGCACCTACTAAATCCTTCATCCAGACACTTATACATCCACTCATTCTTCAATATGTAAGACATATTTTAACTTTACAGAAACATACAGTCACTGGATGTTGTCATCAGTGATGTCATCAGTGATGTCACTGACCATGTCATGAATGATGTAATATGTGACATCATCAGCAGTGGATTGCGGGTGCGCGATATATAGTTAGCGCATCTAACTATATATGCGAATTTCAATGGTTTTGTGCGAGTAAAATAAGGTTTTGTATATGCAAATCCCTAACTATATATGGCCTAAAACCTATGGTTTTTTCTGTGAATATATATATAGATAGATAATATGCATATACACATAAATATGCAGCCTGAAATAGACCATACTAGGCTAAAAAAAACTGCCATTATTGCATGTAACACCTTTACATTTGCTAAATAAAGACATATATAATACATTATATGAAAATGTAAAGAAGGAACACTGCCCTGGGTTTCTTTGAAACACACAACCTTTATTTTCAAAGGTAAAACAGGCAGGATCATAGAGGCAGATTTAGCCTAGATAGGCTGCATAGTAACAACTGAAAAACTTGGCGCCGTGCCTTTAAGACCTCCATGAGCCTCCAGGCACCCATCATGCACCACAGGTGACAGTTAGGTCAGTTCTTTTTTACGGCTCCTTCTGTGAGGATCCTGGAGCATTGAGCTCGCCAGTTCGTGATATTTTATTACTGTATTCTGGTATTTCTCTAATTTTTTCGTCTTTACTCGACGTCTTTAGTCATTGTTTGACTAATTCAACAATGTTTTCCTGGTTTTGACTATTTTTCCAGTCAGAATGCCGGCCTTGTTTGTTAAGTGCCCAGCCTGTGGTAAATAAATGGGCAAGTCAGATGCTCATTCGGTCTGTGTGGCTTGTTTACCATCTTCTCACAAGCCAGATCTCTGCTACCACTGCAGCAAGTTGTCTAATCGAACTCTCAGGGAGAGGGAGAAGAGCAGACTTCAGTCCCTGCATGACAGAGGAGAAACTGTGAGTGGAAGAGAAGATGTTCATTCCAAGAGGCCTTCTTCTCAGCACAAAGAGCGCAAAGACAAAGAGAAGAAGTGAAAACATCGATCCCCTACTGCTTCGAGGGACAGATCTTCTTCTAAGGTACCTCTGCGCTCAAAATCGGCATCGAAATCACCATCGCGACGACCGTCGAGGCATCCTTCGCCGTCGAAGAAGATCACGCCGTCGAAGCAAGGTGAGAAAAGACGTAGGCAGTCCAGGTCCGGCTCGCCTACGACTGCAAGAGGGCAGGACTCGACGTCGTCTCATCGACGTCGGCGGTCACCGCCGCGAGGCTCGGACCATAAGTCAAGGTCGCCGTCGAGAGGTGCCATGACGTCGACGTCGAACCGGCCAGCAGAGGTTTCGACATCGAAGAGCCCAAGCCAGGTGGCGTCGAGGCACACGACGTCGAGAAATCCATCGCCGTCGAGGCGCATGACGTCGACGTCTAAGAGACCATCGCCGTCAGGGGAATCGCCGTCGAGGGCATCGCCGTCGATGGAATCGCCGCAGAGGAAATAGATGCTGAGGAAATCGACGCCGAGGGAATCGATGTCGACGAGGAGATCGTCGTCGAGGAGGTCGTCGCCGGCGTCTCCTGCACCTAAGAAGCCTAGGAGGGTGTCTAAAGACCGGTCTAAGGCTAATACTGTGTTGTCTGGGAGTTCCTCTTCCTCCCCTGAACTGCAGATTGTGAAAGTCTCCCCAGAGCCATCGAGAGCACCTTCACCAGTTCAGCCGGCAACAAATATCACGCCACGCTGGCTGGGGGAGCATAGAGACTGGAAGATAAGGAAAATAAATCTTCCAAGGTCTTATTCCAGGTCTCCTGTGTCTGCACGACCTGCTTCGAAAGCAAGATCCCCTCAAAAACTGGTGGTGCACTCGCCGAGAAGGCGTGAGCGTACTCCTCCGAGAAAATCTCCATCAGTGAGGAGGCGGACTTCACCTTCTCCTAGATCGTCACATCATTCTTCGAAGAGGCGCGATACTAGATCCTCTACAATATCTATAGATTCGAAAGGGGGCTATTCGCCGACACTATCATCAACTCCTCCAAGTAGGATTTCACCGATTGATGACGTGGTGACCTTTAATGAGGTTCTCTGTCGTGGAGCGGCTAAACTTAATATCGAAATGCCGGTCTCTACTACCAAGACAACGGTCATTTTCGAGACTTTGCACCAAAAGCTAAAGTCAAGGCCCTTACTTCCTCTGGTGCCAGGTCTGTTGGAGCCAGCGGAACACAAGTTCTTAACTCCAGCAACACTGGGAGCGGTTCCTTCTCAGATCGCTAAGAAATATAAAGCACCGGACAATGATCCGTTCTTTTTGAGGGCTGAGCCAAACCCGGATTCTGTCATTGTCTCAGCAGCACGTAAGAATCAAACAGGAGCGGAGTCATCTTCTGGGCCGCCGGATAAAGACAGTAAGACTATGGACTCAGTAGGAAAGAGAACGTGTGCCACCTCTGCTTCCTACATGAAAGTCGCCAGCGCTTCGGCTTTGCTGGGTCGCTATGACCATGCCCTTTGGGACTCTATGTCTCGTTTCGCAGAGAAGCTTCCAAAGGAAGACAAACACGATTTTCTGGAGATTTTACATGAAGGTGAGCTAGTAGCTAACCAGGTGATAGTGCAGCCGCTGATGCTTCGGACTTATCTGCGCATGGTTACGCGCATGGTCTCTGCGCCAGGCGCTCCGTTTGGTTGAGGCTCACGGGTCTTAAGCCTGAGGCACAACACCGAATTCTTAACCTGCCCTTTAATGGAAAATCACTCTTTGGATCTCATGCTGATGAGGAGATGTCACGTATGAAAACAGAGCTTGATACAGTGAGAGCTGTTGGTCTTGTGAAAAGGAAGGATTTTAAGGAAAAGTACCGTCCGTATGACAGGAGACAGAACCAGCAGAGGGTTCAAACCCATCAATGGTCGTCTCAGCAGAATCAGGGAAGATCTCAGTTCTCCCAGCATCGTCCTGGTCGAGTGAGAGTTGGCATTTCCAAGCAGTCTGCACCTGGAAACAAGCAGCAGCAACAAAAACAGTGAGTTTTTGCTTCCCCTAAGCCCCTTGCCCACTCCGGTGGGGGGAAGTGTTCGTTTTTGCCTGGAAGAGTTGACAAACATCACAATACACAAATGGGTTCTGAATATTGTAAAGAATGGATATGTCATCAGATTCAAGTCCCCTCCGCCCTCCATTCCTCCACAAAAGTCTGTAACCCATCAGATTCATCTTTTGAGACAAGAAGTGTCTGCCTTGATCTTAAAGAATGCCATCGAGGAGGTCCCAAAGACACAGCGTCGGCAAGGCATTTACTCCCGATATTTTCTCGTTCCAAAGAAAGGTCCAAACAAGGAGTTCAGGCCCATACTAGATCTCAGGCGCCTCAACCAGTTCATTTGGCGAGAAAAGTTCAGAATGTTGGCCTTGCATCAAATAATTCCACTTCTGCATCAAGGGCACTGGATGTGCTCCATAGATCTTCAAGATGCTTATTTTCACATCCCCATCGCCCCAAAGCATCGGATGTTTCTAAGGTTTTGCATCCAAACAAGCCACTTCCAGTTCACAGTCCTACCCTTCGGGTAAAGTCAGCTCCTCGTACATTTTCAAAGTGCATGGCAGTCATAGCGTCTTTCCTGAGGAGGAAGCACATTTTCGTCTATCCCTACCTAGACGATTGGCTACTAAAGAGTGCGTCTCCGATTCTGCTTCAGCAACATCTCACGTTCTGCATACATCAGCTGCGGAGACTTGGCCTGCACGTGAACTTCAAGAAGTCTATCCTCAATCCAACGCAGAGGATACACTATCTGGGCGCACTACTGGATTCAAAGGACGCAAAAGCGTTTCCTTCGGAGGAGAGACTGTCCTCTATTCTCCTCAAGTGTCAAACGCTACTGAAGACTCCTCGTCCCACGGCCAGGCAGATCTCGTCTCTTCTAGGCTACATGGCTTCATGCATTTTTCTTGTTCCAAACGCCAGGCTGCACATGAGGCCTCTGCAACAGGCTCTGGAGGACCAGTGGTTCCAGTTCTCAAATCGTTGGGAGGACAAACTGTCACTACCCTGGTCAGTACAGATCTCCATCCGATGGTGGATGCAGCGGAGTCATCTGGTAGTGGGAGTCCCTTTCCAAGAGGACATGCCCAGACAATCACTGGTGACGGATGCGTCCCTTCAGGGATGCGGCGCTCATCTGGGATCGCTTCAAATTCAAGGAGTGTGGTCAGAGAAAGAAAGGCTGTATCACATAAACATGTTGGAACTCAGAGCTGTCCACCTAGCTCTCAAGGCTTTCTTTCCCGCGATCAAGACATCCTCCCTGCTTGTTCAAACGGACAATACAACAACGATGTACTATCTGAACAAGCAGGGCGGAACGAGATCCAGACCTCCGTCGCTCGAAGCGCAAGCAATCTGGAAGTGGCTTATGGCTCGGGGTATGAGCATATCGGCGGTCCATCTGCCAGGTGTCCTCAACATCCAAGCAGACGACCTAAGCAGACACTTCGCAGAAGCACACGACTGGGTCTTAAAAGAAGAAGTAATAAAAGATGTCTTTCAGGCCTGGGGGACACCAGAAATTGATCTCTTTGCAGACGCCGTCCAGATACCCACAACGAGGGTCCAAGGGGAATGCTCTATGGATGGACTGGTCAGAGACATTACTCTACGCTTTTCCACCGATTCCACTCATTCCCTTGGTGATCAAGAAACTATACAAGTCCAAGACAGACATGATCCTGGTGGCTCCGGATTGGCCACGCCAATCGTGGTACCCGGATCTCCTGTATCTGTCCAAAGTACCGCACAGGAGGCTTCCTTGCTGTCCGGATCTACTGACCAGAGAGAACGGCAGACTGTTCCATCCCAACCTGCCTCCCTGAAGCTAGCAGTATGGCTTCTGAGTTCGTCCAATATGGGCACTTAGGCCTCTCGCAGGACTGTATGCACATTTTAAGAGAGGCAAGGAGAGCTTCTACAAGAAAGTTGTATGCTTTCAAGTGGAAGCGGTTTTTCATGTGGTGTGTTACTGAAGGTCATGACCCGATTCGAGGTCAAGAACAGGTACTGTTCCCATACTTACTTTCTTTGGCCAAAGCAAGTTTACAGTATTCTTCTATAAAGGTCCATCTGGCAGCAATAACAGCATATCGAAAGTCTCCCACTCAGGTTTCTTTTTTTCAAATGCCAGTGGTGAATGATTTTCTGGAGGGTCTCAAGAAAGTTTACCCTCCGGTGAGGGCTCCTTCTCCACCTTGGGAGTTGAATGTGGTTTTGTCCAAATTGATGGGTCCCCCATTCCAACCTATTCATAAGGCGTCCCTTCAACATCTGTCGTGGAAGGTGGCCTTCTTAGTAGCTATCACTTCTGCGCACAGGGTGAGCGAGATACAGACCTTTTGTTCTACAGAACCTTATCTCGTTTTCCATGCAAATAGAGTGGTACTTCGCACTCATCCAAGATTCCTTCCTAAGGTGATCTCGGATTTTCACATTAACCAGTCAGTTACACTGCCTAAGTTTTTTGCTAGTCTGAACACTCCAGCTGAGAAAGCTCTACACTCTTTGGACCTAAAAAGAGTGCTGAAGTTTTATCTTGACAAGACCAAGAGTGTTCGAAAGTCTGGTCATTTGTTTGTGAACTATGGCCCTCTGAATACAGGCTTGTCTGCATCTAAGAGGTCCATTTCTAGATGGATTGTTTCATGCATTATGTTATCTTATCAGTTGGCACGGAAACAGCTCCCGGGCAAGCCGAGAGCGCATTCCACTAGAGAAAAAGGTGCTACGATAGCAATGCTTAAAAATGTTCCTATTCATGAAATTTGTAAGGCAGCTACGTGGCGTTCGGTCCATATCTTTGCACGCCATTACTGCCTTGATTCTGATACTCAGGCGGATGCTCAAGTTGGTCAAGCATCCCTGAGGAATCTGTTTGGGTAATGTTTATTAGTATACTGTTTAGAGAGACTGGTATTTGTCCGCAGGGTATGGGATGGGCTTGCTACTCTATTCAGTGCTTATGACTATTGATGAGTATCCCCTGGAAGAGAAGGATAAGTTACTTACCTGTAATCCTAGTTCTCTTCCAGGGGTATACTCATCAAAGTCATAAGCAACCCACCCTCCTCCCCGGGCGAATACCGGGACTATCTATTTTTCCATGTTACCCATGCTGTGATTACACTGTTATACGCCGTCCAAAAAGAACTGACCTAACTGTCACCTGTTGTGCATGATGGGAGCCTGGAGGCTCATGGAGGTCTTAAAGGCACAGCGCCAAGTTTTTCAGTTGTTACTATGCAGCCTATCTAGGCTAAATCTGCCTCTATGATCCTGCCTGTTTTACCTTTGAAAATAAAGGTTGTGTGTTTCAAAGAAACCCAGGGCAGTGTTCCTTCTTTACATTATCATATAATGTATTATATATGTCTTTATTTAGCAAATGTAAAGGTGTTACATGCAATAATGGCAGTTTTTTTAGCCTAGTATGGTGTATTTCAGGCTGCATATTTATGTGTATATATATATATATATATATATATATATATATATATATATATATATATATATATATATATATATATATATATATATATATATATATATATATTCACTGAAAAAACCATAGGTTATAGACCATATATAGTTAGGAATTCGCATTTACAAAACCTTATTTTACTCACACAAAACCATTGAAATTCCATATATAGTTAGTTGCACTAACTATATATCGCGCACCCGCAATCCACTGCTGATGATGTCACATATTACATCATTCATGACATGGTCAGTGACATCACTGATGACATCACTGATGACATCTCAAATGACATCACTGATGACATCACTGATGACATCTCATTTGACATTACTGATCACATCACTGATGATATCATTCATGTGATAATACGATGAACCTCTTCAGACTCTAATATAACCTTAGATACAATCAGTGTAAACAGACACTCACAGACTGTCACTCATCCATGGAGTTACTCACACACCTAGTCAGTCATGCAAAGAATCAATCACACCTCCATTTCCTCAACTATACAGTTATACAAACTTTACTTATTCAAACATATACTAACACATATTTACTCTCTTATACAATCCCTGATACAAGTTCACAATGATCCATACAGCCACTCACACATTCACTGGCTCTTATGCACAGTTATTTATATATGTCAACTCTCACATGTACTGTGTTTTACATATGTACTTACTTTGACATGTAGCACTGAGATATCCATTCACTCACCAATACACTCATGCACACAGTCAACCGCCCATACAGCTGTTTCCACATGCACTTTTGAAACCATACATCTAGTGATTCAACTGCTCACACATCTATGCATAGAGTCATACACCTCCCAGCCACCCACACACACACTCAGTCTCCCATACAAATACTTGGGCAACCAATCAATAACCCATATAGTTACTCATATAGCTACTTATCAACACATGCAACAGTTTACAGAACAACAGACATAATGATGCACAAATTAAGACAGTTTAGTCACTAACCCATGCACTCAGTGAGACACATTTAATCACTCACTCATACAGTCAGTCATGCACCTACTAAATCCTTCATCCAGACACTTATACATCCACTCATTCTTCAATATGTAAGACATATTTTAACTTTACAGAAACATACAGTCACTGGATGTTGTCATCAGTGATGTCATCAGTGATGTCATTTGAGATGTCATCAGTGATGTCATCAGTGATGTCACTGACCATGTCATGAATGATGTAATATGTGACATCATCAGCAGTGGATTGCGGGTGCGCGATATATAGTTAGTGCAACTAACTATATATGGAATTTCAATGGTTTTGTGTGAGTAAAATAAGGTTTTGTAAATGCGAATTCCTAACTATATATGGTCTATAACCTATGGTTTTTTCAGTGAATTTTCAAGGTTTTGTAAATGCTAATTCCTAACTATATATGGTCTATAACCTATGGTTTTTTCAGTGAATTTTCAAGGTTTTGTAAATGCTAATTCCTAACTATATATGGTCTATAGCCTATGGTTTTTTCAGTGAAAATATATATATACATACATATATAAACATATATCATCTGTGTATCTATATAAATACAAACATAAATGCATGCATACATATACTTATATGCATACAGATGCATGTTATTTACATGAAAGTTGAAAAAACACTAATAAAAGCAAAGCTAAAAAGCCACCTCATTACAAACAGAATGGCTTTAACTTAAACGAGGGCGAGATCTATTGCATTTTCAATGCTTGTTTACTTTGGTTCCATCAAGAAGGCATTCAGATGTGTCACACATTTGCCATAAATTCTGAATGTTAGCACTCTAGTTGCACATTAGATCACTGTAGTAAAGCTACTGCTCACCAGGGACGTCTGCTGCTGGTATTCAAAGTGCATGTTTCAGTCTGCATGTCAGAATTTTTTTAATGAAATAGAAGAGGATTTGAGAAGTCACTCAAAATGATCCCTAATTTTTCTTTCTGAAGCACTAATCATACTTTCTATGGCAAAATTAACCCCCTCATGTTGTTCCTTTTTAAATTGAGTGTTTTCAGACTTACCACTTCATTCCAATCAAGATGGCTTCTGGTGTGCCATACTTTTGTCATAAGTAAGACTGTTAGCGCTCTAGTTGTTCTTTAGAACACTCTGGGACATTCTGTCATTGGGCTATACTTGGGGTACATCTGGGTGATATTTGGGCTACATTTAGGCTCTTTTGTCTCTGGTGGCCATCTTGGGAGACTGTATGTCAGAATTTTTTAATGAAATTGAAGAGGGTTTGAGAAGTCACTCAAAATGTGCCCTAATTTTTCTTTCTGCAGCACTAATCATAATTCATATGGCAAAATATACCCCCTCATTTTGTTCCTTTTTAAATTAAATGTTTTAAGAGTTACCACTTTATTCCAATCAAGATGGCTTCAGGTGTGCCATACCTTTGTAATAAGTAGGACTGTTAGCGCTCTAGTTGTTCTTTAGAACACTCTGGGACATTCTGTCATTGGGCTATACTTGGGCTACATCTGGGTGATATTTGGGCTACATTTGGGCTCTTTTGTCTCTGGTGGCCATTTTGGGAGACTGCATGTCAGAATTTTTTAATGAAATAGAAGAGGATTTGAAAAGTCACTCAAAATGTGCCCTAATTTTTCTTTCTGCAGCACTAATAATACCTTCTATTGCATAATATACCCCCTTATTTTGTTCCTTTTTAAATTAAATGTTTTAAGAGTTACCACTTTATTCCCATCACGATGGCTCCAGGTGTGCTATACCTTTGTAATAAGTAGGACTGTTAGCGCTCTAGTTGTTCTTTAAAACACTCTGGGACATTCTGTCATTGGGCTATACTTGGGCTACATCTGGGTGATATTTGGGCTACATTTGGGCTCTTTTGTCTCTGGTGGCCATTTTGGGAGACTGCATGTCAGAATGTTTTAATGAAATAGAAAAGGATTTGAGAAGTCACTCAAAATGTGCCCTAATTTTTCATTCTGCAGCACTAATCATACTTTCTATGGCAAAATATACCCCCTCATGTTGTTTCTTTTTAAATTAAATGTTTTAAGAGTTACCACTTTATTCCAATCAAGATGGCTTCAGGTGTGCCATACCTTTGTAATAGGTAGGACTGTTAGCGCTCTAGTTGTTCTTTAGAACACTCTGGGACATTCTGTCATTGGGCTATACTTGGGCTACATCTGGGTGATATTTGGGCTACATTTGGGCTCTTTTGTCTCTGGTGGCCATTTTGGGAGACTGCATGTCAGAATGTTTTAATGAAATAGAAAAGGATTTGAGAAGTCACTCAAAATGTGCCCTAATTTTTCATTCTGCAGCACTAATCATACTTTCTATGGCAAAATATACCCCCTCATGTTGTTTCTTTTTAAATTAAATGTTTTAAGAGTTACCACTTTATTCCAATCAAGATGGCTTCAGGTGTGCCATACCTTTGTAATAAGTAGGACTGTTAGCGCTCTAGTTGTTCTTTAGAACACTCTAGGAGGCTGCAGTAGAACACAAAGGAATCAACTGACAGTCTCTGTCCTTGTTGGATGTACATGTTTTACTGAGAATGTCAGACTTCATTTTCACATGACTGAGAAAGATAATGTGAATTTACAGAAAATATGCTTTCAGTTTAGCTTATAGATCCCCTTCCAAACCACTGTGGGAAAATCATGAGATATTAGTTTTCTTTCAAACAATATTCATGATATCACAGCAGAAGGTTTTTTCACATGGTAAAATCACCTTAGAACCCACCACAATTCCTAAAACGAGTATGGTACCATCAACAAATGATTTATAATGTAACTAAAGTCCTAAAACCCTCTATTAACTACAATGCTTTTTAATGAGGTGCTATCATGTATATTGGTCCCAAGATGGCTGCCAACACTTCTTGGATGAAGTGCTGACAGCCAATCAGATCAGATGTGTGGTTAGGCTCCGCCCAGATATATATCTTTTTTTGAACCTAAATTACTCAAAATCCACTGGAGCGCATATATTGAGACCTAGCAAAGGCACATCGGGCTAACAGTCCCTACAATTTTGCCAGGTTTCGTGCAAATCCATTCAGCCGTTCGAGCTAAAAGTGAGGCCAACCGCCCTATGGAAATTAACATGGGAAAAACGCGTTTTGGGACCCCCCTTTTTTCTCGGCCCCCCCTTGATGAAACCCCCCCAAATTGTCAGGGGCTGCTCAGAAACAAAATGTTCCATTTTCCTGAAATTTTCAGCCAATTCCGTCCACAAACGCCAAAGTTATTAGACATAGAATTTTCAAAAATCCCATAGAGAAAAAATCCTAACTATATATACCTACTGGCGACCGCCAGTAGGTAATATATATATATATATATATATATGGGTTTTTTATGTGTATTTAGTATATACATATGTAGATATCTCCAAGCTCCAAGGTTGCCCTCATGTAGGAATCACTCAAAACGCCGTTCATAGGTGCCACACCTGTAATGGTACGAGTGGAAGGCAGGTACAGAAAGCATTTAGCAGTTCAGAGCGTCTATGGTGCCTGACGCGTTTCGAAGTCATAACCCTTCTTCCTCAGAGGCTAAGACGCTGTGAAAATGTGCATGCTGTGGGCTCTAATTAGTACATAGAAGACCCGCCCTGGATGGGCCGCTCCCAGTGAGCGAGTGATGCTGGATCTTGTAGTCCACAACAATATACACCATGTGACTGCTGCCGTTTCAAGCCCCTGGATGGGCCTCTGTGCTTGCCCTCCTCTCTCAATCCACTGCGACGTTTCCAAAGGAGAACCGGCAGTTTGACGGCTCCCCTGGCTCCCACTTTTCAAATGGGGTGGTGCATTCCCGACGGCAGGGCTGCCGCCAAAATCTCCAAGCTCCAAGGTTGCCCTCATGTAGGAATCACTCAAAACGCCGTTCATAGGTGCCACACCTTTAATGGTACGAGTGGAAGGCAGGTACAGAAAGCATTTAGCAGTTCAGAGCGTCTATGGTGCCTGACGCGTTTCAAAGTCATAACCCTTCTTCCTCAGAGGCTAAGACGCTGTGAAAATGTGCATGCTGTGGGCTCTAATTAGTACATAGAAGACCCGCCCTGGATGGGCCGCTCCCAGTGGCCCATCCAGGGCGGGTCCACATATGTAGATATATGCATATTATTGGCTATTGCTCCGGGGTCCCGCATGTGGGCAGGACTATTCAGTGCTTATGACTTTGATGAGTATACCCCTGGAAGAGAACTAGGATTACAGGTAAGTAACTTATCCTTGTCTGCACGTGTGTCCTCTTCAGGAAGCACTGAACATCCAATGGGTGCAGGTCAACGGAAAATTCGACGACTTGATTCAAGTAACTTCACCCATGGTCTCCTCACTACTCTGGTGGACACAGGCTTGTCATCTGTCACAAGGCTTACTATTCCTGCTTCAAGCTTCTCCCCTGGTGAAAACAACAGATGCTTCTCTGGAGCTTTCCTACTTGAAGTTCAGATCAACTGCAAATGCCACTATCTCAACTAAACCTTCATATAAATCTTCTCAAACTAAAAGCGGTGTTCCTTGCTCTGCAAGCCTTCTTACCCAGAATGAAGAATTCCTTGGTGCTTGTCAGGACAGACAATGCTACGACAATGCCCTACTGAAACGAGCAAGGAGGAATACAATCTCTTCCTTTGTCTCAAGAAGCTCAGCTGATTTGGAACTGGGCAATTCAGCACAAGGTCTCACTGACAGCGTTGGTCCCGTGTATCTGCCTATACCTTTCCTCCCTTTCATCTTCTTCCAATGATGCTAAAGAAGATAAAGGCAGAACCCAGCAAAATCATTTTAATAGCCCCGGCATGACCCCGCCAACACTGGTACACGGAACACTGCAACCTTCGATGCCCCCTCAAACTGATTCTGTCTCTATTAACGATGAACCAGGGACAAGTACAACATCCAGACCCCGGTTCTCTGAGGTTATCCGCTTGGCTGCTGAGTCCCAGGAGTTTCAACACCTAAAGATCCCACAGGAATGCAGAGAAGTCCTAGCTCAGGCTCGAGCGGACAGTAACAACAGAACATATTCTTTAAAGTGGAAAAGATTCTGTATTTGGTGTGGATCAGCTAAGGTGCACCCTCTATGGGGTCATCTCCAGAGAAGATTTTGCTCTACCTCCTCCATCTGGCACGTACAGGTTTGACTCATGCCTCAATCAAAGAACACTTTGCGGCTATCTCTCATTTCCGGAGATCATCTGACATCCCATATAACAAGATAAAAACGGCATAAAAAACGAGAGGGTGGCCGTGATTAACCGGGCAAAAAAAAGCCTCGAACACGCAAAGCACCCCGCGAACACGCAAAGCGCCCCGCAAACACCCGCAAACACGCAAAAATAAAACCCCGCAAATTCACACGAATTCGCGAATTTTGCGGATCGCAAAAGCGCGTATTGCGAATTTGCAAAATTCGCCCATGCTTAATGAAAAGGTCAATTCAAGTTGAGAACCCTACTGTGCACAGTGTACATAGAAGCTAGTAGTCAGTACAGTTATAGAACAATGTTTTTTTTCCACTTATTTTAACAAAATCTGAATACATACAGTATAATTCTCTCTGCATTAAATAAATCAAGGTTGAATTTCCTACTGTCTATAGTATAGATGCAAAGGTGAATTCAAGTTGTATACCCTTTTGTCCGCAGTGTAGATCTTAGGGTGGAGTGTATTATCAGCAATCATAGTGGAGGTGGAAGATCGAACATGTATGCAGCGTGCATTTTATTATTCAACTAAATGTATAAGTGATATAAAATACGTTTTTCAAAGAAGCATAATAAAGGGATATTGTGTAGGGTTTGATAGGTGTTATACTTAGTTTGGTTTCTACTTAGTTAGTGGTATCTAAAACAAGAAGGTTCTGTGGAGCCTGCGTGGTCCGGGCAGGCTGTACTGATAGTAATGTTTTTTGTGTTTTGAATGGTGCATTAGTAAGGCCACGTGATAATAATTTTTGGTGCACTGAGTTACTAGTATCTTTGGTGCTTAGCGTGTGCATAGTCTGCGATGATGCGTGGTCTGGGGGAGGGGGCACAATACAATTGTCTCTGCATTAAATTAATCAAGGTTGAATTCCTTATTGTCCATAGTATATATGCAAAGGTGACTTCAAGTTGTGAACCCTGCTGTCCGTAGAGTACATCGAAGGCTGTAGTTGACACAGACATCGAGGAATACTTTTTTTGTTACATACTTTAACAAAATCTGACGACACCGTACTATTTTTCTGCCTTAAATAAATCGAGACTGAATTTTATGTTGTCTGTAGTGCTTATGTGCCACTGGTATCAAGCGGTAAACTCTTTTGATCGCAGTGTACATTTGAAAACAGAACTCACTACAGTCATTGAGGAATGTTTTTTGTGGCATCCTTTAACAAAATAATCTTTGCCTTACATAAATCAAGGATATCTTGAATGCTGTCTGTAGTGTAGATGGAAAGCTGAATTCAAGTTGAGAACTCTGTTGTACGCAGTGTAGATTTAAGGCAGTAGTCGATACAAAGATCGATGAATGCTATTTTGTCACAGTTAACAGAATCTGAGGACACAGTACAATTGTTTCTGCCTTAAATAAAGCAAGGCTGGATTCAATGCTGTCCGTAGTGTTGATGCAAAGCAGAATTCAAGTTGTGAACCCTGTTGTACGCAGTGTAGATTGAAGGCAGTAGTCGACACAAAGATCGATGAATGCTATTTTGTCACAGTTAACAGAATCTGAGGATACAGTACAATTGTCTCTGCCTTAAATAAAGCAAGGCTGGATTCAATGCTGCCCGTAGTGTTGATGCAAAGCTGAATTCAACTGGTATCATGTTGTTAACTCTACTGACTGCAGAATAGATTGAAGGAAGTTCTCAGCACAGAAACTGTAGACAAATTTAGATCCGAAGTTGAATTCAAGTTGTGAAGCCTGCTGTCTGCAGTGTCGATGGAAACCACTAGTCGATACAGACGTAAGTCTGCGGTGCTGTGGCACTGAGTTTGCAATCGGCCTGTATCAAGGAAGCACGCGGTCATGGCGACAGCCACGTGGCAGGGTGGGGACCTTCGCTACGCCGCCGTCTCATCTCTTTGCAGAAGTGAACCACGATCAAGGCGTAGCCTAATTATTTATAGTTGTACGTTGACGTTGGGTTACGTTGGACTAGCCTAATCTGCTTCTGTTTCAATAGGGGGGTGAACACAGCTACATGACCGAAATATTCCCCAGTTTCTGAGATAATATGGTTGCGTCCACTATTCAATACACTACACTTATCAATGGTATATCTACACACTGAAAAGTTTTTGATTTCTATAGTGAATTGTGTATAGTATTTCACTGGTAGTCTTAAAGTTGTGTACATTATTGTTGATGTTCGAGTTCTTTCCCTTGTACAAACTTGGTTGCCACATCTCTGTAGATTAAGTTAGTGTGCTGTTGAGGGGATATATTATTTTGGAAAGGTTTGTTGTCCTGTTTTGCGCTGCCTTTGAGGTAGTAGTAAGGAGAGGTCCGTGCGGGTGGTTGTAGTGGTAGTGACGCTGAGTATTGTGATTTTGTTGGGTGTTGGAAGTGTATAATTACAATCTCTAACACATATTGACCTTTAAACATGGGTGTGAGTTGGATGTAATTCACGTAGTACATGTTCGACGTTCTTACAGTAGTTAAATGTTGATATTAATTTGTTAGTGGTAAATGGAACTATTGCCTGATTTTTTTACGTAGCATTGCAGATTTGGTTTCTGCTTGAAAATATGGAGAAGTGGTCAACATAATAAGTAGAAATTGTCATTTAAGAAACCTTTGAAATTCATTGAAAAAACCATAGGTTTCAAGCAGGTTATAGTTAGGAATTATCATTTAAAAAACCTTTGAAATTCACTGAAAAAAACATAGGTTTCAGGCAGGTTATAGTTAGGAATTAGCATTTAAAAAACCCTAGATATTCACTGAAAAAAACAGGTTTTAGGAATGTTATAGTTAGCTGGACATTTCACTCATACAAAACCATTGAAATTCCTCCTTTATAGTTAGTTGTACTAACTGTAACTCTTGCGTCCGCAAACCACTGGTGATGATGTCACATATTACATCATTATATAGATGCATATATGTTTGCATATATGTTTGTAACATATATGTTTGTGTGTTTCCGGGGTCCAGCGCATGGGTGGGAGTATTCAGGTGCTTATGACTTTGATGAGGATACCCCTGGAAGAGAACTAGGATTACAGGTAAGTAACTAATCCATCTTGGTGAATTTCAATTACTGGTAAGTAACTTATTATCTTTCAGCAGATACAGCCACACTCCAAAGTCATGCATTTGGCAGATGCAACCCCACAACACTCATTTATGCTCTGCTCCTCCTCGATCTCAGTGCAGCCTTTGACACTGTGTCCCACCCACTTCTCCTAAAACGCCTTGGAGAAGGGGGGTGGATAAGGTGGTACTTGAATGGTTGAGATCCTTTTTAAGAGAGCGGAGCTTTCAGGTGACCCAACACCCGCACTTCTCTAAAATCATTTTGCTGGCCCAAGGGGTCCCCCAAGGATCTATATTGAGCTCCACTCTCTTTAATCGGTATGTGGCCCCACTAGCAGAGCATGTGTAGAGTTATGGGATCAATAGCGTGTCATATGCGGATGACACGCAACTGGTGGTTTCCCTGTCTCAGTCTCCAGAGGTGGCAGCCAAAATTTTCTATAACTGCCTTCAAGACCTAGCACTCTGGATGACAAATAACTGTCTGCAACTTAACAGCAGTAAAACTGAACTTTTGGTGGTGGGAAAGACACCCTCTATTTGGTCCTCTGCCTGGTGACTACAGTCAGTGCGTTCCAATGTGCTTGTCCGAGATTGGCCACATTGCTGTTTCCAAAATGGTTATGCTTCCCTTCCTCCTGTATTATTTCGCTAACTTTCCCGTTATTCTTCCCCATATCTTCTTCCAGTATTTGCTGAAGGTCTTAGAGAACTAATATGGCACAACTCTCATAGACTGAAGGCCCTCTCTAAACTGCTGCTTACACACTACCAATGAGGCCTCAGACCCCTCATTTTGCTTATCATTGTAAGGCGACCCAATTTGAATGGCTCTTCCACTGGATGGTGGATCGGTGCTCCAAAAAACACCTGCTCAACTGGTACTCCACCAAATCGGCCCGTGCTATTGACGTTGTTGGCACAAGGGATTCGGCCTAAATATGGTTTCCCCGCCTTCTCTGGGTGGCACTTGAATGCCTTGACAGGGCATGTAAGTTCACTAAACACATGTCTCCATATGCAACCACATTATTCCTGCTTGCAGAGACCAGGTCGGGCTCTGCACCTTAGGGGACCTTTTCCAGAACAACAAGCTTCTCTCATTCCCAACCTTGATGAAGCACTATGACCTTCACAAGAGTCAGTTTCTCCTATATGCCTCTTTTAAAGGTTGTCTCAAGGATATAAGGGAAATTTTGAATGCAGAGCCGGTTGCCCTCCCGCTCATACAAGCTCTGCTCACACAGGGTAGCAGTCGCAGACTGGTCAACCCTAGAGGGACATATGGGATGCAGATTTCGGCAGATTTCTCCATAAGGAGTCAGTAAAATGTTGGGAATACCCGAGGAAGATCCCTCAAAATTCCCATCTACAAAGAAACCAGTTTTATACACTACATAGGCCCTATCCCTCCCCTCAGCAGTCTCTAGATTTTTCCATGGAGCCCAGATTTCTGCACCAGATGCGGCTCCACTGTGGCAGGTATGAAACACATGTTGTAGGACTGCCTACTGCTCCGCCATCTCTGGGAGACCGTGATGTCAAGACTTGAGGTAATCACAGGTATACAGGGAGCGGACTCTTGGGAGGGGGCCCTAGGCATTTACACGAGATCTTGTAGACAAAAAACAGCAGCACGCTTCTTCGATCTCCCCCTCATCTTGAATAGAAGGACCATAGCAATGAAGTGGAAGTCTCCACTGTCCCCGTCCATCAAGGCTTAGTTTCATACCCTGTCACAAGGGATGAAAGCTAAGGTAACAGCCTTTCATAGAGAGGAGGTCAGAGGCTTATGCCTTTGGCCCAAAGCCCATAATTGGGAGACATTACTCTCTAGATTGATAATACTATAGCAACCCAACATCAGAAGCTCACAGTCCAGCCTCTCACTCCTTCCAGGGGGAACACTGGCTCTCCCTGCCACAAAAACATTAGACCCTGACAAAAACCCAGGACCACCACGCATAACAGAGCCCAACACTCGATACAACTGGACCTCCAACCCTCTGCTCCCTCCACACTTACCAGCTCTGAGATTAATCCTGCACAGCTTGTGTGCCTCAGGTTTTACATTGTTAGGTTCCCAGCATCCTACATGGGAAAAGACCTCCTCACCCTCAATGCTCTCTCCCCACCAATGCCTCACTGCCAGCACCTCGGAATAGACGCAAGTGAGTGCGTGAATAATCATTACCCAAATGTAATATTATTATTTGTCTCGTCGAATTAGGGGCCTAGCGGAAACCGGATTGATATATTGTGCAAAACAAAAGGAGAATAGTGAAACCTAGGATTATCAGACTATCAAGGTACAGGGGATAGGCAAGTTTTCCTACTCCAGTGTGCGTAAAACATGACTATTAGCTGCAGACAACCAGTAGTCTTGTCATGTTCTGGTCATGTGGATGGTAGGCCCTTGTGTATATGCATCCATTTTGCTCAAAAGAATATAAAAGAGAAAAACATGTTCAATACCGGTCAGATGGCTCATGACAGAAGCCATAGAAACGTACCGGCAAGATATCTCATCAACACGGCACAAGGGACTTGTTGGAATGGGCGAATACAATGTCAATGATTACCGTGATGTGTGCAGGATGGACAACAACAATACCAATAAATGCAATATCAACGTATGACATAACCTGTGCACGCACGACCATACCAGTACCTGTCAATGCAATGTCAATGTATCTCATAACCTGTACTCACACAGTAGCGCCCACACCAGCAATGACAATATCGATGTATGTCATAATCCATGTTCAAATGCAGTGGCGGCTCTTCTGCTAAGGTGGAGGAGTTTTTCCCCCACTGCTCATTAGGAAAAACAAAATGATAACGTATTATTATCATTTTATTTTTCCTATTGAAGTCAGTGGCTCTCGGGCGGTTCTGGCCAGAGCATGACTGCTTGGCTGGCCCTCTCGGGCCTGACAAACAGTCCTGCACACTTTGCAACTTCCCCACCAGGCTTGCTTTATACAGCCTGGTGAGAAACATATGAGCGCCTAACCATGGTACTCAGACCAATCACAATGCTGCATTGCAGTGTTTTGATTGGCTATGGGGAGCCCGGGTGCTTCCTACTGCTTCCAGCTGAAGGCGGAGACAGGAAGAAGAAGAGGAGGGGCCGGCCGGCCAACCCAGATAAATGTTTTTTTTTCATTTCTACCACCGCCTCTCCATCCCCTTCCCCCCACTACCGTCTGGTAGCAGCCACTACTGTTTTCGCCTCATATGTGAATATCAATTGAATATCTTCTGCGGATATTTCCAATAAAAGCAGTCCAAATTCTCTCATGTGTTTAAGAAAAGCATGTATCAAGAAGCCATCTGTACATGATCACTACATTAGGAGCTAGTAGTACTAGTGGCAAGGTTACGGAGTCCACTTTGCATGCCAATGTACAGCATTACATCACATACAACTTTCACATTGTTCTTAAAACCCTCTGATGTCAATAACTTTTGAATTCCAACAATATGGAACAGGACCTAGAATTTGTACGCTTTATAGCTTCGCTTTACCAAGTATTCGTTAACACACACTCATTTATACTGGATCCTATTCCTTACGGGAGGATTCAGGGCTGCTGTTTTAAAGAGGTATCTTCATCAGGATGCTTTCTGTTCCTTTCTTTGTAGTTGCTGTCAGTGAGTAAGTGTTGTTAAGCTGCTTTAAAATGTTTTACTTAAAATGCTCCAATGTCCTCTAAAATGACAAAGACTAAGAGAGAACCAGTGTTGCAAATAAGTCACTTTTTCATATAGTTTCTTCTGTTTGAATGATGAACGTTTTCCTGGATTTGAAAATGAACGTATGTTAAAGTTAATATATGATAATGTTTGTTAGGTAAATGTAGCATAAACAGTCAGAATCTGGAGAAGACCACAGAAAGAGCAAACCATAATATTTCAGCGGAGAAAGTGGTAAGTAATTATTTTTTCTAAAATGTTTTGCAGAAAATTAGAATGACTTAACAACAGCAGTATAAAATCAAGTGGCATGGCCTTAACAATACCAGATTCACTTATAGCTGTTCAAAGATCTAGGAAAGATGAAAAACACTGGTGCACAAGCTGCACAACTTAATTTATGCACATGTACTGGATCTAGTTACCATGTTTTTTCCACTGTGTGAAGATCTAAGACTTATTCTCAGAGAGTTACTATGATAATTACCGGCAAGAAATTTGTTAGTTGTGCAGAATGTGAGTTCTGCGCAATTAATAGGTCCACAGTTGTCTCCTTTCTGGGAACCAAGCAGCCCATTGTAGCACTTGACTGTCTCAGGGTAGCGAAGAAGAGTAGTCCAATGCCTACTCAGGGGATGTGGGATGGGCTAGTAAGGCTAAATCGCTGGCATGCAATGCCAACATTCAAAAAATGATTGGCCACACAGTTCTTTTTCTTTGAAAAAGGAAAAGTAAATTTCTCTTCCAGGGGATACTGTTCAATACTACAAATAACAATGGGGGAGAGAGAGAGAAAGCGGTGGATTCGTTCTCCCTGGTACTATAAATAAACAATCGGAATCCGCCTAAGTGGGTGATGTGTTCCCTACTGTGGTGGGGAGCACATAGTGTTTTTAAAATAGCCCTCACACACCAAAAGGACCCTTGGTGTCATGCTTCATCATTGGGGTCTTCGCACCCCTCTACGGGATGCAGCGTGCTACAACCTGCGACTACGCGGGAGCACTGAATATCAAACTATGCGTGGTGCATGTGAGGGTTGCGTGTGAGTATGTGGTAGAGAAATTTAAGTGAGTGAGCTGTTTAAAAAGTGCCTGGCTCGTGGGGATAGTCAATTAAATTTTAATGAACCCCCTGGCAGGTACTGTTAAAAAAGGTTCAAGTCGAGGGGGTTATGTGATTTTAAGCACAACACCTCTTGGGTGCGTCAACATGTTTCGGAGATCAACTCCTTCTTCAGGACAGGGTGCACCACACCCCACCTTACTCATGTTTTTCTAAATAACTATTATCAAAAAGAAAAGAAAAGTGATGTAGTGCTAGAATGTGCCTACAAATGATATGAAGTTTTCGCTAATGTGTAAATAACTTTATTTTGCAGGTACAATGCCCCATGAGCCTCCAAACGTTGGGGGTTAGTCTGGCCCAATGACTGGTGTCAGGAATCTCCTTCTGCCCCCGAGCGCGGCTCCGCTGTGATTCACCACCAGTCTGCAAACATGACTACTAGTTAAAATAGCATATTTCTGCACCTCTGACTTAGAGGTAGTTTTAATCCCCTACCCTATTAGGTACTAGGGCCTTTTAGAGGAGGTCATGCTAATCACAGGGGTTCCCCAGCGCATAGTGTTCCCTAGTGTATGTTTTCACTGTATTCTAAGTGTCTTTTAGCATAGCACTGGCTCTAGGCCTGGTTAGTGAGAGTCAGTTACCACTAATACCCGTCTGAAAAAGTTGTGGGCCCAGGATGATTTTGCAACAAGGCCTCTTTCTGCTCCTCTGTTGGTTCTTTCTGCACATGTCTTTCTTCTTCCTGCACTTTTCTTCATCTTTGTGGACTTCTGTTACTTCTTTCTGCATTTCCTTTGCTTCTTTCTGTGTGTTTTTTCTTCTTTCTTCACATGTCCTACTTCTCTAGGCATGATTAGAAACTAGCATTTAAAACAACTTTTAAATTCACTCAAAAAAACATGTTTCAGGCACGTTATAGTTAAAAATTGGCATTAAAAAAACCTTATAAATTCACTGAAAAAAACATAGGTTTCAGAGACGTTATAGTTAGTTATAGTTAGATCACATACCTCCTGAGGCGGAAGCCGGGAGTAGGACGAACGAACTGCTGCTAAAACTTTTAAAACTTGTTGTAATTGTGTATTTTACCTGTGTGCACCTCCCTGCCAGCGCGCAGCGGACCCTCGTTGAGAAAACAAGCACCACGCCGACATTACCGGCGAGTTGCTGGCCACGCCCTCTTCTCAGGCCACGCCCCCTGACAGCCCTATTTAAAGAGCGCTGAATACAAGCGCCTTTAGATCACATACCTCCTGAGGCGGAAGCCGGGAGTAGGACGAACGAACTGCTGCTAAAACTTTTCAAACTTGTTGTAATTGTGTATTTTACCTGTGTGCACCTCCCTGCCAGCGCGCAGCGGACCCTCGTTGAGAAAACAAGCACCACGCCGACATTACCGGCGAGTTGCTGGCCACGCCCTCTTCTCAGGCCACGCCCCTAGCGTTGTATCCTGACCATATAAAAATGTGTAACCCCAGGAAGCGCAGCGGACGAGCGCATCTCCCGTCACGCAAACTCGGTATTACACCTCCGAAGAACTCCGAACCATCAACTCTCAGGTAACTCTGATCTGCGCTCATAAATACGGCCCACTCGACCTACCTTCTCAATGCAATGATTGCAAGACTCACCTCAAGCCTAAACCTCACACGTCAAATCAACAAATGTTTAGACTGGTCCTGCTGAACTGCAGGTCTCTTCCAAGACACTGCACAGAGCTTTCTCTGTTAATTGACGAGAAAAGACCGGACGCTCTCTTTTTAACTGAGACATGGCTAACCCCTCACTCCGATCCTGAGTTGGTTCAAATCCTGGGGCAGGAATACCAAATTGTAAGACAGGACCGGGAAAGTGAAAGAGGGGGTGGTTTAGACATCATCTTCAGAGACTGTTTCACCTGTCGCTGCACCCCCAACCCTTTCCCGGAATGTGAAAGCATGTCTTTCACCCTGGAATTTTCCCCCAATATAAGTTTCTCCGGAACACTTATATACCGCCCACCAGGCACCCCCAAACAGTTCTACGAATCTCTGCCCCCGTTAGTCGCCGATTTGGCCCTATCGCCTTCTAACTTTACGTTATTGGGTGATCTCAATATACATTTTGATGACCCCAATAATTCCATTGCCAATAAACTAAGCGGGGACTTATCCGCTCTGCAGCTGCTCTCATCTCCTACGCACACAAAAGGCCACTTGCTGGATCCAGTTTTTAGCAACTGTCCACATTTGAAGGCCTGTCCCCCTATAGCGCTTCCTTGGACAGACCATGCTTTAGTCCCGCTGCTTTGGACAACTGAGAAATCCACACCCCCTACACCTATTGTCCAAGAAACCCGAAAATGGTCTAAAATACCGCTGGCCCAGTGGACCTAGGAATTGCAAAAATCTATTCGCCTAATCGGTCAGACTCCTTCACAGGCCAATGAAACATTCAATGAATGGATACAGAACTCTCTCAACGCCACGCTCCCCCTGAAGAAAACGGTCTTCAAAAGATCCAGAATCTCAGCTCCCTGGTACTCCACTGAAATACGGGAGAAAAAGCGTTTTTGTAAGAGACTGGAACGTAAATGGCGACTGGAATATGCGGAAGCAGACAAAACTATCTATAAAGACGCCATCAGGATATACAAAAAAGACATAAAAAGTGCGCAATCCTTATACTACTCAAACCAGATCGCAGAGGCCAGCTCCAGCTCGAAAGAGATCTACAAAATAGTAAAAAGCCTCACCATCCTCCCCACACCCCCTCCTATAACTGAGAATCCTCAGCTCCGCTGCGAAGATCTGGCTAACTTCTTTTCCCAGAAAATTAATCTTATTTACTCCTCCTTCCCATCCACAGAACAGACCGTTTTGACTAAAGTAGCTTCATGCCCCCCTCAAGAACATACATCCAACCACCCTCCGGTGCTGGCGGAATTCCCCCAGTTGCAGGTGGATCACCTCACCTCCCTCATGCACCAAGTGAAATCAGGCTCCCCTAGAGACCCAGCACCCCCATATGTTCTTCTAGTCTCTGCTATTCAAACCATTCTTCCCACACTGCTTAGAGTGCTTAACACCTCGATCTCTACCAGCATAGTACCAGTAATGTGGAAGCAGGCTATGGTGAGGGCTCTGGTCAAAAAACCTAACCTTGACACCAAGAACCTCAACAACTTCCGCCCGATCTCCTTGTTGCCTTGGGCAGCCAAAATCTTGGAGAAACACATAAATAGTATACTAACAACCTTTCCCGAGCAAAACCATCTGCTCGATCCCTCCCAGACCGGCTTCCGCCCCAAGCATGGGACCGAGACGGCACTGCTGGCAGTCACAGAGGAGTCCAGGAAAATCTTAGATCGGGGAGGATCGGTGGCAATCATCCTCCTCGATCTGAGCGCGGCATTTGATACCGTCAATCCTCCTGCAGCGTCTCCTGGACACCGGAATATCTGACAGAGCTCTGGAGTGGTTCAAGTCTTACCTGAGTGACAGATCTTTCCAGGTGTTTGAGGGCAATGTCACCTCCTCTAGCAAGCCTCTGGGGTGCGGAGTCCCGCAGGGATCATCTTTAAGCCCAACGTTATTTAACGTCTACATGAGGCCACTGGCTGAGATCGTCCGCCCGTATGGTATTAAGATCGTTACCTACGCGGACGATACCCAGCTGGTGGTCTCCTTGGCACAGGTAGGCGGACCCTCAGCTAATGTAGATCTCGCTGGCTGCCTGGAGATGGTCAAGAGCTGGATGACCAAGTCTTGTCTCAAACTTAATGGAGACAAGACCGAGCTCATGCTCCTGGGTCGTACCGTACCATCTACCATAGACACTCTCTGGCCTTCCAGTTTAGGTCCTGCCCCTGATCCCAAAGACGCCATTAAGAGCCTGGGTGTCTGGCTCGACAGGTCCCTGTCTTTCGATCAACAGGCAACAAAACTTTCTGCCACATGCTTCGGCATCCTGAGAGTCATCAGGAAGATCTTGCCTCTTCTCCCCTTTGAAGCAAGAAAAACCGTGGTTCTGGGCCTGATTCAATCGCGGCTGGACTATGGAAATGCCTTGTATCTCGGAGCCCCTGACTTCACCTTGCGCAAACTGCAACTAATTCAGAACTGCGCAGCCAGAACGCTCTTACAAATCCCCCGCAGATCATCAGCAAAACCTGGACTGAGGAAACTGCACTGGCTCCCTATAAAGGAAAGAGTAAACTTTAAATCACTCTGCATTGCTCACCAGACATTCTGGTCTCTAGGCCCGGCAATTAATCTCCCTCTCATTACACCCTATCTCCCCACAAGACAGCTGCGCTCCACCTCTGCAAATCTAGCCATTGTGCCGCTAATAAAGAAATCAAGGTCCGGAGGCCGCTCTTTCTCCTACAATGTAGCCAAGAGGTGGAACACCCTGCCTCAGCATCTAAGATCTAATCCTGATATTCTCTCCTTCCGCAACAGCTGAAAACGCTCCTGTTCACTACATAACTGTGGAGCTGAATCTGCCTTTTCCTAACTCGAACCTCAGTTGGTATGCTTAGCGCTTAGACGCCTCAGGGCAGCTACGTGCGCTCTAGAAATCTGAATTCTTCTTCTTCTTCTAGTTGGACATTTCACTCATACAAAACCATAGAAATTCCCCCGTTAAAGTTAGTTCAGCTAACTTTAACTCGTGCCCCCGCAATACACTTCTGATGACGAAACATATTACATCATTCATGACATGGTCAGTGACATCACTGATGGCATTTCAAATGATATCAATGATATATGTTTATATATATAATATACCAAAAAAACACAAAAATGCCAATTGCCCCCCTGGACGCCCTATTATATCTACCATTGGGAGCATGATGGAGAATACCTCCAAATACATTGATTTCTTTCTGAAACCGTTTGTATCAAACTTACCATCATTTGTGAGAGACAGTGGTGACTTTCTCAGAATGATTTATGATACCCAATGGAACCTGATCACACGTTAATAGCACATGATACAACATCTTTGTACACCAGCATAGCCTATAGTGATGGATTGAGAGCCATTGACCATAACCTACAGGAAAGACCGGTTGGTTTACTCAGGCATACCCAGATGTTATTATCCATGGTGAAGAGATGTCTGGAGGATAATTATTTTCTATTTGGGGATGAGCGATATCATCAGGAGCACGCACAAGTGTGGGACAAACACGTGGTCATGTGGATAAGATTCATTGATGACTTAGTTGTAATTTGGAGAGGCACCACTGAATCGGCACAATTTGTGACCCTCCTAAATGAAAATGACTTAAATCTGAAATTCACTCATACCATCAGCTAGAATGGCATAGCATTTATAGACACAGAAGTTTTTGAACACGGGGGGGGAAGCTAGAAACTAGACTACAGAAAGCCAATGGCAGGCAACACAACACTGCACCCGACT
Source organism: Lissotriton vulgaris (assembly GCF_964263255.1). Classification (NCBI taxonomy): domain Eukaryota; kingdom Metazoa; phylum Chordata; class Amphibia; order Caudata; family Salamandridae; genus Lissotriton; species Lissotriton vulgaris. The sequence continues at coordinate 171,062 of NW_028242496.1, read as the reverse complement.
ATATTTTACCCCAACCACACTAAGATGAGTATTCCGTACAGAGAGATGGTGTGAGCAAACAGGAACTGCAGCACTCAACTAGAACTAGTGAAGTGTCAGAAGAAGAACATGAATCAGAGATTTTTTCAGAGGGTTTAGTAAAAGGATGGTAGAGGAGCCACGCAGGGCAGCCAACAAAAAGAAATGTGAAAAATCCGATTCTCTAAAAAAGCAATGAAATGGGGGAAGTTAAGCCCCAGGTAAGGCTTTTAACCACCTACAACACTCTGCACAGGGAATTGAGGGATGTATGCAACCGAAATTGGTATCTGTTGAAAGCTGACCCTATAATTGGCAAGACTCTTTCCAGACACCATCTGATTACCTACCGGAGAGCACCATCTTTAACGGACGCAATCGTTAAAACAAGCTCTGAAAACGAATGGGGAGAGAGTTGGTTAAAACCACCCAAGGGTTTCAGAAAATGCAGTCGATGCAGAGCATGTAGCATAGGCCCGGACACTGTTACCTTCTCGACTTCAAGAAGATTGTGGCTTCTTACAATTGCAGAACAGAGTTCGCAGTATGCGTGCTAATTTGCACGTGTGGACTGCAGTACGTGGGTAGCACCACGGTACAAGTCCACAAAAGAATTTTGCAATACACGAGGGCCATAGCAAATGGTGATCAAATGTACCCAGTGGCAAGACATTGTGAGGTGCTACACGGGAGAGATCCAACACAAATCATATACTTTGTAATTGATTCATTGCTAGCGGATAAAAGAGGGGGTGATCTCACTAGAAAATTACGTGAACTTGAAACTAGGTATATTCTGGAATTAGATAGCAAGGCTCGGAACTGCCTGAATATTGATGAGGAGCTTCATTCGTGTTTGTAGGTGGGGAAAAGGAACACCAATACTAGTACAAAATGGAATTTAGGAGTACTAAGTGCATGAAATAGAAATATATTTTGAAACTAATCATGTAGGTTATAATGCATACAAATTAATTGACAGCATCACAGGGTGGTTATTAAATATTGGGTCACTAGCCGAAATTATGTACGTAATTGTGGAATTAAAACCATGTTATTAATAATAGAAATTGCAAGAAGGGAATGTATTGGCATTAAATCAAGGCATGGCAATAAGGGGTATGTTGGGCACTTTCCCGTAATTGGGACTAAGATTGTCAAAATATCAACTACCGTGAATATTTTAAACATATACATTGCAAGAAAGAAAATCACATTGAAAAATAATAGACTGTGTAAATACTATGTGTACTTGTTGAGCAAATAGCATATTTGATGTGGTAACAGTGAATTTGCATTACTTTTAAACAAATAGTAAAGTAACCAATTGTCATATACTATGGGAAGATACAAAGTATCAAAGTAATGTGATGGTGAGGTCAAGAGTCTGTCTTCAGTGCAAGTAAGTCTCTGGAGTTTGAAAAGCGAATCTGGGATACGTCCCTTTGTAATAGCATGTGACCAAGGTCGCTGAGACGACCGAAACACATTATGCAAAGCTGACCGTGTAAAATAAAGGAAAAAGTTTACCGCATTTGACGTCTGCTTTCGCCGTGTTGTGTAGAACAGAACTTGTGAAAATATATATCAGCGACCAGTAACACATCCTTGTTTGGATCAGAAATCCACGCCAAAAAAGACACCACACCACTCTTTTGGATATTAGCGCTTGGGTTTATTCACCGAAGTAACGTGTTTCGGCATTACTTGCCTTGGTCATACATATATGTATGTTCAACCCAAAAATGTAAAGTACATAGTACCTTCAAACATATATGTGTGTGTGTGTGTGTGTGTGTGTCTATATATATATATATGTACATATATATATATAGACACACACACATACATAAAAATGTAGCCTAAACCATTCAATAGGCTAAAATGCCAAAATTGCATTGGATTTTTCATATTGAACATGCACTCTTTTGCTGTTTTAACATAGCTTTTATTTTCAAATAAAAAGGCAAAGTAATAGCAGGCAGTTAGCCCATTGGCTGCATTGAGAAAACCACAACAGAAAAAAACTGGTGCCATGCCTTTAAGATCTCCAAGACCTTCTTGCTCCCATCATGTCCCACAGGTAAAAGTTTTTTTCCTGCTCCTTCTGTGAGGATCCTGGAGCATTGAGCTCGTCAATTTTTGGCTTTCTGTCAAAAATTGATTTTCTAGAGATTTTCCTCTGATTTTACTCTACGTCTTTGACTGCTGGCTATCTTTCTGTCTGTTTTCTGACTATTTTCAGAAGATTTTTCAGAAATACCAGCATTCAACAAATGATCCTCCTATGGGAATAAGATGGCTAAGTTAGACCCACACTTAGGGGGCCCATTAGGATGTCGTGCAGATTGTCCCTGCCAGGCTGGCGGTAGCCACCGCCAGTCTGGCGGGGGCAATTCGCCCGACATCCTCACTCGTTTTCCCCCCGCCATATTAGTATGGCGGGGGGGACCTCGGCGGACGGAAAGACTGTCCGCCGCTTTTCCGCCCCGGTCGCCTTGCGGCCAGGGCGGAAAAGAAATAATATGGTGGAGGTGTCTATCAGACACCGCCAGCCATATTATGATGGGCATTTTACAATGCCTTTCTGTGGCGGCAATGCCACCACGGAAAGGCATGCTATCTTCACTTTGGGGGCCCCCAAAGTGTAGAAGGGGTGGGGGTGCACAAGGGGGGTACCTGTGGTACCCCCCTGCATTTGCATATACAATGTGGTAGGCACCGCACGGTGCCTGCCGCATTGTGTATGCAAATGCATACATTCATTTATAGCATTGTGGCGGGCGGTGCGGAGAGCACTGCCCGCCACAATGTTATAAATGCAGGATGCGCCCTCCACTGTGGTGGCCGCATCCTAATGCCACCCACGGGACCCCCGCCCTTATGGCGGGCAGTCCCAATCCCTGACAGGATGGCGGGCGGGCAAAGTCCGCCCGCCATCCTAATGACCCCCAAAGTCTGTATTATGTGTTTGCCATCCTCTCACAATCCAGGTGTGTTACTACTGCCAACACTTCTCCAAGAGGACACTACCCGACAGAGAAAGAATCAAGCTACATGCCTTGCAGGAGAGAGGAAAGGTGAGATCCACATGTGGCCTTGGAAGCAGCCATGCTTTCAAGGAGCCCTCCTCTTGTAAAAAATACAGGGGCAGAACAGAGAAGAGAAGGCATCGCTCTGCCTCGCCGTCGTAAAAGAGATCTCAGTTGAGACAAGTACCTGATTGTTCCCCTTTGGCTTTGAGATCGACATCGGAAAGACATCAACAGCATGCACCAAGGTTGAGGGCCAAATCGCCTTTGAGGCAAACAGCGCCTCTGTCGACGAAAGCCAAGTCGACGTTGAGATCCCCTGCTTTAACAGGTTCGGAAGATGTTAAACCTACAAAGCGTAAGTTGACACCAAAAAGTGTACTTGGGTCGACATCGAGAAACTCTCTGCATCGCCATTCATTGACGACCCAGAGGCTGCAACCGTCGGCATCCAGAACTCCACTGCCTTCGTAGCATAGAGGGTCGTCGCGAACCTCACAGCCGCAGAGTACCGGCATAGAGAACTCCGGCGATGGGCTAGGCGATCTGCGTCGTGAGCATCGCAGTCGATGTCGCCGACTCCAAAAAGATGTTCAGTGTCGAGAGGTCCTATGTCAAGTCTTACCTCTCTGCACCTCTCACTGTCAGTGAAGAGACTGCCAACGGTGATTTCAAAGCCAGAAAATCTAGCTGCGGCAGCCATCATTATGCCGAGGCTCCCCTGGCCGTCAACTGAAGTACAGTTAAGACGCAGATTGACTACAAAATCCAGACGGTCGTCGTCAAGAGAAACATCTTCCCCCCCAGGCATCAGGATTGTACAAATCACACCAGAGGACTCTCCGATTTCAGAAAAGCAAACGCCTCCTAATAATCTGTCTCCACGGTGGTTGCAGAGTGTCAAAGAGTGGAGAGTTCCGCAAAGAAGACCAGGGTCAGACTTCTCACAAACCTATTCTCCTTCCAGAGTCTCGGCTGTTCCTCCACCAACAACGACTGCTGAAAGATCTTCATGTAGGTCTGCAAGAAGAATAAGGTCTCCTTTCACACGAATATTACTCTTACCACTCTGGCTGTTCCAGATCGCGAAGAGACAGACGTAGATCACCCTCATGGTCTACAGCATCATCGAGTTTGTCTGTTTGGGACTAATCACCGACTCTATTGGCTACTCTTCCAGTCAGAGTGTCTCCGGGGGAGAATGTGGTCACCTTCAATGAGGTCTTGAGCAGAAGTGCCAAAAAAGTGAACATTGAGATGCCTACACCAACTACTTCAGCATCAGTAATATTTTTGACACTACATTACAGGACTTCAGCAAGGCCTTTGCTCCCTCTGGTCCCTGGTCTGTTTTAGCCAGCTTTGCAAACTTTCTTTACACCAGCTGCGGTAGGGTCTGCACCACCACGTATCTGTAAGAAGTACAAAGCACCGTTTCTAGGAGCAGATCTGCCACCGGACTCAGTAATTGTGGCGGCAGCTAGAAAGGCACATCCAGGAGCTGCCTCCTCTTCAGTTCCACCCGAGAAGGAGAGTAAACAAATGGACTCCCCATGAAAAAAAGATGTGTAATATTTTGGTGACTTTATGAAGGTTGCTAGTGTCTCTGCGCTCCTAGGGAGGTATGACTGGGCACTTAGGGACTCTGTGGCAAGGTTCACTGATAAGCTGCCCAAGGAAGACCAACAAGACTTCCAAGAGGTTTTACAAGAAGGCGGCCTTTTCGCAAATCAGGTCATCCGCGCAGCTGCTTATGCTTCGGTCCTGGCAGCACATGGGTACTCCCATGGAATCTGTGCTAGGTGTTTTGCCTGGCTATGCCTCTTGGGCCGCAAGCCTGAAGTGCAATGTAGGATCAGGAACCTCCCCTTTAGCTGTAACTCTCTATTCAACACAAATGCCGATGATGAAATGACCAAAATAAAGTCGTAGTTAGACACCCTGAAGGCACCCTGAAGGCAGTCGGTCTCGAAAAGCGTAAAGACTTCCAACGCGAATACCTACTGTACGATTGGTGGCATTTTGAACAAAGGGTTCAAACTCCTCACTGGTCGACACAACAGAAAGCCAGGTCGCATTATCATCAGCTTAGAACCAGGACAAGGAAGAGGAGCCTCCAGACTGACCTCCACACTGACCCCCTCTGGCAAAGCAATGAACACCTGCTTCTCCCAGTACGAAGTCCTCCTGTTGGGCTAAAATCAGCTCCCGCATGTTTCTCGAAATGCATGGTGGTAGGAGCTGCTTTTCTACACAGACAGAAGATCTTCCTCTAACCGTTACTAGACGACTGGTTGCTGAAATGTTCGTCACCTGCTGTACTGCAGAAATACCTTTAATGCTGCATTTGAGTGACAGGCTGTCTGGGCCTACAGATCAACTACACAAAGTCTATTCTCAGCCCAACTCAAAAGATCCATTATCTGGGTGCTACTCTGGATACTGTAAGCGCACACATGTGTACTTCGGAGGAGAGGATATCCTCACTAACCAACAAATGCCGCACTCTCCTACGCACACACCTTCCCAATGCCAGACAGGTATACTCCCTTCTGGGCTCTATGGCGTCCTGCATCTTCATTGTCCCCGATGCCAGACTGCAAATGAGCCCTCTCCAGCAGGCATTAGAGGATCATTGTCACAGGTCTTCTGACAGGTGTTCCTTTCCATCAGGATCTTCCCAGTCAGACTATCATCATGGATGCTTCACATGAGCCCTCTCCAAGTTCAGGGATTGTGGTCCGAAGTGGAGAAGTCAGAAGTGGAGAAGTGATATCAATATGTTAGAACTGAGAGCCGTACATTTTGCACTCAAGTCATTCTTTCCTTCCGTCTGGACAGGCTTCCTGTTGATTCATACAGACAACACCACTATCATGTATTACCTGAACAAACAAGGAGGAACCAGGTCAAGACCCCTCTCACAGGAGGCTCAAACCATATGGAAGTGGTTACTCGTAAGGAAGTTGACAATTTCTACGATCTATCTCCTAGGCACTCAATTTTCATGCAGACTCCCTAAGCCAAAACTTCGTTAAAGCTCCCGACTGGATGCTAAACAACGAAGTTGCAGAGGACATCTTCCAACGATGGTGAGTTCCAGACATCGGCCTATTTGCGGATGCAATAAATGCAAAATGCTGCGTCTTCGCACCAAGGTTTCATCAACGAGGCTGAAGAAGGAATTCTCTTTTGATCGAATGGTCAGAGACATTACTCTATGCGTTTCCTCCATCTCCGCTTATTCCTCTGGTGATCAACATGTTCTACAGAGCCCGGACCAGGATGACCCTGATCACACCAGAGTGGCTTCTCAAGTGGTGGTACCCGGACATTCTTCATCTATCCAAGACCCACATAGGAGGTTACAGTGCCATCCGGCCTACTATCCAAACTCGGTGGGAGGGTGTTCCATCCCAACCTTCCATTTCTGAGATTAACAGCTTATCCAGTAGTAGGGGTGTCTTTCATAGATTCACATGCCTGAATCATTCCCCGTCGTCGAGACGGGAGCCTCCGGTACATAGAAAAGTAATGTCCTATAGACATACATAGAGAGAATAGGCCTAAGGGCCTCACCTTAGTAGCCTATCCTTGTCCTTATGTAAAAAGGACCAAACTCTTAGAGCCAGCCAATCAGCTAAGACCTCCCTCTAGAACCTTCCTGGCAGGAGCCTCAGTCCCTCAGATTTTCTACCGCACGTTGTGCTAGGGAGTCTCCAGCCTGAGTTCTCCTCAGGATCTCTTCAAAACCATCTACTTCACTTTTAAAAGTGGTTTCTTCATTCTACATCTCGTCAAGGATTACTTCAGTCCAATTATTTCTGCAGTAAGTGATTTCTTCCTACTGCTTTCTACAATGTCTGATTCCCAGAAGAAAGCCCTTTTCAGGGCCTGCTCTTCATGTGGGAAGAAAAGGCTACATGTGGAGGATAAGCATGCCCTGTGCTTATATTGCCTTTATCCAGACCACGTCCCTAAAGACTGCAAAATCTGTAGGTCTTTCCCCAACAAGACCTTGAGGGACAGAAAGGGTCGCCTGCTCATCTGGCTTGACAGGCTCAAGGAGAGAGACAATGTGGAATCTTCAGAGGGTAGCGTTTCAAGGACCTCAGAAGTCTCTCTAAAGAGGCCAAGGGTGACTTCCCCTGGCCCCTCAGACTCTCCTCCTAGGAAGGCACAAAAGAAGTCTTCAGAGGCAAGATCTACGACATCTTCAGTGTCTGCCAAAGATACCCAGGCTTTTAAGAAGCCTGCTCAGTCATCTAGCAGGCATGCGCAAAGGATTACCACAGCAGCAACGACTGTCGACGACGACAACTCCTTCATCGTCGTCAGCAGGTAAACCTATTACATCTATTATCCTGCTGAAACCGTCGCCGACGTCGAAAACCTCGTCGACGACGAAGATCACACCGTCGACTACGGCGTCGTCGATGAAGATCCCGCCGTCGACGATCACGTTGACGATGAAGGCGTCGACGAGGGCATCAGCGACGAAGGCACCGACGACGAAGGCGTCGACGACAAAGACGCCGACGACGAAAACTTCGACGACGAGCTCGCCGTCGACGAGAAATGACGCGCCGATGAGCGCACCGACGTCGAGGACGTCGTCGACGATCAAACTACCGTCTACGGAGATACCGTCGGCGAAGGCCTTACCGTCGACGAAGACACCGTCGACGGATGAGTCTTTGAAGGGGGTGATGAGTGCGTTCGATTTCTCAGGGTTTAATCCTCGGTTCTCAGCGAAAGCGGCCGTTTGCGAGCGGAGGAAGAAGACGAGAACCGAGGATTAAACCCTGAGAAATCAAAACCTGACACATAATAAGATATTTTGAAAACTAAGTTAACTCTTTGAAGATTTGTATTAATGAATATATGATACTGTAAATAGCCTTGAAAAAGCCCCGGCGCAAATCGCCACAGGGGGCGAAACACGTGTCGGCTGTTCATGTTTTAAACCTTATTTAATAAAAGTATTTTTTCTACATCACTTGGACTCCTGATTCTGATTAAAAGAGCAAGGATTCGGCCTAAGGACATTTACAATTTGATCAAACGCACTCATCACCCCCTTCAAAGACTTATTCGTTACAAAACTCAAGCGGTCCAGAGTTTTTTGAGTGTGTTTTCCTCAATACATGAAACATGTAAACTGATATAGACTTGGTATTTCCTGTGGACCACTCCCTTTTTCTAGAACCGTCGACGGATGACTCGTCGTCGACGCTGACCTTTTTTCAGCCGTGGAAGAAATCCAAGCTCGTAGAGATGTCGTCTCTAACGCTGCCACCGTCGACGACACCAGCAATGACGGCAGGGGTTTCTACAACAAGTTCTGCGTCTGGCAAGACTGCCAAGCAGCAAATTACCCCGGAAACAACGTCTCTGAGTAAAGTGCAAACTCATTTGCCTTCAGAAATCTTCCAGAGTGAGGAATCTGAGGAAGAGGAACTCCTGGATCCTGCTACTTCCATTTCGGACCTTCATGTCAAATGCCAGAGCACAGACGAAGAACAGGAGGACATGACTTACCATGAACACTCTGTCCACACTAGTGTTCGCACGGAGGTCACCCCGATGGTATGCCTGCCGGTTTCTATTGTTAATGACCTGAAATACCTTATCCAGGATTACAAACAGTGCTTCCCGGAAACACCGGCAACGGAGAGTGGGAGCCAGACGCCTGCCATAAATAATCCAGCGTCAGCCCCAAAACAGTCTCGGCCTCCCCCTCAAGTCCGCCATGAGAGAGTCCAACCTCAGGTGGTAGTGTCATCGGATGAGGAGGATGATGATGTACTGGAAGAAGGAGAAGTCCAGGAAGTCCAGTCGGACCATGAAGAGGAGGATGAGTATGTGGCATCCTCCAGAGCTTCACCCCAACCACACCAAGCGGATTCACCACCTGTGGATATCGGCGGTTTCCATAAAATTGTAGAAAGGGCGGCAAAGCGATTCCATATGGTTATGGAATCGACTGAAACTGAATGCTTCTTACACGATTTCAAGGAGCAGACGCAGAAGACAACGAAGTTTATTCCAATAATAGAATTTCTATGGGACCAAGGCAAGAAACTAATGCTGACGCCAGCTTCTGTACCTGCGGTTGTTCCACGCCTGGACAAAAAATATAAAGCCCCACTTACAGCAGCAGCTTGCCTCAATGGGCACCCGAAACCGGATTCGGTGGTTACACAGGCGGCCCAAAAGAACTCCCGCAACCCTTCCTCCCCTCTGTCGGCCCCTCCGGACAAGGAAGGCAGGAAGTTGGACACGATCGGTAAGCGATTTACGACAACATCGGCCATGACCATCAAAGTGGCCAATTCCATAGCTCTGTTGGGGCGTTATAATCGCCAACTCTGGGAAGATATAGTCCCCTATTTAGCGGAACTGCCTGACGCAGTTCAGGGAGAAGTCAAGGCACTGCTTACGGAGGGTCAAACCTCAGCAGCTGAAATCATTGACTGTGCCATTTATGCAGCCATGACCGGCTTTCGCCAACTTGCTGGAGCAGCAGTCCTACGCCTTCAAGGATGGCTTAAAGCAACGTCGTTCCGACAGGAGGTGCAGACGAAAGTGCTAGACATGCCCTTCGACGGACAGTACCTTTTTGGGGACAAGATTGATGAGGCACTACAAACCATAAAAAAGGACACCGATACGGCCAGAGCACTGGGTACCTTGCAGGCACGGAACCAGTCCTTTCGAGGCAACAGATCTAGGGGACAATCCTCTTACAGAGGTTCCTATCAAAATAGGTCCTCGTATTCCTACCAAAAGTAAAAATCAATACCAACAGAAGCACCAATAGAGTCGTTAGTCTTCTTACGGAAGGTCAAGTTTCAGGGGAAAATATCAGAAGAGGGGCACTGGCGGCCGCCAGTGACCAATTACTCCAGCCAGTCCAGCCACTCTATCCCTCATTACAAACTGGAGGAAAATTGACCCATTTCATAACCAATTGGCAGCTCATCACCACAGACCGGTGGGTTCTTCAATTAATAAGATTCGGCCATTCCCTGGAATTCGCCACCATCCCTCCGACAACACCTCCCCTTAGACTGCCACACAAACATCTACGCCTGCTTCTCCAGGAAATATCTGTGATGCTAAAGAAAGGAGCAATCGAACGAGTTCCATCATCTCAAAGAGGAAAAGGCTTCTATTCCCGCTTCTTTCTTGTACGCAAGAAGGAGAAACAATGGAGGCCCATTCTGGACCTCCGAGCGCTCTTTCTTAACGAGCCAATCGTTCAGGATGGTGACGATCCAAGAAATACTAGGCATGCTGGAAAAAGGAGATTTCATGACAACTTTGGATCTCCAAGATGCCTACTACCACATCCCCATACTCAAGCGTCACAGAAAATTCCTGAGATTCGAAGTCGCAGGACAACATTACCAATTCAAGGTCCTGCCGTTTGGCCTCAAGTCCGCTCCGCGGATTTTCACAAAGTGCCATGCACCGGTGGCATCTTTCCTGCGTCAAATGGGCCAACAAGTCTTCCCCTACCTCGACGACTGGCTGGTAAAGGCACCCTCAGCGACAGGCGTGATCGAATCCTCCAACGCCTGCACCAATCTCTTTCAAAGGCTAGGATTAACTCTCAATCTCGAGAAATCCTGCATGATCCCTACAAGGAACATTACCTTCCTCGGGGCAACCTTGAACACGGAGTGCGCAAGGGCATTCCCTTCGATGAAAAGGACAAACAAGATAATATCTCTGGCCACGGCTGTGGCGTCAAAGAAAACCCTAAAAGTTCGGACCTACAAGTCTCTCCTGGGCATGATGTCTTCTTGTATACTCCTCATCCCCCACTGCAGACTCAGGATGCGCCCATTGCAAGAGGCCCTCACGAACCAATGGACACAGAGTACAGGTTCTTTTGAGGACATTGTGAAGATAACACCACAAATATCCAAGAGTCTGGACTGGTGGATGTGTCGCAAGAATCTATCTATAGGGCTGCCGTTTCTACTTCCAGCAGCACCTCTGGTGATCACCACGGATGCCTCCCTGGAAGGCTGGGGCACGGTCCTCCAAGACCTTCGGATAAGCGGCAAATGGACCACTCAGGAGAAACAGCTCCATATAAATCTTTTGGAGCTGAGGGCTGTGTATCTGGTACTACAAGCCTTTTTACCACGCATCCAGAACTCCCAGGTGGTCGTCAAAACGGACAACACCACGACGATGCACTATCTCAACAAACAGGGAGGAACGCGTTCGCTCACTCTATCACGCGAATCGCAGAAGGTCTGGAACTGGCTAGTACTACATGGAATCACGCTCAAGGCGGACTATGTACCGGGCAAGGACAATACCATTGCAGACGCCCTAAGCAGGCAAGAATCCCTCTCCCATGAGTGGGAACTGGACAAGAGCGCCCTGGATCACATCTTCTCAGAATGGGGAGTCCCAGGAATCGACCTGTTTGCCACCAGGGGGAACGCCAAATGCCCAAACTACGCAAGCTGGCATCCCCAACAAGGGTCACTCGGAAATGCTTTTTCCATCGGTTGGTTCAGCGTATTTGCGTACGCTTTTCCTCCGTTTCCGATGATCCCAAGAGTCCTCAGGAAGATGAAGGCGGAGCCTTGTACTCTGATCCTCATTGCCCCGTTCTGGCCGAGGCAGCACTGGTTCTCGGATCTTCATCGCCTCTCCATCAGGACACCGATTCGTCTGCGGCAGCACCCGAACCTACTGACAATGTCCAACGGGCAGGTACAACACCCGAACCTGCAATCGCTCAGGTTATCGGCCTGGCTCCTGAGCACAGAGAGTTCTGTAGCCTGAATATCCCGCAGGAATGCAGGGACGTGCTGGCAAAAGCCAGAGCAGACAGTACCAACAAAACATACTCTCTCAAATGGAAACGATTCTGCATTTGGTGTTCAGAGCAAGGCCTGTGACCGCTGCATATCACACCCGAACAGATATTGCCATATCTGCTGCATTTGGCACAGTCTGGGCTGGCGCATGCATCCATAAAGGTTCATCTGGCAGCTATCTCACGATTCACCAGGACTTTCGCAGGACCATCTCTGTGGTCCAGTAGGCTTGTAAAGCAGTTCCTAAAGGGACTTTATAGATCCTTCCCGAGACCTCGGAGGGTCTCTCCGACATGGCATCTCAACTTAGTCCTCGCCCAACTCATGAGGCATCCTTTTGAGCCCATTCATCGAGCATCCATCAAGTACATCTCATGGAAGACAGCTCTGTTGCTCGCTCTAACATCTGCCAGGAGAGTACGCGAGTTACAGGCTCTGTCCATTCAGGAACCCTTCATGCAGTTCAGACAGGACATGGTGGTGCTGAGACCGAATCCTAAGTTCATACCGAAAGTACCTTCAGACTTTCATCTCAATGAACTGATAGTCCTTCGGTCTTTCTTTGCGAACCCTTCCACCGCAGCGGAAAGAACGCTACATTCTTTGGACCTCAAGCGGTGTCTAAAACTCTACATAGACAAAACTAAGACTTTCAGAAAATCATCACAACTGTTTATGGCCTACAGTCGCCCAAGAATGGGTATGCCTCTCACGAAACAAAGCATCTCAAGGTGGATCTCCCCAGCGATAGCATTCTGCCATGACAAGGCCGGACGGCCTTTGAGTGATCATGTTACAGCGCATTCCACCAGGGCGATGTCCACATCAGCAGCGCTGTTCCCTGGTGTGCCGATCTTGGACATATGCAGAGCGGCGACCTGGAAGTCACCGCACACTTTCTCCAAGCACTAGTGCCTGGATATTGAACTTCAGAAGGATGCAGCAGTGGGCCAGGCGGTGCTTCGCCATCTATTCCAGTGAGGTGAGCCTTCCAACATCCCTCCATCCGGGTATGCACATTTTTTTGTCTTTATGATATTCTGCTTTATGCTATCGTTCCAATGTTGTATGATATGTATTGATTGCTACACGAGCGCTGGTCGCGCTGTCACCTAGCTCGGACAACTGGTGATTTTAAACTCCCTTTGCCTATCTCTGTTCATTTTGGTTTTTTAAACCCCTGTTTTTATCGCTGCGACATTGGGCTTGCTGTCCCCTTACCTGCATTTAATTCAGGAAAACACACCGCCATTTGGCGGGTCCGGGTTCCGGGGCCGATTTCATTGTGGGCGCCATCTTTGGTTGGGCTGAGTGTGTGTGTGCGCGGGCGCCATCTTGGAGCGTCCCGACGCTCGAGTGGATGTGGGAGACGCCTATTTAAGGCGGACTCGTTTTTTCAGGCTTTCTATTGATTGCTACACGAGCGCTGGTCGCGCTGTCACCTAGCTCGGACAACTGGTGATTTTAAACTCCCTTTGCCTATCTCTGTTCATTTTGGTTTTTTAAACCCCTGTTTTTATCGCCGCGACATTGGGCTTGCTGTCCCCTTACCTGCATTTAATTCAGGAAAACACACCGCCATTTGGCGGGTCTGGGTTCCGGGGCCGATTTCATTGTGGGCGCCATCTTTGGTTGGGCTGAGTGTGTGTGTGCGCGGGCGCCATCTTGGAGCGTCCCGAAGCTCGAGTGGATGTGGGAGACGCCTATTTAAGGCGGACTCGTTTTTTCAGGCTTTCTATTGATTGCTACACGAGCGCTGGTCGCGCTGTCACCTAGCTCGGACAACTGGTGATTTTAAACTCCCTTTGCCTATCTCTGTTCATTTTGGTTTTTTAAACCCCTGTTTTTATCGCCGCGACATTGGGCTTGCTGTCCCCTTACCTGCATTTAATTCAGGAAAACACACCGCCATTTGGCGGGTCCGGGTTCCGGGGCCGATTTCATTGTGGGCGCCATCTTTGGTTGGGCTGAGTGTGTGTGTGCGCAGGCGCCATCTTGGAGCGTCCCGACGCTCGAGTGGATGTAGGAGACGCCTATTTAAAGTCGTCCTCTTCCGCGCAGCGGCATCGCGCAGCAGGACGCCATCGCTTAGCCGGAGTCGTGCCAGAGTCCTGCCCGTCTGCGCCCGTCAGCGTCCCGGAGGCGTACGAGGCGACGGGCAGGACTGGGCAATTCAGCTCATAGTCAGCTTGTATATGTGAGCATCATGCTCCACTACTCGGGTTCGGAACTTCGGTCTTGGCAGTGCATAAATGGCTCCTGCCGGACGGTTTTTCCTGCTCGCCACAAGGGCAAGCATTGCTGCCCTGAGTGTGGCTGGCGCCCGCAGAAACATCTTGGCGATGCGCCGCAGAAGGCGGCGGCTAGCGCTAAACATCTGGGCCTACTGCTCAACACTAGATCTCTTGGTCGGCACGCTCTGGACATTTTTGATCTGCTGGAGTCAGAAAAACCCCTGTTTCTGATGCTCACCGAGACGTGGCTCGGCGAGGCGTCCAACCCAGATATTGCCACCGCTATCCCGCCCGAGTATAACATCTTCAGGCAGGATAGGCCAAAGGGGCGTGGAGGTGGGGTGGCATTAATAGTCAACAAAATGGCCACCTGTACCATCATCCCATCGGACGCGATCAAGGATTGCGAATCCCTTGCCTTCGCCATTGTCCTTTCACCACACCAATCGATGAAGGGTCTCCTAGTCTATCGGCCGCCAGGGCCCACGGGCTCTTTTTTTGAAGAGTTCCAGTCGGTCACCTCTTCTTTGCTACTTACATCAGAGCATTGTATTGTCGCCGGGGATTTCAACGTCCATATGGACGTGGAAACGGATGCCGATGCGATGAAAATGTTGGAGGTCACAGCCCCTATGGGCCTGGTTCCCTATCATGTTGGGCCGACCCATGAGAAGGGGCATACCCTTGATTTGACCTTCTCTACGACCCCTATAGAGATGCTGGCTCCCACCCAGGTGTTGTGGTCTGACCACAGGCTGGTGAAATTTTATTTCTCGGAGGTTGGGAAGCCTTCCGGTGCCCCCCGGCAGACTTCCGTGGGATTCAGGGCACTTCACCGGATTACTCCGGAACTGTTGGCACAGTCTTGCGCGGACCACCCCTGTGCTTTAACGGGGAACTTAGAGGAGGATGTGGAGCGTTTGCAGGTCTGGTTCTCAGAGAGACTTGATGATCTTGCTCCTCTGAGACCCCTCCGCAAACCCGAAAAAGGTGCATCTGCCCCTTGGTTTACGGAAGCATTGGCGGCTTCACGTCGGCAATGCAAGGTAGCGGAAAGAGCATGGCGCGTGAAATACGACGCGACGGCGAAACTCGCCTACAGGTCTTTGGCGAAATCGTACCATCGGAACATCCTCGCGGAGAAGAAGGCTTATTTCGCGAGAAAAATTGAAGCCGCCTCCAATTCCTGTAAGGAGCTCTTCGCCATTGTGCGGGAGTTTACAACTTCTCGCGCAGCACCTACCCAGACCCCCCTCCTGCGCCTTGGGTCAGGGCGATTGCGGACTTTTTCACCTCTAAGATCCAGCGGATCCAGGACTCCTTCCTTGTGCTGGAGCCTGAGATACCAGGTCGGGCGGAGAATGCCGTTGTTACCCGACCTAACGCAGATGTGGCCTTGGCAGCCTTCCCTCCTCTCTCGCTGACAGCTTCATTTGACCTGATGGCTGGGCTTAAGTCAGGTTCCCCTCGGGATGCCTGCCCCGCAAAATTTCTGGCTAAAATGGCAGCTGTCATTAATCCACTCGTGAACCCCCTGTTGAACTGTTCTCTTGCTCAGGGTGTGGTTCCCCAGCCCTGGAAGCAGGCAATGATTATTCCCCTGCTCAAAAAGCCTGGTCTGGATGTGGAGGTGTTAGCGAATTACAGACCTATCTCGCTCCTGGCGGCTTTTGCGAAGGTCATTGAAAAGCACGTGCATAAGGTGCTTGCCGATTACCTGGAGTCCCACGACCTACTGCACCCTACCCAGTCGGGTTTCCGCACCAATCTTAGCACCGAAACAGCTCTCCTGGAAGTCTCGGAGGCAATAAAGGAGGTGCTGGATTCGGGCGGGAGAGCGATGCTGGTGATGTTAGATCTGTCGGCGGCCTTTGACACCGTCCCTCATGAGGGTCTGCTTGCCAGACTCTCAGAGATTGGTCTTCGAGGGACGGTGCTCCAGTGGTTTCGATCTTTCCTGGCAGGCCGTCGACAAACGGTCTGGGCTTCTGGTTGCTCCGCCGAAATGTCGCCATTGGGTGTCGGAGTTCCCCAGGGCTCTGTTCTGAGCCCAACTCTATTTAACATCTTCATGACCCCTCTGGCGGCACTGGCGGAGTCCTTCGGGGCCCAGATCGTTTCCTACGCCGATGACACCCAGCTCCTCTTCACCTGTGAGAGGGGTGCGGACTTCGATGGAGGTAGGATCCAGGGTTGCCTTGAGGCTGTGTTTCAGTGGTTCCATCATAACAGCCTCAAGTGCAACTCGGATAAATCCGAGGTCCTCTTTTTTGGGTGCAGTTCGGACCCGGACTGGAAAGTGTGGTGGACTGAGAACATGTTTCCACCAGCAAGTTCGTCCCAGGTGGCCAAAAACCTTGGGATTAAGATCGATAATGGCCTCACACTACGCTCGCAGGTAATCGGTCTCACTGGCACCTGCTTTGGCCTACTCCGGATGCTTCGCAAGTTCCTTCCCCTGCTATCGGAGGAACACAGGAAGATCACGGTGCAGGCGATTATAGGCTCGAGAATAGACTATTCCAACGTCCTCTATCTCGGCCTGCCAGAATACCTGCTCCAACGGTTACAGGTTGTCCAGAATTCGGCGGCACGTGCCATCTTTGGACTATCTCGCCGTGCCAGAGCCTCGGGCCTCCTGGAGGCTTTGCACTGGCTACCTGTCCGGAAGCGGATAATTTTTAAGACTCTCACCCTGGCACACAAAGCCTTGCACGCCTCCGGAGCAAGATATCTTCAGAAAAGGCTGTCCTTTTACCTTCCTGCCAGGTCGCTTAGGTCTGAAGCCTTGTCTCTTGCTGCAGTACCCCGCGTGAAGAGAGCTCGCATCGGTGGCCGCTCGTTTAAATTACTAGCGCCTCAGTTTTGGAACAAACTGCCTGTGTCCCTGCGCAGCACTCCTAACTTGTTGGCCTTTAGGAAGGGGCTTAAAACCTGGCTTTTCACCTCTTAGTTTCGGGCCCTATTAGGTTTCCTTTTCTCCTGTTTTTGTTTACTTTCCCTGTTGTGTTATGAGATTAGTGTGCAATTCAAAGCGTCGGGACACTCTTTTGAGTAGCCGCACGCTATATAAAACCTTTTATAACATAACATAACATAACATAACATAATATGTGTATTATCTAACATGCCTGTATGGCAACATTACATCAGAAATGTGCATAATGTATTGCTGACTACTCTGATTCAGGCATGTGAATCTATGAAAGACACCCCTAATACTGGATAAGAAACGCGTTACTTACCTGTAACAGCAGTTATCCAGTATTGGTGTCTTTCATAGATTCACATGCAACCCTCTCGCCTCCCCTGGAAGGACTCACATCCCTCTCTAACTGTATTACGCCTACCTAGCTGGGTGCGTACGAAAATCTGAGGGACTGAGGCTGCTGCCAGGAAGGTTCTAGAGGGAGGTCTTAGCTGATTGGCTGGCTCTAAGAGTTTGGTCCTTTTTACATAAGGACAAGGATAGGCTACTAAGGTGAGGCCCTTAGGCCTATTCCCTCTATGTGTGTCTATAAGACATTACTTTTCTATGTACCGGAGGCTCCCGTCTCGACGACGGGGAATGATTCAGGCATGTGAATCTATGAAAGACACCAATACTGGATAACTGCTGTTACAGGTAAGTAACGCGTTTCATACCTGAGGTCCTCCAGTATGGACATCTGTGTTTATGCTTGGACTGTATGAACATTCTTAATAAGTCTAGCAGGCCATCTACGAGAAAGTTGTAAGCTTTCAAATGGAAGCGGTTATACGTAAGGTGCACCAGCAATGGTTATGATCCCATTCTGGGGCAGGAGAAGGTGATTCTTCCGTATCTACTGTATTTGGCTAAATCAAGCCATCAGTTTTCCTCTATAAAGGTTCATTTGGTGCCCATTACTGCATACAGAAAATCATCCACGCAGGCATCCTTTTTCCAGATGCCTGTGGTTAAGGAATTCCTTGAAGTTTGAAGAAAGTCTATCCCCTGATTAGGTTGCCCTCTCCCCCCTGGGAACTTAATGTGGTCATTTCTAATTTTATGAGTCTCCCTTTCGAACTCTTTCATAAAGCGTCCCTGCAGCATTTGACTTGGAAGACCACATTCTTAGTGGCAATAACCTCTGCTTGCAGAGTGAGCGAGATACAAGCTTGGTGTTGTTAAAAACCTTATCTCATTTTCCATGTTAACAGGGTGGTCCTTAGAACTCATCCTAATTTCTTACCTAAGGTTGTCTCTGATTTTCATAATAATCAGGCTGTCAATCTCCCTACTTTTTTTTGGGACCCTTCAAGTCCTCCTGAGAGGCCTCTAAATTCTCTAGACCTCAAAAGGGTTCTCAAATTCTACCTAGACAGGACCAAGGGTCTAAGGATTTCAGTCTGACTGTTTGTGAATTATGGTCCCATTCATACTGGCTTTCAATCATCCAAACAGTCCATCTCTAGATGGATAGTCTCATGCATTACATTGTCTTACCAGCTGGGTAATAAACAACTCTCTGGTAAACCAAAGGGGAAGGCCTTGACTACAGCCCTCTTCAAGAATATACAGATTGCAGAAATATGTAAAGCTATCACATGGCAATCCGTACACACATTTGCTTGCCACTGACACTCATGCAGATGCTCAGTTTGGGCAAGCCTCCTTAAGGAACCAATCTGAAAGAGACACGTTAGTGATAGATTCCTTACCTTAGAATATCCCCAGGCGT
Organism: Lissotriton vulgaris; assembly: GCF_964263255.1. Classification (NCBI taxonomy): domain Eukaryota; kingdom Metazoa; phylum Chordata; class Amphibia; order Caudata; family Salamandridae; genus Lissotriton; species Lissotriton vulgaris. Next base: position 152,226 of record NW_028242496.1, on the reverse strand, counting down.
CAGACTGGATCCGGAAACTTTTGCGTAGCAATACCCCTGCGCGCCGGTAGGCGTCGTCTGCGGCTCCGCGTCCGTCGTCGGCGTCGTGAGCGCCGGGATGACGTCGTCGGAGTACTTAGACGGCGCCCATGCACGCTGACGTCAGTTCTTCTTTTTTCCGCACCAGCTAGCGCAGATCCGGAAGAAGCTCTACCCCCAGTCAATTTTTGACTGAAATTTTTGATCCTTTTGATCTCTCTCTCTTTGTCGATTTCTCGACTATCGGTGCCAGGGATGCCCGGGTTCAAGCCTTGTTCGAAGTGCGACCGACTCATGTCGGTCACGGACCCCCATCGCCGGTGCCTGAAGTGCTTAGGCCTCGACCACGACGATCGAACCTGCTCCGACTGCCGGGCCCTGACGTCGAAGGCTAGGCGGGAGCGGTCCCGCAAGCGTCTCGAGCTGAGGCAGTCGGCCCCGCGCCGCTCCAGGTCCCGGTCCCACGGGAGGTCGAGGGACAGGTCGCGAGGTCGGAGTCATCGACGCTCCGGGAGTGGGCACGGTTCGTCTGGTTCCAAGTCCTCAGGTAAGAGGCATGAGAGGTCGGAGCGACGTCATCGATCCTCCGACCCGCCCCGACGCTCGCACGATGCGGCCAGGGACTCGGGCGACACCGCCCACGCGGCTCCGCGGGAGTCGCAAGCGTCGCCGCCTGCCCCACACCTTCGGGTCCCTGGGCACGGCGCGACGCAGGAGGAGGTCGAGAGGTACCTCATGGCCATGAGGGCCCTCCCTCCTCAGTCGGTTCCCGTGGCGCCTTCGGGCCGATCGGTTCCGTATGGAGGTCCTTCCGGGTCGGGCGCTTTGGCCCCGACGACGTTGGGTGCTTCGGGCCCGGCGCCGCTGGCGACTTCGGTCTCGGCGCCGCAGGACCTCGCTGGATCCGGCTCCGGATCCGGGACCTCGCCGGTCGACCTTACGACCTCGCCGGCGCCGTCCCTTCAGGTGTCGTCCCCGGCAGCCGATGAGGTTGCCGCCCCCAATGTCTCCTGCGGTTCTGCTCAGGCGTCGGGAGGGCGCCGCTGGGCGCCGATTCCGTCGGCCTTTGGAGATTTTTATCTCCACGAGGAGGCCCTGGCTGTTAATCCTGGTCTCCAGGACACAGGTGACGAGGAGGCTTGGGAGGGGTCCGAGGACCCTCTGGCACATGATTGCCAGTCACAGCAGGACTGGACATATGAGCTTGGGGAGGCCAGTGGTATTGACACCTCGCCAGACACTGGATTTACTTCGCCCCCGACTGTGGCTTCGGAGGCGGGTTCTGCTTACAGTGTAGTGTTGACGAAGGCAGCTAAGGCCTTAAACCTTCAGCTCCCCGTCGCGGCCGTGAGGACTAATCTCCTCACAGAGGTCCTCAAACCGCAGTCAGGCTCCGCGGAGCCCCTCCTGCCGTTCAATGAGGCCTTGTGTGACGTTCTTCTGGGCACTTGGTCCAAGCCCGCCACAGGCCCGCCTGTGGACAGGAACGTGGCCAGACGCTACCGTCCGGCACCGGGCGACCCATGCTTTTTGTCCACCCATCCCACCCCCGAGAGTCTGGTCATCCAGGCCTCAAACTCCCAAACCGCATTCCCGTCGGCCCCGCCCGACAGGGAATCCAAGAGATATGAGCAGTTCGGGGAGAAGGTTTTCTCGTCTGTAAGCCTAGGGCTGCGGTCTGTGAACACCGCCTGTCTCTTGGGCCGCTACACCCACACTCTGTGGGACACGGTCGCGGAGGTGCTGCCCAGATGCCCGGAGGAGGTCCAGGCTAAACTCAGCCAAGCCCTTGCGGACGGCCGAGATGCAGCACGATTTTCTATCCGGTGTGGGCTGGATACCACGGACTCACTGGGCAGGGCGATGGCAACGACGGTGGCGGTTCGGCGCCACGCCTGGTTGAGGTCCGCCAACTTCTCGGCCGATGTCCAGGCCACCCTCCTGGACATGCCGTTTGATGGCCGTCGCCTCTTCGGCGACAAGGCAGACCATGCGCTGGAACGTTTCAAGGACTCCAGGGCTACGGCCAAGTCCTTGGGCCTTACGGCCCCACGCCAGCAATCGGGTGCCTTTCGCTCCTTTCGTGGCCACGGAAGGGGCGCCCCACCACGGACCGCCAGCCACGCACCGCAAAATGTCCAGCAACGCGGTGGCGGACGTGGGAACCGCCGTGACGGTCGGGGCCCGCGGCGAGGCCAGTCCACACCTCCCTCAGCTGCGCCTGCCTCAAAACCTTCCTAGTCCGAGTTTTCAGGCCCATGTGACGCCCGTGGGGGGCAGGGTTCGCCATCACCTTCCCCACTGGCATACAGTCACTTCGGACAGGTGGGTGCTGCAGATTGTCCGAAGGGGCTACTCCCTCCCCTTCGAGACATCCCCTCCATCCATGCCACCGCAATGCCACCGTGTGTCGGGGGATCACTTGCAACTTCTGCAAGAGGAAGTCTCGGCCCTCTTGGCCAAGAGGGCCATCGAGCGCATTCCTGGGCCAGAAGTAGGGTGTGGTTGTTACTCCCACTACTTTCTGGTGCCCAAGAAGGGCAAAGGGGGCCTACGCCCTATCTTGGACTTGCGGAACGTCAACGGCTTCCTCCGAACAGAGAAGTTCAAGATGCTCACTTTGGCTCAGGTCCTGGCTGCTCTGGACCCGGGAGACTGGATGGTAGCTTTGGACCTGCAGGACGCCTATTTCCACATCCCCGTCCTGCCGGCCCACCGACGTTACCTGCGGTTCACGGTAGGCCAAGAGCACTTTCAGTTTACCGTGCTCCCCTTCGGCCTTACCAGCGCCCCACGGGTGTTCACGAAAGTGATGGCGGTGGTCGCGGCTCATCTGCGCAGGCAGGGGGTATCAGTCTTCCCCTACCTCGACGACTGGTTGTTGAAGGCGGGCTCGCCCCAGACAGTCGTCAGCCACCTCCAGACTACGGCCGACCTCCTGCACCTGCTGGGGTTCTCCATCAATGTGCCGAAGTCACACCTGTGTCCCTCTCAGAAGCTCCTCTTCATCGGAGCGGTTCTCGACTCGGCGCAGTTTCGGGTTTATCCACCCGAGCAGCGGGTTCGGGATATTCAGGCTCTGGTTCCAATCTTCCAGCCGTTATCCCGAGTCTCGGTCAGGTTGACGCTCCGGCTTCTGGGACTGATGGCCTCCTGCATCCTTCTGGTGCGTCACGCCAGGTGGCGGATGCGGGCTCTGCAGTGGGACCTGAAGTTTCAGTGGGCCCAGCACCAGGGCAACCTGTCCGATCATGTCCTGATCTCGGAGGGCACTGCGAGACAACTGCAGTGGTGGCTCACGGACCGCGACTGGGTCAGTGGCAGATCCCTCTCCCTACCCCACCCGGAGCACGTAGTTGTGACGGACGCGTCCCTCCAGGGCTGGGGGGGCCACATGGGAGAGGCGGAGATCAGAGGCCTCTGGTCTCCGGCGGAGTCCCGGCTCCACATCAACTTGCTGGAGCTTCGGGCGATTCGTCTAGCACTGAAAGCATTCCTCCCCTCTGTCCGGGGACGTGTAGTGCAAGTGTTCACCGACAACACCACCGCCATGTGGTACTGCAACAAACAGGGCGGGGTGGGGTCGTGGACCCTTTGCCAGGAGGCTCTGCGCCTCTGGCAATGGCTGGAACATCAGGGCGTGACCCTGGTGGTTCAACACCTGGCAGGCTCTCTGAATGCCAGGGCGGACGAACTCAGCCGTCGGTGCATGATGGATCACGAATGGCGTCTGAACTCGGACGTGGCGCAAGGTCTCTTTCAGCAGTGGGGAGAGCCTTGGTTAGATCTATTCGCCACAGAAGAGAACGCGCAATGTCATCAGTTCTGCGCGTTGGAATTTCCAAGGCGGCACTCGCTCGGAGACGCTTTTCGTCGCGAGTGGAGCTGCGGTCTGTTGTACGCCTTTCCGCCTATACCACTTCTGCCCAGAGTGCTGAAGAAGATCAGGCGCGACCGGGCCCAGGTTATCCTTGTGGCTCCGGACTGGGCACGAAGATACTGGTATCCCGAGCTACTCAGCATGTCAGTCGATCCCCCGATTCGTCTGCCTCTTCGGGAGGACCTTCTGTCGCAGCAGCAGGGGACGGTCCTGCACCCGAACCTGTCCAGTCTCCGCCTACAAGCTTGGAGATTGAGCGGCGGCAGTTGAGGCCATTTGACTTGCCTCCATAAGTCTGTGATATCATTCTGGCAGCCAGGCGTCCCTCCACAAAGTCGGTATACGCCTGCCGGTGGAACAGATTTGTGGCATGGTGCACAGCAAAGGCTGTGGATCCTCTCTCTGCACCCCTCTCGGAAGTGCTGCTCTTTCTTCTTTCCCTTGCCCAGCAGGGCTCTGCTCTGGGCACTCTTAAAGGGTACCTTTCTGCTCTATCGGCCTTCCTGAGGCTACCAGATCAACCTTCTTTATTCAAGTCCCCTATTGTAAGTAGATTTCTGAAGGGCATCACGCACATGTTCCCTCCTGTTCCCTTCGTGATGCCCCAGTGGGACTTGAATCTTGTTCTCACTTATCTGATGTGTGCTCCCTTTGAGCCACTTCATAACTGTCCTCTTCGTCTCCTTACTCTGAAGACTGCCTTCCTGGTTGCCATCACCTCTGCCAGGAGAGTGAGTGAGCTCCAGGCTCTTTCTTCTTCTCCACCTTTCCTGTCTGTTCATCCTGACAAGGTGGTGTTACGTACACGACCTTCCTTTCTGCCCAAGGTTGTCACAGCCTTCCACATAGGGCAGTCCATTACCTTGCCCACTTTCTTTCCGCCTCCGCGTCCCTCGAAAGAGGAGGAGAGGCTCCACCGTCTGGATCCAAAACGTGCGCTCTCCTACTACCTAGATCGCACACGCCAATTCCGGGTGGATGACCAACTCTTCGTTGGTTACGTGGGCGCGAAGAAGGGTAAGGCGGTGCACAAGAGGACCATCTCTAGGTGGATCATCCTGTGCATCCAAGCATGTTACTCCATGGCGAGGAAGGAGCCCCCGGCTGGATTGCGGGCTCACTCCACTCGGGCCACGGCAACGACAACTGCTCTGGGCCGAGGTGTCCCTCTGCAGGACATTTGCCAGGCAGACACGTGGGCCTCGCTGCACACGTTCGCAAGGCACTACTGCCTGGACAGTCAAGTCCGGAGGGATGGCTTCTTTGGCCGTTCCGTCCTCCAGGACTTTCTGGTGTGATATTGGTTCGCAGACCCACCACCGGGGTTGGTATTGCTGGGGTATCTATTCTAAGGTAAGGAATCTATCACTAACGTGTCTCTTTCAGATGCACAAGTTACTACTTGTGTAACGATATATCTGTAAGAGATATTAGTTAGTGATAGATTCCTTACCGACCCACCCATCCTCCCCGTTCTGCGAACCGATATCTAGGGTTAAGGTCATCCCCTTTCAGGGCCCTAGTTTCATGGCACCAGTGTTAGTTCTATCATGGCTCTGCGTATCTGGCGCGGAAAAGCTGTGTGTCAGAACTGACGTCAGCGCGCATGGGCGCCGTCTAAGTACTCCGACGACGTCATCCCGGCGCTCACGACGCCGACGACAGACGCGGAGCCGCAGACGACGCCTACCGGCGCGCAAGGGTATTGCTACGCAAAAGTTTCCGGATCCAGTCTGACGCCTGGGGATATTCTAAGGTAAGGAATCTATCACTAACTAATGTCTCTTACAGATATATCGTTACACAAGTAGTAACTTGTGCGTTTGGGTAAATTGTCCTTAGTGTTTCTTTGGCTATGCTGGGGACGGTCTTGCTATTCCATTCAGTGCCTATGACTATTGATGAGTATCCACTCGAAGAGAAGGATAAGTTACTCACCTGTAATCCTAGTTTTCTTCCAGGGGTATACTCATCAAAGTCCTAAACAACCCACCTGCCTCCCCGGACGAATAACTTGGTTATAGTAGCATTTTTACTCTTTACACTGTAAGAAAAGACCTGGCCCAACTGTCACCTGTGGGGCATGATGGGTGCAGGGAGGTCTTAAAGGCACAGCACCAGTTTTATTCTGTTGAGGTTTTCTCTATGCATCCCATGAGCTAACTGCCTGCTATTACTTTGCCTATTTTTCATTTTTTTTTAAATAAAGGCATTGTTAAAACAAAAAAAGAGTGCATGTTCTATGTTACTGAAATGCTAAATAGATATGCTTTTATTTTAAATGAAAAATCCAATGCAATTTTAGCTTATTGAATGGTTTAGGCTGCATGTTTATGTATGTATATATATATATATATATATATATATATATATATATATATATATATATATATATATATATATATATATATATATATATATATATATATATATAGATATATATAGATATATATATATATATATATATATATATTCACAGAAAAAACCATAGGTTATAGACCATATATAGTTAGGAATTAGCATTTACAAAACCTTGAAAATTCACTGAAAAAACCATAGGTTATAGACCATATATAGTTAGGGATTAGCATTTAAAAAACCTTATTTTATTTGCACAAAACCATTGAAATTCCATATATAGTTAGTTGCACTAACTATATATCGCGGACCCGCAATCCACTGCTAATGATGTCACATATTACATCATTCATGACATGGTCAGTGACATCACTGATGACATCACTGATGACATCTCAAATGACATCACTGATGACATCACTGATGACATCTCATTTGACATTACTGATCACATCACTGATGATATCATTCATGTGATAATACGATGAACCTCTTCAGGCTCTAATATAACCTTAGATACAATCAGTGTAAACAGACACTCACAGACTGTCACACATCCATGGAGTTACTCACACACCTAGTCAGTTATGCCAAAAATCAATCACATCTCCATTTCCTTAACTATACAGTTATACACACCTTACTTATTCAAACATATACTAACACATATTTACTCTCTTATACAATCCTTGATACAACTTCACAATGATTCATACAGCCACTCTCACATTCACTGACTCTTATGTTCAGTTATTTATATATGTCAACTCTCACATGGAGTGTGTTTTACATATGTACTTACTTTGACATGTAGAACTGAGATATCCATTCACTCACCAATATACTCATGCACACAGTCAACTGTCCATACAGCTGTTTCTACATGCACTTTTGAACCCATACACCTAGGGAATCAACCGCTCACACATCTATGCACAGAGTTATACACCTCCCAGCCACCCACACACACACTCAGTCTCCCATACAAATACTTGGGCAACCATTCAATAACCCATATAGTTACTGATATAGCTACTGATTTAAACATGCAGCAGTTTACAGAAGAACATAAATATTGATTGCCAAATTAAGACACTTTAATCACTAACCCATGCACTCAGTGAGACACATTTAATCATTCTCTCATACAGTCAGTCATGCACCTACTAAATCCTTCATCCAGACACTTATACATCCACTCATTCTTCAATATGTAAGACATATTTTAACTTTACAGAAACATACAGTCACTGGGTGTTGTCATCAGTGATGTCATCAGTGATGTCATTTGAGATGTCATCAGTGATGTCATCAGTGATGTCACTGACCATGTCATGAATGATGTAATATGTGACATCATTAGCAGTGGATTGCGGGTCCGCGATATATAGTTAGTGCAACTAACTATATATGGAATTTCAATGGTTTTGTGCAAATAAAATAAGGTTTTTTAAATGCTAATCCCTAACTATATATGGTCTATAACCTATGGTTTTTTCAGTGAATTTTCAAGGTTTTGTAAATGCTAATTCCTAACTATATATGGTCTATAACCTATGGTTTTTTCTGTGAATTTCATTGGTTTTTTAAAAGCTAATATCTATAGCTGTAAAATATATTCTTTATTAAGTGACGTATCACGTAGCCCGTGAGACGCCTCATGATGCATCGCATAACCGTGACGTATCGTCTCTGCAGCGCAAACCAAACCCAAAACGTAAGCGCGCCAGAACACGCTTAAAGATATATATATATTTTTTTAACCTTAATTAGACAAAATCCACACGTGCACATATCACAAACGTTCAAAAAACACAATATGTCGGACTACCGTTACGCTGCCGGTTAGCTGCCCGGTTAACGTACCAGGAAGCACCTTTACCGCGAAAATCGCAAATTTTTTTTTTCACCCCCCAGGGAACTTTAATAGCCCCCTCATCAATCCTAGGGGTTCAGGAGGGGTCTGCCTTACCCCTTTCATTCATTTACACCTTTTTTTTTTCCACCTCTTGTCTCTCGATCCCACAGAGAGACAAGATGGCGGCCGCTCCAGACTGTTTACAATGATAACAGCCAATCAGCTTCTCCTCAGACTCCCGTTACACTGCCGATTAGCTTCCCGGTAGCTGCCCGGTTAGCTGCCCAGTTTGCGTACCAAGACGCGTCTCTACGGCGTTTGTTTTTTTTTGGCCCCACGTGGCTTTATAATATCCCTCTCATAAATCCTAGGGGGTCAGAAGGGGTCTACCTTGCCCTGTTTCCTTCATTTCCCCCTTTGTTTTGGCCTCCTCTTGTCTCTCGATCCTACCGAGAGACAAGATGGCGGCCGCTCCGGACTGTTTACAATATTGACAGCCAATCAGCTACTCCTCAGACTCCCGTTACACTGCCGGTTAGCTTCCCGGTTAGCTGCCCGGTTAGCTGCCCGGTTCGCGTACCAAGACGCGTCTCTACGGCGAAAAAATCTGATTTTTTTTTTTTTTTGGTTACACTGCCGGTTAGCTTCCCGGTTAGCTGCCCGGTTAGCTGCCCGGTTCGCGAACCAAGACGCGTCTCTACGGCGAAAAAATCGGATTTTTTTTTTTTTTTTTTGGGCCCGGCGTGGCTCTATAATATCCCCCTCATCAATCCTAGGGGGTCAGGAGGGGTCTACCTTGCCCCCTTTCCTTCATTTCCCCCTTTGTTTTGGCCTCCTCTTGTCTCTCGATCCTACCGAGAGACAAGATGGCGGCCGCACCGGACTGTTTAGAATGTTGACAGACACCGGAGAGCCAATCAGCTTCGCTTTGCAAAGTTCCGATACGCGAAAAGTTCGCGAACCGGTTAGCTGCCCGGAGCGCTGTTACAGATATATATCTTGATTTAAACGTTAATTTCTCAAAATCCACTGAAGCACATATATTGAGACCTAGCAAAGGCACATCGGGGTACCAGTCCCTACAATTTTGCCAAGTTTCGTGGAAATCCATTCAGCCGTTCGGGCTAAAAGTGAGTCCAACCGCCCTATGGAAATTAACATGGGAAAAACGCGTTTTGGGACCCCCCTTTTTTCTCGGCCCCCCCTTGACGAACCCCCCCCAAATTTTCAGGAGCTGCTCAGAAACAAAATGTGCCATTTTCCTGAAAATTTCAGCCGATTCCGTCCACAAACGCCAAAGTTATTAGACATAGAATTTTCAAAAGTCCCATAGGAAAAAAATCCTAACTATATATACCTACTGGCTATCGCCAGTAGGTAATATATATATATATATAGATATATATAGATATATATATATATATATATATATATATATATATATATATATATCCCATAGTACAACGCACCTGCATACTGAAGGGCACATGGGGAGGTACCCATGACAGGCTACCAACTAATTCAAAAGCATCAATCTCCTTAGTAGTATCATGCGCTAACCGCAGCTACGGTAGTTGTCAGCAAAGACCACAGAAAATTGTAGGCTGGAATCAACTGACCAACTTCAGAGCGGCACCCATCAAACTATTTCCTAGCGTCACCCATGAGCTCTGGTTTCAATCGCCCTGTCTGCAGACCCGAAATCTACCGAAGGAGCATGAACTGAGAAGCACCTCATGGAATGTCGCTGGACTAAAATCCACTTTGACATCGAAATCTGGATGAGCATACTTACAAAACAGCGACGTCATCTGCCTACAGGAAACTTGGGAGCTAAACCTCACAGTATTATAAGGCTTTTACGAACTCTTCAAACCTACCACCTGACCACGTTTATGTGGGAGGCCATCAGGGGGCCTGTAAACATTTATAAAGCAAATGGCCAAAATTGAGGTGACCCTATATGACCAAAACAACTCGGGTTGGAAGTTGTACTAATAAACGGGCTAATGTTTGGTCAGAATGCCTTCTCTCTGCTTCTCATTAATTACTATTTTAACCCCCGAAAAATCCCCAAATCACTCAAAATTGTTTGACTTTGCACCAGCTTAGAAGAAATTCATCGGTCTGACCCCTCTCCAAAGCAGAGATTGCGGGGGATTTTAATATGAAGTCCCCGGGCAAAAATCCCAAGAAGGCTCAAATGAAGAAACAGCAGAAACAGGTTCATGGATTACTTGCCTCTTTTTACCTAAGGTCGGCGGACCAAGTGAAGTCACGTCTTGACTCTGAAAACAGGTCCCGTTTCTTATTCAAGGGCCTATCAATAATGGACTATATTTTATGACTCTTCACCTGGCAAACAACTTGCTCAACTTTTAAATAACTAACCGAGAAGAAAGTGGCCATAACCCCCTAGCATTATCATTGGACCTTGGGATCCCAGTAGAAGATAGACAACAGGAGCAGAAACAAAGACCCTGGTTAGTAGACTCAAATGGCGCCCCACACAATCTGCTCCGGTGCTTACATGGCATAATAAGTTGACCATCAATAACAACAACTTAACTGGGCAGCTGTTTTAAATCAATGGGACAGACTAACTGAAGAATTATATGATGCCATTCTTGGCTCCCGCAGCTATCACCACCTCACTAAGCCACCCCAGGGCACCCTTCATAAACAGCTGGATAACCAGGGTATCAACCTACAAATAGAAAAATCTAAATAAAAGCTTCTGCCAATGCAAATCAAACTCCACAAGTAAAAACTTAAGGATGGTTACAGAATCACTAAAAGCACTCAAAAAAACTGTCTGGTGGGGCGTGGCCAACTGCCAGCGAAGATGGCCGCACTGTAGCGCAGCTCTGTCCCTGATCCCCATTAAACCCCTGAAAATCCACACAATTATCCGGTACAGCAAGCGTGTCTCTGTCGGAATTGGAGGCGCAAGGATCGACGGTCGCAGTCTGGCGTTCAATCTAGACCAGAGGAGCGCCTGCACCCGGCTGTGACTTGCGGCCTGCTTGGAGCTGTGCAGCCCCGGTCTCTCCCAATCACGCGGCCAGGCAGTGGCGACCGCCTCCGAAAGTGAAAGTAGGCGTCCCATCCTGAGACTGAAGACCCCGTAATACAGCGAATCGCGGGAGCCCACTGCAGCTGGGCAAACATCATGGCTAATGGTTATTGGCGCAAATGCGCTTGGGTGTGCAGTGTCTCCTGGCCGCGACGAGAGGGGTTGTGGGTGCTTAGGACGACCGGAGTGCGGACTTCGTTGTGAGAACTTTAGGAGTGCGCTCAGCCAAAAAGGCTGCAGATATTTTGTTTTAGAGCGCAATGGAGACATCCTTGCGGACTCTCTGTCCCACAATAACGAACTATAGCGATAGATCCAGACAGGCAGTCGGGCCTACACGTATCTCACATTTCCATAAGGTACCCAGAGAGACATGGCTTCATAGACCAGTGGAGGCTCTCAATACCATTCAATACTGCCAACTCCGTCCACTTGCTGGAGCCTAGCTGCAGGGAGAGTCTCCCTCTTACCTGTGTATAACTCTCTGCATGAAGCCAACCGACCCTACATGATTCAAAACCCATGCAGTGCCATCTCCGAAGACGACTAAGAAAAGACCGGCGCGGGCCTGTTTGTAGTGCCTTCACTGCCAGACGGGGGATAAACTACCAATATCGCTGGGGGAGTGACTCCCCCCCGCCATGTGTCACTACCCAGATTCCTTAGTGGATCCACAATGTCCAGCAGCAAAGGCAATCGTGGCTGCCACCTGCCCAAACTAGATAATATGGCATGGCTTAAGAATCAGGAGAAGCCCGAGGCGCAAGTTAACATGCCTCCTAGAACCCGCGGCACGCCAGCAGCACAAATGGACCCTACCCTACAAGACATTCTCACTGCTGTCAAAGCGGTACGCACTTTCTTAGAATCATGTATTGATTTAGTCTCCATTGAGGTTGGCATCATCTGGGTGGACTTTCGCAAAATGAGTGATTGTGTGACTGAAGTGGAAGAAGTAACTCTGAGCTTGGACACCACATCCAAGGGCTTAGAGAAACAGGTCCAGGAATTGCAGAACACCAGCCGGGCACTTTCAGACCAACTTGATAACTACGAAGGAAGAGCCAGGAGGAATAATGTGCAAATTATTGGAGTTCCCGAGAAGTTGGAGGGCCAGGCAATGGACTTATTCGTGGAGGAACTAATCATACAGCAGCTCCAGCCTAAGACTCTCTCCAAATACTTTTCGATTGAACGTGCTCACCGAGTGCTGGGAGGCAAACCTAAGCCTGGACAGTCCCCCAGGCCCATAGTGGCTAGAGTGTTTAACTTCAGTGACCGGGACATAATTCTGCAAACTTCTCGAAGTGCTCCTCCGATCAAGATTGACAATAGCACCGTCATGTTTTTCCCAGACTTCACCCAAAAGGTCCAAAGACATAGCAGAAGTTCCCTGGAAGTCAAGAAGGCCCTAAGGGACAGAGCGCTGCAATATGCGATGTTGTTCCCTGCATGACTTAGGGTGGAAGCCGAGTACAGAGCATGGTTCTTCACAGAGCGGGAGGCGGTCTAGGAGTGGCTGGGCGGCTGGTGGTAGATTGGAGGCACAAATAACTCCGACAGACGTCGAAGAAGGACAGGGAAGAACTGCAGAGTGAGCTTGTCAGAACGTGAGGAAGGTGATACCACAAGTGCAGAGTGAATAGAGACAGCCCTAGCTGGTCCTGCATAATGAAATAGGAGCAGGGACACACTGTATGCTGTCAGAGGGACATAAAGTTGCCGGCCGTGCGCCATTCATGGCCCCCGCTGGTCTGTCTAGTGATCGATCTAGTATGAATATGTTCAACGACCAATGCTGAGTAGTCGTAGATGCGACACCCTGGACTGGAAATGGCTGAGTACATGCACTGAATATAATGCAATCAAAGATTGTTTGCAATACATATATCTGATATGGGGGGGGTCTAGTCTTGTTGGTTCACAGCCCCTCGGAAATTGGGACAGGCGGGCGCAGGGCACTCTGCAGTGTTGGAGTGGCGGGTAGTTTTAAGTCCGTCTTGCAGAGAGGCAGGGTGGAGGGGAGGCGGAGGCAAGTTACAGGGAGTTTATTGTTGCTTACATGCGTCACAGCGATCATTCTTTCATCACTACACACAGCTGTTGCTGAACCCTATTCGTTTTGTCTAGTGTATACATACTGCTGCCTACAAACACATGTTCTATTGAGTATGCACACGGGCGGTTTTGACCCAACCGTGCCTTAGAGGCAGTGGTACACCCCATACAACCATAATGGCAACTACAGATGGCCCTGGTAACATGGCTCGAGGCACCATTAACACTGCTCCTCTAGAATGTCAATGGGCTGGGAGTAAGGATCAAGAGGGGGTGGTGCTACAATATATTAAGAGATAGGCTGCAGACATGATTCTACTGCAGGAGACCCACCTCATTCGGAACACCTGCAAGGCGCTAGATAGATGGGGATACAAACTCGTCGTCCATACAGGATTCAGACTGGGTCCTGAGAGGTTGGGATACTAATGAAGAAAAATCTCCCATTTGTAGTAACTCCGACACATAAAGATAACTATGGGCCTTTTGCTGGGATATCGGGGTCCTGGGAGGGTAGGACTATGAATGTCCTCTTGGTGTATATACCTCCTGCTCTACATAAGCTATCACTGCCGGAACTGAGTAGGATGATTCTCGCCTTGCCGGAAGGTGAAACAATATTGGGTGGTGACCTCAACAGGACGCTTTGTGACCAAGCTGACAGATACACTGAAATGGTGTAGAGCGGACTCGCACAGCTGAGTGAGACCAAATTTAAACTTGTAATAGTTTGTGGTGTGCTGCCTGGGATGAACGCTGTCTGTTCCTGAACAGCGTGATGCAGTGAAACTAATACAAAGCTCCCCCACTTGGAAGAAGGCTCCCTGGTGCACAGCGCAAAGAGACACAGTGTGTCTTATGAATAGTTCATCAAGTTAAATCCAAAAGTTAAATCCAATACTTAAAGAAGTTCCATAGTTCTTTAATTCATATCAACTCAACAGTTCATAAATGCTTGAAGAAACGTATGTATCATCCAACTTAAAGAGTCATTCAACAATTAATTCTCCCAATGCATTTCGGGCAAAAGACTTGCCCTTCCTCAGGGGACAGCTCTACAAACATAAAAGAAAATATCATGGTATCATAGAGATTCAACTACTACTCACTATTACAACAGCAAGATCTACACACGGTGCAGTGAACCTCATGCGTGTAAATTAAAAGTCTAATCAAAAACCCATGAAGAATCAAACTGACTTTTACCAACTGTAAGAGACCAGAATAAATGCCCGTGAAAAATATCCCTAAATAACATGGCTAAACTAAGCATCATATTAAACAACTCATGTTGTGCATAAAGAATGCCCAAAAGTTCAAGACATAGGTGGTTCAAAAAAACGAAAATTCTCCTGTTGTGAAAGTGTGAGAAAAAGTGTGCCAAAAGTTTCAAGCCACCAAGGTTTCCAAAAAGCGCTGAATCACCAAGGGACTCATAAATACCAAAATTAAGTACTCACGGAGTGATTACATCCGTGATTAGTTGCTTCACCGTATCTGCGAAAAAATGCATGGCCGTAAACATAAAATATTTAACGTGGGCGCACTCGCTCAGATAGACTGTTTCTGGAACCTGGTGTTGGTGATTTTAGGCCTCTGCTCACTTTTTCACTGTGGTACAGTGTTAAGTGCTTGAGCTCTCTGTGTATGTGTGGTGAGTAACCTGCCATCCCATAGGAATGAATGGGGAATACGTATGCCCATGGTAGTTCCTGATATGTGGGGAGTGCAGGGTCGAGTTTGGTATGTGCAAACTCGTGAGATTGAATGCTGCGTAATTATATATGCGGCATGAGTGTGTCTAGTGTAGAAGTGCCACTTTTAGAAGTTGGCATATTTGTGTAATTTGTGTCTGGCGTGTGAATGGCTGGTGAGCCTGGTCCAGGAGTGCCTGGGCCTGCTTGTGGATTGACTGTCTGGTTTGAGGATGACAGGGGCTGGGGAGCCCCAGGAGGTTGTCTGAGTCAGTCCGTGGATGAAAGGCTGCATCTGCTGCCAGGGAAGTGGGAGGAGATGGCACCTGGGAGTGACTAGGGCTGTGCCTACCTGACCACAATGCTGGCTCCACCTCCCGCTGGGCGACTGTCACCTCTGTCCCTGACACTGAAGAGAGTTCCCTAAAACCAGTTCTAGCTGGTTCTCACACTGCCTGCACAAAGACTTCAAAGACTTTTTTCTGTATAAGAAGGGGCTGTGTCCCCTTCCAATTTGTTCTTGTTTTCAACTTGAATCTGCCCGGGGCGTGCTGCTGCTTGGGCCCAGGGGAATCCCTGGCCCTGCCCAGCCCCTGGATGTCCTACCCCTGGATACTGGAGGATTTTCCTGCTGGGGGCTGTACTGCTCCATCTTTATTATTCCAGGACTGCTGAGGGACCTCTTTTCTGGACTTTGTTTCCCTAGCGCCTGGGAGGCGCTTTACTTTGGATTTGCCCTGTTGCTGAGGCCCTGGTTGCTGGTGGGGCCATTCCTGGGGGCTTACCTGTGCCCCAGCGCCTTGAGAGAGCTTTATTTGGCCCCATAGCGCTTGAGAGAGCTTCTTGCCTTATTCCTCTCTCATTTTGCGTGAGGATTAGCAGGTGCCTACCCTGCCACTTTGCCCGTTTATTTAATTTTTTTGCGAGAGCTCACCTCGCTTCTGCATTTATTTTATGCGCTGAGGGTGCCCACCCGTCATTGTCCGCCCTGAGGAGATTGCCGCCGCGATCGCGGCACAACAGGAAGTCAGGCACATGGTAGCAGGACGTGGGAGGAGCCTAGCGGTCGTCTCTTCCGCTTCCCCCCAGTCCGGGGGGAAGCTGTGCCGATTTGCGTTCTCCCTCAGTGGGAGAAGGACAAGAGGAGAAGTGGTGCCACCGGAGGTGAGGCGTGGCCGATACGGGGCTCCCGTGAGCTGATGGGAGCCCCGGGATGTGCAGTGAGTCACGAGGCATAGTGCCGTGCCTGCCCCCGCCGGAGCGGCTGAGAGGAGAGCCGCATGGAGGAGAACTGCCCCAGGAGCCGCCGCCGCACAGGGAAGCTGGTAAGTGCGGGCGTCTTGGCTCAGGGGCAGTGCTTGTGGTCGAGTCCCCCGTGAGGGACTCCAACGGCGGCCACATACTTGCTGAGAGCCAGAGAGGCTCCCACGGAGGGGACATTTTGGTGTAGAGCCGGAGAGGCTCTTGGGGCATTCATATGTGTCAGAGTCCCCAGGAGAGGGACTCCAACAACCCCGCAGTTATTTTCAAGAGCCTGCTAGGCTCAGGGGGCCATTTTTGAGATGTCGAGCCCCAGGAGAGAGGCTCCACCGACCCCCACAGTTATTTACAGAGCCTGCTAGGCCTCCAGCATCTGGCCGCAGTGTGATGTCAGAGTCTGTGTGGCTCCAACGATTGAGCGCAGTTCTGTCCCTGAGGGCTAGTGAGAGCCCTGCCTTAGTTCTGCATCCCAGCTGCCCAGCAATTAGTGGGCAGCTGCACCGTTTAGGTCTTGTGTGTTCCCAGGTGCCCAGCAAGTAGTGGGCACCTGCTACGTTTAGGCTTGTGCTTGGACTGGCGCTGCATGGCAGCGCGCCCTGACATTGGGACACAGGGCGATTTAGCCCCAACAAGGCCAGTTGGCCTAGGGACTGCCACAGGTGGTGGCTTATGTAAGTTCTGCGCAATGTGGTTACCTTCTATGTTTTTAATAGTAATTACTAAGGTGTTTTTGCACTATTGAGTTATGTTCTGGCACCTCTGAATGTTTTCTATGCATCATGTGTCTTCCTTGATTTTACACCTCTGAATGTTTTTATGCATCATGTGTCTTTCTTTCCCTGCGCTGCACCTCTGAATGTTTTAGGCGTCATGTGTCTCCTAGCGCTGCACCTCTGAATGTGTTTGTGATGCATCATGTGCCTTGTTCTTAACACCGCTGAATGTGTAGGTTTATGCATCATGTGTTTCCCTTTACTACTCCTCTGAATGTATATTTATGCATCATGGGTAATGTGTTTTTCCTTCCAGGTACCTCTGAATGTGTTTCTGATGCATCATGTGGCATGTTCTTACACCGCTGAATGTATGTTTTATGCATCATGTGTTTTTCCTTCCCTACACCTCTGAATGTTGGTTTTGCATCATGTGTAATGTGTTCTTACCTATACCCCTAAATGTATTTTATTGTTAGGTGGTTGTTCTTTCCAATACAGGTGGTCCTAGTGAGGTCCTGGTTCCCTGCGTGACATTCTCCTAAGGTGTTTAGGGTTGCGTAGGTGCTACTTACCTGTTCCCAGTAGTTACTGGATGTGATTTATAACTGTTATTTTGTGCTATACTTATTCTAATAAAAGTGCTGATTCTGGCAGTGGCCCAGGTGGCCTGTCTTGTACATAATCCCTTGTGAATATTGCCCGTGCCAGTTGGCACCATGTGCCTTGTGTGATACTATCTGATGTGTTTTTACAATACAAAAGTTATTTTATAATTACCTTGTATGGAGTTCCTTTTGTGGTGTGCCTAGTATGTTGTTGCTGTTGTGTGCTGGCGCAAATGCTTTACACATTGCCTCCGAGTTTAGCCGTACTGCTCGTGCCAAGCTACCAGGGGGTGAGCAGGGGTTATCTTGGCGTGTGACTCCCTTGCCCTGACTAGAATGGTGGTTTCTGCCTAGCTTTGGCGTCAGCCTTAGCCAACCAGAAATAGCCAGTTCTAACAGCAGTTAACCAAGTGAGTGATGTGAGTGAAATTGCCCTAACATTATCTCCTAAAGCATGTCTCCTTAATATTTGGGACACCACTGACTTCAACCGTATGGATCAACTGTGGGCGACCAATGGCTTTATTCTTACAATGCGTAATATAGCCCATAAATGGGGAGTTCCAGACCCACCTACGATTGTAGATTGGAAAGGGGATGTTGATTGGTGTATGTTGGCAGAACAAGCAGTCTAAATGAATAGAGGTTGCCCCAAAAAATTGGATAAGAAATGGTGGAAATGGCATGCATATCGAGATAACATTTGTTCCTCCGCCTCAGAACAAAGGCATGTGCCGGAGAGGTCAAACGTGTGACATAATTCTGCAATGGGGGGAATAGAGGGTTATCAGTTGGATGTTCAGTATTGGATTGTAATCTTCTGTCATTAATCTGAAGTGATGCACAAGATTGTATTGTACACATTATTGATTGTTTTAATAAAATAAAGAGTTAAAAAAAAATGTCTGGGAAACCGAGATGGTTTTTCAAGAAAAGGAATGTCTAGTGCTACATAGGATGCTCAAGAAGAGATCATCTGCCCACTTCTGGAGATATGTTAACAAACTAAAAGGTCCTTATCCAACAAGGGAAGACGGAGTCTCAGAAGCTGGATGGGAGAGGCACGTATCTGACTAATTTACCAGGAATTATGTAATTACAACCTGCATGGAGATACTAGAACCCACCCCACAGTCTCCACAGGGCCAACTGGAGTTCATTTCAACATCACAAATGCTAAAACTCATTAAAGATATGAAAAGGGACAGAGCGCCAGGCCCCAGCGGTCTTCCAGCTGGCATCTTTAAATGAAAACCAGAGGCATGGGCAGCCCTTTTAACTCAGCTTTTCAATTCTGCCTCCAGTTCTGGGCAAATCCCAGAAGTCTTGAAAGGTTCTACTCTATGCCCAATGTTTAAGAAAGGCAATCCCTCAATGCCAGCCACCTATCGCCTATTAACCCTGCTAGACGTAGAGGCACAAGCGTTTGCGCAAATTCTTTTAAAAGAGCTGGAAACTTGGGTTACAGAGAATGGGCTGCTCCCATTTTGTCGCACTCGCTGCCCTCAGTCAGCAGGCTGCCCAACATAAACAACTCCCACTCTTCTGCTGCTTTATAGATTTTACTATGTTGACAAAGTGGACTCCGACCAACACTGTGGAGGAAAGTAGCACACTGGGGTATACCACCCATCCTCTTAAGAGCCATAATCACCCTGTACTCTGCAACGTGGGTTCGAGTGAAAGTTGGGCCAAACACACTTTGCCCCAAAACTCTGACTTTTGCAGGTTTGAAACAGTACTGTGTGCTAGCATCGTACTTTTTTTATCTATACACAGCTGATCTGGAGAAGGGGTGTGCGCCACAGACCACTCCACATTCTTCAGTGCATGGATGATATTGCTGTCATGGACCATACACAAGTAGGCCTCCAGCAAGCACTGACTAGCCTCCATACAATGGGAAAAATTTGCTCACCATTAACCCAGAAAAGACCAAAATAGTAGTATTTGGCCGGCACAAGAACACGCTTTCATGCACTATGGGTCCCATGACTATCACCTTGGCACCAAAATATAACTATTTGGGGGTGTGGTTCATGGAATCCGCTCAACCGCCTGCCCACAAAAATACAATAAAGAAGAAAACAACAGCAATCATTTACAGCCTAGTTGGTCTCAACGATAAATTAAAGTGTCCATCTTCTGAGGGAATAATAAAGGTACCTCAAGCCTCCCTGCTTGCCTGCTCTCCAATAAGGGCACCAATTCTTCCCTTGTGCAGGCTCGGAATGTCTGGATCACGCCCAGTGTGTTGGTTATAGGAAAAATGTCCAACTTCCGAAATATCTCTGCAGAGCTAGGCTTAGACTGGAACTCAGCCTGGTGAAACAATCTCTAAGCATAGAAACAGACTTTTTGAAATGTTATATTCGCACATTAAAAGCGCCAGAAAACTCACTCAAGGCTTGTCTCAGAGCTATCTTCGCGAAACCAGGATCACCATGGAAGAGACAATTACAGAATGCAATAGCGACCTCTGCAATAAAACGAGCAGCACTTGGACTGGGTGCCAGTTCCTTCATGACATGGACAAAATACCATAAATAGACAGGTACGAATGTCCTCATTTCACCAAGATCAAGCTTCTCTAAATTCCTCGGAGATACTACGCCCATTAAACTTCTTGGACTTTGTATGCAAAACCCCATCCCTTCTTAGCTGCCGCCATCAATCATAGAACATGGGAAGAGATCATGTGTATGCGCCTTCTTGGCCTACCAATATCAGATTTCAACCCAGCATAGGCCAATCAGGGCAAGGGAGGCGCATGTAGATTATTTGAATATAAACGAGAATCTTGGTTGCATCTTCTGTACTGATGTCCCGCCATGACTGCAGAAAGGAGAACCCTACTCAGGTCAATATTCTTTTTTTTTTTTTTTAAACCTTTATTCAAAAAAGAAGGAGATACATGCGCAGGCCCACAACCATCATGGCCGGCCGCAAAACAATCAATGAAACAGGAGATGCTGAAGCCAAGCAATACAGGATATATCAAAGTATACAAAATGTGGTTGTGGGGCTCGCAAACAGGACGTGAGGTTTTCATTTTAAATTTTAGAGAAAGAGTAGGGGCTGCAACTACAAGGACATAACACCTCACAGGATAGGAGCACAAAGGAGACAGTTGGGAATTACCCCAATTACAGTCGGAGAGAGGCTGGAACTAAAGCGACTATGCAATCCAGGCAGCCACGGCGATGATACTGGACAATAAACCACATTACAATAATCCACATTTCTAAGGATCACCCCAGAAAGCCTACCCTCCAAGAACAGAAAAACAGAGGCTTATCGAGAAGCCGAAAAAGAAAAAGGAAAGGTGCAAGACCAAGAGACAGCCAACCCTACGGAAGAGGAAAGGACCCTCCCAAAGCCGGAAAAGAGCGATAGGGACCATAGAATAAAACAAACTAAAATAACAAACCCCCCCCCCCCCCGCACCCGCCACCCTGCACCCCTGTAATGGCTACGGCCTAACCCACTAACAGCGTGCCTGTCGCCCCGGAACTGCCCCACAGTAGGGAAATTGTATATGAAGAAACGGAGGAGGAGAAAAACAAACAAGCCCCCGGACACCTGATACCCCCCGCCGGCGGTGACCCCAACATAGCACAATCATCATCAATAAAGCATAGAACAGTCAGCAATATCACGGGGAGGACAGTCACCATGAAACCCCCCCCCCCCCCACTCCCACCCCCGGCCCGGTGAGATATTCAGTGCAGTCCCGGCAAAAATAAACGGAGCAACCCCAAGGAAATAGCGGCAACCCTGCAAGCCTCACGAGGAGATTTATCGCCAGAGTCATAACAGTTACAAACCAAAGGAGCGTCTCAGATGGTCCAAAGCAGTGGCGAGGAGCAAGAAGACCTCAAAGTCAAAGTCAGCCCTGGCCAGTACGAATCCGCACCGGAGCACATCCCGACCAAGCCACATCCGACCAGAGGCAGTCAAAGCGTCCATGGCGGACCAAGGCAGTGAAGGTGGAACAAAGTCCGGTCTCAAAATGGCGGCATCCGTTGTGTAGACGGGCCAGAACAAAGGAAAATGGCGATCTTCTTCGACGAGATCCTGAGACTCGGCAATGAAGAACAGGACATCCAGCGACGACACACCATCGGATAGGAGACTTAGAGGGAAGACAATGTACTGCAGCAGATGAAGGGAAAGTGAGATCGACTCTCCCGAGGAGCAAAGTCGGGCCGCCGCTCGGGCCCCCGCAGATGGCGGGTCAAATCGCTCGTTTGGATCACAGACTTCTGTGCAGGCGCTACAGCGTCTGTGGATGGTCGCAAGCAGGCATCATCTAGTTTCGTCGCCAGGGAGACACATGGTGAATTGCGAGCGGAGCGCCCCAATAGCCGCCATTACGGATCTCAATGAATGTGCGCCATCCATCCCCTCCATCCCGGGGTCGAGAGGACGGAGGGAGACACAGTCTCCGGCCCACATCACCGGGCGCCGGGCACACATTCGGCGATCGCAACCAAAGGGGCGCCCGCACTGGCACACTCAAGACAGACGCCCTCCGTGGGTGCAGCCCGTTAGCCCCCGGACCGGGAAACGAGGGTCAGGCACACAACCCACAGCCACAATGCACGAGGATCGTAGCACGTCACAGTGTCTCTCCTCCGACACCATCCAGCAACGAGGACAAGAGTCATGGGCGAAAAGAATTATCCAGACCTGGAAGACCGGCCACAATCGCGGTCCCACAGCCGATGTTGCTCAGGGCCCTCTCGGGTGATTCAAAAATCGAGGTCCCGGCGGCAGCCCGGGAGTAGGCCAGAAATGGGACACAACATAACTTCGTCGCTGAATAGGGTAGGAAATCCGGGAAAGCACCACAACCTTCAGACATCCAGGCACAGGGCGTGAGTGGAGGATAAACGACAGGATAGACGAGCCGCCGGCGGAGGTCGGCGGAGCCGGGAGCTTATGCGGCCATCTTGATTCTCGGCGTAGCTCCTCCCCAGGTCAATATTCTTGATGCAGGTGACTCGCACCTGCTTAGAGGCATCAGCAGTAAGCCTCTCTCAATCTGACGTTACCACTCGTGCACGTTGCAGGAAATTTGTGACAAGACTTCGAGACACTATACAGCCACGTCTTGGTCCCTTCGAATTGCGGAACCAAGTCCAGAAACTTATAACGGACTACTATACAAGGAAAATGGGAACTAATCAAACCTGCTCTCTGCACCCGCTTTCTCTTGGAAAAAGCTCAGGAACACGAACAGAACTGGAATTTGCAGGTCTTTCTCAATTAATTTGATTGGGGTGCCCGTCCTTGGAAATTGGACCCCTTTTCAAATATATTGTTTCCTTTATTAACTGAAGGATCTAAAATAATTAGCTATTTTCGATGCACTTTAAACACTGTTATTATGTCAGACTGGCCAAAAATAGTTAAAATGTTTTTTAATCATAGGTACACCATGCACCAGCACTTTAGACGAGTAGACCAAAACCACAATAATAGCTCCTGCTAGGTAATTATAACTGCACCTCACATCACCTTAAAATGAATAGACCTATGGCTATAGAGTCACACATTTGTTAAATGCTAATAACTAGTTACATACTACTTACAATGTTTTACTATTGCTATAACCTTTTGGATCTTTCCAGCTTGAAAATACATGAATTAAACAAATTGCCATTTTATAGTATTCATCTTTTGTACATGAGTCTTAACCAATTTAATGTTATGCTGACATGGTAATCCATCTGTTAAAGTGTTTTTTTCTTACCAGGCTTGCCGGGTTCACAATGGAATAATTTGCGTCAACACATTTGCATGAGTAAAATTTGCAGTTTATTTGAGAAAAAAAGTTTTAATCTGTTTTGTGATGGTTGTAATTGACTAATACAAATAAAGTTTGCTATATACATATATATGTATGTTTGAAGGTACTACGTACTTTACGTTTTTTTTGTTAAACACACATACATATATACATTTACCATGCCTATGTTGTAATTAAGCACTCGTCTCTTTAAATATGTATATCCCACAATGCAGTGGCGTCATGTGATCAAAGCCATCTTAGGCCGAAACACGTAATGGTCGGACTGTTCAGGATAAAAAAAATAAATTGCACGAAATTGTAGTCTGTGTTCGTGGTGTTCCGGTGAATTGGGAATGAGAAGCGGAGTGAATTGTAATTGATTGATTGATATATATATATATATTCACTGAAAAAACCATAGGTTTCAGGGGCGTTCTAGTTAGCTGGACATTTCACTCGTACAAAACCATTGAAATTCCCCCGTTATAGTTAGTTCAGCTAACTATAACTCACCCGCCCGCAATGCACTGCTGAGGATGTCACACATTACATCACTCATGACGTGGTCAGTGACATCACTCATGACATTTCAAATGACATCACTGATGACATCATCCATTGAATGTGTGTCTTTCTGAAAATTAAATATTTTTATATATGTATATCTCAAGGTCGATGGAAGAATACATGGGTAAATAAGTGTCTAAAATGATTTTTTTTTTAAATTGATTGTATAACTGACCGATTAAGTGTATCTTAGTGAATACATGGGTTAGCAAGCAATGTTTAAATATGTCAATATCCATACTTATGGGCTGCGTTGGCTAAATTCGGGTTTGGACCCGGTTTTATTGGCTGGGTGCGGCTTCTCTACGCAAATTGCGCAAATTGTCGTGAATGGTCGTGTATCTACTCAGTTTAGTCTTGGGAGAGGCACTCGTCAGGGCTGTTCCTTGTCTCTGTTATTGTTTGCCCTAGCCCTAGAACCCCTCGCTGCGTGGATCAGATGGGAACCCTCGATTAAGGGTATTCAAGGGTCTCCTGAATTTGAAGATTGCATCGCGCTCTACGCAGATGATATCTTACTGTATTTGACCTCACCCCGGAAGTCATTGATGGTTTTGTGCGATGTCTTGGCCTCCTTTGGTAGGAACTCTGGTTTGATTATCAATTGGGCGAAATCCTACTTATACGTTCTTTCTGGTGATGTCCCTCTCCTCCCACGTACCTGCCGTATTCAAGTGACACTGACGGGGTTTAAGTACCTTGGTATCTTTATCTCATTGAATCCGATGGCCCGTTATGAACAGAACCTTCTCCCACCCCTGGCTAGATTGAAACAGGACGTGGCAGGTTGGCGTAAACTTCCGTTTTCACCGCTTGGTCGTGCGGCCCTATTTAAAATGATGTCTCTGCCTCGTTTTTTGTATGCTCTCCAGAACACTCTTGATATAGTTCCCACTAGCTATTTTCGTGTTGTCGAAGACCTTCAGCGGAAGTTGATATGGGACGGTAGGCCTCGTATTGCTCTTGCCAAATTGACGCTCCCCTGGTATGACGGCGAAATCGCTCTCCCCGACATCAAACGTTATTATTGGGCTTCTCAACTGGGGGCCATCAACCATGGTATGTATGGTCCTGAATTGAATCTTGCTTTTGCTATGGATAGATGGCTGTTGCCCGGGGTATTTATTATAGGGCGCTCTACTCAAAATCGGTGGTCAAGACTCTGCCGGGGCCTACAAAGACGGCTGTGCGTACTTGGCAGGACGCTAATACTTCCCTGGGGTGGAAAGATCGCTTGACTTTAGCGACCCCGCTCTTTGGTTCGGACAGGCTTGGGAAGTTGTGGAAAACCAAGGGGTTTGATAGATGGGACCTTATTGGTATCAGTAAGGTGGGTGACCTCTGGGTTAAGGGCCAGGTGAAATCGTTTGAGATGTTAAAGACGGAGTTTGAATTGGGTGACACAGAGTACTTTCGCTACGTTCAGGTTCGCCATGCCTTAATGTCGGTCTTCCCTTCGGGCGAGGTTATTCCGGAATCGTCCCCACTTGAAGATAGGCTGTTGGATGGCCATGTACCCGACAGCACTATCTCCCTTGTTTACAAGAAATTAATTAATAATAGGCCTGATCTTCTGCTACATCTCTGGGACTTGTGGACCCGTGACGGCCTCGAATTGGATGACGAGGACTGGCAATCTGCGATCTCCTCTCCCAAGGAGGTCGCGGTTCCAGCTCGACTCCGACTGGTACAACTTAAGATCCTCCACAGGATTTACGTCACGGGCCCCCATCTGGTCCAAATGGGCTTTTCTGAGGAGGGATTATACAAGCGAGGGTGTGGACAGGTTGCTACTTTTCTTCATATTATTTGGGAATGTTGTGAGATTGTTGCTTTTTGGAATGGGGTCCATGAGGTCATGACGTAAGTGACTGGTATAGCTCTCTTGCCGGAGGCCAGACGCTGCTTGTTGAACGTTTGGGAACCTACGGATTATAATGTAGCTCAGACTCAGTGGGCATCCCTGGGGGCCATGATCGCCAAGCGAGATATTGCTCAGTTGTGGGGGTCCCAGAGGCCTCCTAAAATAGACTCATGGAAGGAAAATATGGATTGGTGTATGTTCAGGGAAAATACCGTGTACCTAGCCAGGGGCCGTCCCCGGAAGTGGTGTAGAGTGTGGGGACCTTGGAATAGTTATCGTGGAAACATATGTATACCGCCTGCAGTTGATGACATTGATGTTCCACCTTCCCCCTGACCCATGCATTTTGACCAATCTATTGTATTTTATTATATATGGCCTCTGTCCCCCCCTCCCCTTTCCTTATCCGATTGCTGCTCTTGTATTTCTTCCTCCCTTGATTGAACTGGCACTTTGTAAAACATGTTTTATGACTTGCTTGTTTTTATCTATACTACTATTATAAAGGAAGAACTTTGAACCTTTGAGGCGGGTAAACTCAGGAACCACAGCGCCAATCCACACACCCGATACATCGTTGTAATCGTCAGGGTGTGCAGATGGACAAAAGGTAGTCCCTTGGAAGAAGCGCCGGCTGCGACGTGAGTGCCCGACGTGAGGAGCGGCGTCCAGGAGCGCGAGGAGGACCAGCGGACATGGAGCGGGGAGGAGCAGTGAGGAGCGGCGGACAGGCGGGGAGGAGCGGTGGATGAGGTAGGTTATTTATTTATTTAGGTGCGGTGAGCGGCGGAAAAATAAAGCAAAAATGAAAATCGTGAGCAAGAGGAAGCAAAAGGAGCATTACAAAAGTGAGCCAAACGGTGCATTACAGGAGGAAAAAGTTACGTGTGCAGGTTACAAAAGCGTACATCGTGAGCAAGAGGAATCAAACGGAGCATTACAAAAGTGAGCCAAACAGTGCATTACAGGAGGAAAAAGTTACGTGTGCAGGTTACAAAAGCGTAGAAAGTAAACATGAGGTATAGGAGGAAAAAGTGACGTGTGCAGGTAGCAAGAGGAAGAAAACGGAGCATTAAAAAAGTGAGCCAAACGGTGCATTACAGGAGGAAAAAGTTAGGTGTGCAGGTTACAAAAGTGTACAAAGTAAACATCGAGGTATAATACTGCAATATATGAAGGAAGGCTCCGGGGGACCCACGGACAACGTCTGGGCGGGCGGGGGCCCTGAAGCCTAATTGCTCCCGGACAACGTCGGGACGGGCTGCTAGTATTTCAATAAAAAGAAACAAAACAAAATGTCAATATCTGTATCAGCTTCTTACTTTGTGTATAAGTGGCTGCATGGGTTGGTGAGTAGCTACATGAGTGTCTATATGGGTTATTAGTTGATTTTTTGAGTATCAATATGAGTGTCTATGGTTCAGTGGGGGTATTACTTAGCGCATAGATACATGAATGAGTGACTCACTGTATGTGTTTTGTAGACAGCATGTGTGCAGGACTGTATGGGTGGATGAGTGTGTGTATTGGTGTGTTAGTGAGTGAATGACTGTCTCAATAGTGTCTTTATGAGTAACTACATATGTTTTGAAATAGTATATGTGAATATTGGTGTATATAAGTGAGTATATGTGAGAGTGAAAGATTGGAAGAGTTCCTGTATAAATAAGTATGTGATTGTTTAAAAGAGAAAGTATGTGTACTTTTCTGTAGAAGTAAGTGTAGTGGTGTGCGTATAACTGTATATGTAAGTAAATGGATGTTTGATTCTTGTTGGCAGGTTCACCCCTAAACTTTTTTGCTTTTAATTGTGACATGGTGTTAGTGATTTTTGGCTTCTGCGCACTTTACCATTGTGTCCCAGGGTAAAGTGTATGCGTGTAGTGAGGTTGGCCTGCCCTCCCATAGGAATGCATGGAGAATGTATGTGTCCATGTTAGTTTCTGATGCGTGAGGAGTGCAGGTGCGAGTTCGGTGTGTGCGGAGTCGTGTGATTAAATGCTGCGCAATGATGTGTGCGGCATAAATGTGTCTAGTGTGGAAGTGCCACTTCTAGAAGTTGGCATGTCTGTGTAATTTATGTGAATTGGCTGTCTGGCTTGTGATTGGCTGGAGCTGGCTGGTGAGCCTGGCTCCAGGAGTCAGGATGGGTCTGCCCCGGTGGTGAATATGGAGATTGACAGCCAGATGGGTCGGAGGAGTACACCTGGGACCTGAATAGGGCTGAGCTTTCCCTACACAATGCTGACTCCGCCCCCTATGGTGTGCCTAATGTCCCTAGCCTGGCCAGTGAATGAGAAGAGGGGCTGAGCAAAACAGAGTGCTCCAAAACCAGTTGCATCTGGTTTTTCCCTAACCCTGTACTAACAGACAAAGGAAAGGTGTATATAAAAAGGGGCTGTGACCCCATAAAAGTTCTTCTTGCTGATCCTAACTAGGAGGGGGCCTGCTTCTGGGCGCCAGGAGGATTGCCACTGGGACTGCCTCCCTGCCTGGAGGGCCCTGTGAGTTGGCCCCTGGGCCAAGCCTTTGCCCCCCCTGCCTTCCCTTTTTTTTGTACTGTGTCCCTGGACCTGGAGGGACTTGGGTGGCCTGGCACCACCAGGAAAGCGCTTGCCTCCCCCTCACAAATAGCGCGTTCCTAGAGGGAATTCCTGGTGTGGGGATCCCCCCCTTTGTTCGTCATTTCAGAGCGCAGGAGCCCACCCTGCGTCTGCATCCTGTTGTATCCCTAGCGGGTGCCCACCCCGCCAGGGACGTTGTCATTTAGAGGGAGCCTACCCCTTTTGTGCCCGATTTTAAGTTTTATTGTAGTACGGGTGCCTACCCCATGTTTTCACTGTCCATCACCGCTGCCGGCCTGGGGGTCGCTTGGGAGGCGCTGTGCCTGCCTCCACACACAAAGGCAGTGCTGCCATTGGCTGCAGCCGCGACCTGGAAGTACTTCTCCCCAGAACCGGAAGCCGACAGGAGCCCACCCCGCACTCTGGTGTGAGCAGGAGAAGTTCCCCCGCCAGCGAGGCACCGGCGAGGGAGAGCCTCGGCCGCAGCACCATGGAGACCGCCGAGTGTAGCGGGCCACGGAGAAGAGGAGTCCTGACGCGCCCAACCACAGCCGGTGAGTGTGGGCGCCTCGGGGTGGGGGAAGCTCCAAGCCCGGTGTTCACTATTGAAGAGGAGGGCGTCGGGGCACACTGCTGGTGCCAGCCCCTCCCCTCCAGCTCGAGTGCATTTTGCATTTAGAGCCTGTCGGGGCTCCACGGACTTTGGGGGCATATAAGATTCAGAGCCCTGAGGGGTCCACCCGGGGCACAGTTGTATGTCAAGTCCCCCGAGCGGGACTCCAACGTAGGGGAGCATTCTTGTCAAAACAGAGCCCACAAGGCTCCAAGGCTGCCTTTGGTATTTAGGGCCCACGAGGCTCCACCGTGACCCAGGCACCATTTGTATCTCGAGCCCCGTGGCTCCAACATCGTTTTGGGGGCAATTGTTTCTTTAGAGCCTGCGAGGCTCCCGCAAGAATCCAACGACCTGGGCACATTTTGTTTTAGAGTCCAAGAGGCTTCAACATGTGGGGCATATTTGTTCAAAGCCCACAAGGGCTCCCGGCACCATTGTCTTTTCGAGTCCCCAGAGGGGGGACTCCAATGACGGGGAAAGTTTGTTTATCCGAGCCCACGAGGCTCCACAGACCTTGGGGGCATAATTGATTTAGAGCCCCGAAGCTCCACCCACGTCCCAGGGGCATTTTGTATCCAGAGCCCGAGAGGCTCCAAAACCCACATTTTCGGGGACATTTTGGAGGGTAGAGCGGCCCCGGTTGGCAGCGGGGCCGCTCCTCCCCAGTGAGGTGGCATTTGTTCTTAGAGCCACAAGGCTCCTGAGGTCCCAGTATTCCTTCAGAGCCCAGAGGAGATCCCCAGCTGCCCAGCACTTAGTGGGCAGCTGCTACGTTTAGGCCCCTTCCGCATCTTCTTTGGCTGCCTGCTCAGCCTGCCCTGACATTGTGGACACAGGGCGTTTCAGCTCCTGAGAGGCCAGTTGGCCTGGGGGACAGTTCTGATGTTGTGCCCTTGCGTGGGGTACATGTTTATGTCCTATGTGGTCTTTGCGCAATTTGTGATTTTTTGCCTATACCCCTAAATGTATTTTTATGCTTAGGTGGTTGTTTTTCCTAGTATAGTTATACTAGTGAGTTCCTGGTTCCCTGCGTGATATTTTCCTAAAGTGGTTAGGGTTGCATAGGTGGTACTTACCTTTTACCAGTGGTTACTGGTTGTGTGCTACATTTTCTATTTGGTGCTACAATTATTCCATGTTCTAAGTGCTATTTCTACAAAGTGCTAATTCTACCAAGTGCTAGTTCTAAAAGTGCTTATTCCTGACAGTGGTCCGTGTGGCCCTGTCCCATGTATATAATCCCCTGTAAACTCTGCCCGTGCCTCTGGCACATTGTAAAGTGTGTGTTTATTATCTAATGTGTTTGGTATAACACAAAGGCTATTTTTATATATAACCTTGTGTGGAGTTTCCTTTGTGGTGGGCCTTGGGTGTTGTTGCTGGGTGCGTGCGCAAATACTTAACTTACATTGCCTCCGGGATAAGCCTTACTGCTCTTGTCACGTTACCTAGAGGGTGAGCAGGGGTTATCTTTGGCGTGTAACTCCCTTGCCCTGACTAGAGTGGTGGTTTCTGCCACTCTATCACAAGGATGATGTCATTTGAGATGTCATGAGTGATGTCACTGACCATGTCATGAGTGATGTAATATGTGACATCATCAACAGTGCATTATGGGCGCACGAGTTATAGTTAGCTCAACTATCCATAACGGGGGAATTTCAATGGTTTTGTACGAGTGAAATGTCCAGCTAACTATACCGCACCTGAAACCTATAGTTTTTTCAGTGAATTTCTAAGGTTTTCTAAATGCTAATTCCTAACTATAATGTGCCTGAAACCTATGGTTTTTTCAGTGAATTTCAAAGGTTTTTTAAATGCTAATTTCTAACTATGCCTACAGAGATAGGACATGTGAAGAAAGAAGAAAAAACGCACAGAAAGAAAAAGAAATGCAAAAAGAAGCTAAAGAACTCAACAAAGAGGAAGAAAAGTGCAGGAAGAAGGAAAACATGCCGAAATAACAAACAGAAGAGCAGAAATCATGCTGTACCCTGAACTTTTTCAGACGGGTACTGGTGGTAACTGACTCTGGCTAACCAGTCCTAGAGCCAGTGCTATGTTAAAAGACACTTAGAAAACAGTGAAAACGCCTACATACACTAGGGAACACTATGCGTTGGGGTCTCCATGTGATTAGTATGACCACCTCTTTAGGCCCCTAGTATATAATAGGGCAGGGGGATTAAAATTACCTGTTAAAATGTGCCACAGGGCGTGTTTGCACACGTCACCTCAGGGCCTTAGGTCCCCTTGAATCCTGAGGGTCTCTAGGATCCAACTAGCCCACTAGGTACCTCCCGTAAGCACCACAGAGCTGCGTTGCAGAGAGATGTAAAAGGGGGCACGGCCTAGACCACCTCTCTGCAACGTGGCGCTTACTGGAAGCACCTGGTGGACTAGTTGGCTCCCAGGGTTCCTCAGGATTAAAGAGGAATTATTTCCCCAAATTTAAACGTGCCACAGGGTCTCAGGCCCCGTCCCCTCCCTTCTCCACTGTGTGACACGGCCTGTGGCCGTTTTAAGTTGGGAGATTAAGTCCCCTTGAATCCTTAGGGTCCCTAGGGTATAACTAGCCCACTATGTACCTCCAGTAAGCGCCACATAGCTGTGTTGCACAGAGGTATAAAAAGGGGCATGGCCTAGACCACCTCTGTAACGCAGAGCAGTGATGCTTACTGAAAGCACCTGGTGGGCTAGTTGCCCACCCGGAGCCCTCAGGATTGATGGGGAATTATTTCCCCAACTTAAAACGCGCCACAGGGCGTGTTTGCACACGTCACCTCAGGCTCCGTCCCCTCCCTTCACCACTGTTTAAACACGTCCTGTGGCCATTTTAACTTGTGAGATTAAGTTCATTTGAATCCTGAGGGTCCCTAGGGTCCAACTAGCTCACTAGGTACCTCCAGTAAGCGCCACAGAGCTGCGTTGCAGAGAGGTGTAAAAAGTGGAACCGCCTGGAGCACCCCTCTGCAGCACAGCGCAGTGGCACTTACTGGAAGCACCTGGTGGGCTAGTTAGAACCCAGAGTCCCTCGGTATTGAAGGGGAATTATTTCCCCAACTTAAAACGCGTCAATGGACGTGTTTGCACATGTCACCTCAGGCCCCATCCTCTCCCTTCGCCCACTGTGTAAACACGCACTGTGGCCGTTTTAAGTTGGGAGATAAGTCCCCTTGAATCCTGAGGGTCCCTGGGGGGAAATTAGCCCACTAGGTACGTACAGTAAGCGCCACAGAACTATGTTGCAGAGAGGTGTGAAAAGGGGCGTGGCCTTTGAACACCTGTCTGCAACGCAGCTCCCTGGCACATACTAGAGATACCGCTACGGCTAGTTGGCCCTCAAGGACCCTCAGTATTGAAAGAGAATTAATTCCCCAACTTACAACTCGTCATGGGCGCGTTTGCACAATGGTGAAGGAAGGGGGCGTGTCCTGAGGTGACATGTCTACAAACGCATCCTGTGGCACGTTTTAAGTTGGGGCATTAACTCCCCTTGAATCCTGAGGGTCCCTGGGTTGCAACTAGCCCACCAGCAACCTCCACTAAGCGCCACAGAGCTGCGTTGCAGAGGGGTGTAAAAAGGGGCGTGGCCTCAGAACACCAACGTAGCCCCCTGGCGCATACTGGAGGTTCTCCAGTATTGGGGTGTTTTTCATAGATTCACATGCTTGAATATATCCTGTTTGCGAGGTGGGAGCCCCACGGTAAATAAAATAGCAATAAAACCAATAATATATGTATATAAAAACATAATTACATACATTCCAAAACCATAAATACTTATAAGTACTAAGGTTAGCATTAACACATAGGAATACATTAGAAGAAAAAGAACACGTTTATAGCATATCCATGTCATTATGTTAGTCCAAACTACAGCCAATCAGGCGGAAGCACCCCTCTAGAACCTTCTCCTCAGAGGCTCAGGCCCTCAGATTTTCTACTGCACGTCGTGTGAAGGGAGTCTCCCTGAGCTCTGCTCAGTTTTCAACTTCTTTCTGGATTTCTACAGTTTTCTTGGATGTCTTCAAGTAAGAAGTCTTTGTTTCGACCATGTCCTTCTTGTGGGAAATTGCGGCTCTTCTCAGAGGACCCTCACAAGAAGTGTATTTACTGCCTCTATCCAGAGCATGAGGTAGGAAAATGTAAAATTTGCAGAACTTTGAGGACAGGGAAGGGCGTCTCCTCCTGTGGTTGCAGAGGTTGAAGGATAAGGATTAACCTCTTTCTGATGCAGAAAGCCTTGCGTCAGGTGTGACTAGAGCCACTTCTAAACGTAGCAGTGTGCAGGATTTGCCATCTCCTTTCCTAAAGAAGAGGAAACCTCAACTCCAGAAGGCTTCTGTTGTGTCTCCACTTCCTCCTGCTACACCTACACCCCCGAGATCTGACTCTCAGGCGTCCACGGCTCCTTCTACGCATGTTTCCACTAAAAAACTTGCTAAATCATCGACGGGAGCGTCAATGGTCGTTCCGATGACGAAATCTGCTGTCTCCAGCTCTCTGACGACGACAGTGACGACGACTTTTGCCAGCGGGTCGTCGACGGCGGCTGCGTCGACGTCGTCAGTGTCTGTCTCGTCGACGATTCCAATCTCCTCGTGGACGTCTAAAAAGGGAATCTCGTCGACATCGAAATCTTCATCGACGCTTGCTGTGAAGAGAGCCTCTTCGTCGGCGGGTGCTCCGTCGATGGTGGCTCCGCCGTCGACGGCTTCGTCGACGGCTGTGGTCTTGCCATCTGCGGCTTCGTCGACGGTTGTTGTCCCGTCGACGGTTTTACTGTCATCGACACCTACCTTTGCATCATTGCCTCTGGTGCCAATTTCTTCATCCGGTTCCGGGGCTTCTGCTATTGACCCTCTGCACCAACGTCGACATGTGACATGTGCCTTTGGATCAGCTTTCGATTCCACGTCACTCTTAGCCTCCATCACCTCTTTTTGCCATGGGTTCGGAGCAGGACTCTGGTTCTGATGAGGAGGAAGATGATGGATTTCGGGCAGCTCGAAGCCCTTTGGAGCTGGTCATTAAATGCCAGGACTATGAGGATGATCAGGAAGATCCTTACTTCCATGAGGAGGAACCTTCTGCTCAGGTTCCCACAGCACAAATACCGCTCTCCCTCATTTCTAATTTCCAATACATGTTAGAGGATTATAATAGACTATTTCCACCGTCTTATCAGGGGTCTCCTCAACCTATGGTGCCTCCAACGACAGCAGCTCCTCCCTCTACTACACTGCCAGAGCCAGCTGTGCCTTCTGCACCATTTACAACCTCTATTCTGGTCCATGCAATGGTTTATGAGGATGATGACGTTCGTCCAGATCGGGAAGACAGCGAAGTTGATGATGATGATGGGAACATGGCGGATTGGGATGATTATCAGATCCAAACACTGTCTCCACCACTTTCGGGTACAGGGGATTCCACTCCTGTGGATATAGCTGGTTTTCACCAACTTATGGAACGAGCAGCGCTCGCTTTAAGCTTCCTATGGTTCTGAAGGATGAGGACTGTTTTCTTTATGATTTCAAGAGTCATCCTTTTAAACAGGTCCGAACAGTGCCCATAATTGACTTCATTTGGAACGAGGGTGTCAAACTGATGCAGACGCCCAATTCTATTCTGGCGCTTCTTCCTCGTTTGGAGAAGAAATATAGGACGCCCCAGGGTTCTCCAGGTTGCCTGGTAGCGCAGCCTAAACCCGATTCCGTGATCACCCAGGCCGCACAGCGCCGTTCCAGGAATCCGTCTTCTCCTATTACCGCTTCTCCTGACCGTGAGGGACGTCATCTTGATGCCATTGGACGAAAATTTTCCACTATGGCTTTTACCACAGTGAGGGCTGTGAATTCTCTGGCCATTCTGGGGCGCTTCGACCTCCAGATGTGGTCGGATATGTCTTCTTTCATCGACCTCATTCCTGAACACTCCAGAGCAGAGGCTCTCAAGATTCTTCAGGAGGGAGAGAGAGTGTCATCAGAGATTATCGACTGCTCTGTGGACATTGTGTGCACTGGTTTTCGTCAGCTTGCGGGGGCAGCCGTTTTACGTCGTCAGGGCTGGCTTCGTTACAACTCTTTTCGCCAGGAGGTTCAGGCAAAAATTCTCGACATGCCCTATGATGGCGAATCGCTCTTTGGCCAGCATCTGGACGACACACTTCAAACCATCAAAAAGGACACGAGACAGCTTGTGCCCTAGGCACTTTGCAATTTCGCAAGCAACCTTTTTGTGGTGCACGTGGACGCGGCACCTCCTCTCCTTTTTGCGGTGGATCCAACCAGTACTGCTCATACAGCCAAGGAAATCAGAGATATTCCTCCCAATCACAGCAGTCCTATCGGCAACAGTCTACCAGGTCTTACAGCGAAAGAATTCCTACAGAGGCTCCGCTTCTAAGAAGCAATGACTTGCCTTCCCCGCTCAAAGTTGGAGGTCAAATCTCCCTTTTCTTTTCCAATTGGTCACCTCGGACCATTGGGTGCTGGACATTGTATCAAAAGGCCATGCTTTGGAGTTTGTCAAGTTCCCTCCAAACACTCCTCAACTGGTCCACCTCCGGCTCACCTCAAGGAGCTCTTTCAACAAATTGGATTAATGATTCAGAAAGGTGCCATCGAAGTGGTCCCAAGTCTCAGAAGGGGATGGGATTCTATTCCCGGTTTTTCCTCGTCCTCAAGAAGTCTGGCGAATAGCGTCCTATCCTCGACTTAAGAGCCCTGAACAAGTACCTGAAGTGCCAATCCATCCGCATGCTCGCGCTCGCGGAAATTCTCCGCCTTCTCTCCAAGGACAACTTCATGACCACCCTCGATCTCCAAGATGCTTATTTCCACGTGCTGATACTTCCAAAACACCGGAAGTACTTGCGCTTCCGGGTAGGGCGCAGAGATTTTCAAAGCAAGGTTCTGCCTTTCAGCCTTCGCTCCGCCCCTCGCGTCCTCACGACAGTCCTGGCCCCGGTGGTGGCATATCCACGTTTGAAGGGCGTTCAAATCTTTCCCTACCTGGACGACTGTCTCATCAAGTCGCAATCAGGCGTCTCTGGACACTCGATTCTGTCAGACTCTATTCCACTCTCTCGGTCGCTCCATCAACACCGAGAAGTCTCAGGTCGATCCAGCTCCCTGCAGGCCCTTTCTAGGCGCCACTCTGAACACTTCGCTGGCGAAGGCATTCGTGTCTCACGAGCGTCAGCTGTGGAGTCTATGCCTAGTGGCTCGCATCCATTCAAAAGGGTCTGTTTCAGTTTGTGTATTGAAGTCCTTTCTTGGGATGGCGTCCTCCTGCCTCTCCCTGATCCCAAATTGCAGGCTCAAGAGTCGCCCAATTCAGTAGGAACTGGACAAACAGTGGCATCAGGTGACCGGCTCTTTCAACGATCTGGTCCTGTGACCGCTCGGATGAGGTCCGCTCTCCAATGGTGGGCTCAACCGTCAAACATCGCTGCCGGTACTTCTTTCCTAACCATCTATCCGGAACTCGTCCTTACCACGGATCCCTCCCTGGAAGGCTGGGGTGCACATCTTCAGGGGCTATCCATAAAGGGCAAGTGGACCCTGTCTGAATGTTCCTGGCACACCAACAGACTGGAGCTAATGTCCATTTTCCTGGCGCTCAAGTCTTTCCATCTTCTACTCCAGGGAGAATCAGTGCTCATTCAAACCGACAATACCACCAGTATGCACTATGTAAACAAACAGGGCGGCACCAAGTCACCGCTACTTTCTCAGCTGGCACAGAGCATCTGGGACTGGGCACTCCGTTGCCAAATTACCCTGACAGGGGTTCACCTATCAGGCATCTCCAACATCCTAGCGGATTCCCTCCGCAGGTCCGCGTCCTCGACCAACGAGTGGGAGTTGCATCAGCCGACTCTGGACTTCATTGTTCGGCTGTGGGGTCGCCCGGACATGGATCTTTTTGCGAGCCCTGTGAACCGGAAATGCCAGTCTTATGCAAGCTGGCTTCCCCATCAAGGGTCATGCAGGAATGCTCTTTTGATGAACTGGTGCAATCTATTAGCCTAACCTTTTCTGCTGATTCCGCTGGTTCCTCGAGTGTTGTGGAAAATGCGGAGACAGCCGTGCCACATTCTCCTGATCGCTCCCAAATGGCCTCGACAAGTGTGGTTCTCGGAACTACTGCTTCTCTCACAGTGCGAACCCATCCTCCTTCGTCTTCGAGCGGATCTCATCACAATGGACAAGGGTCAGATCTGTCATCTGGACCCCTCCTCTCTCAAATATCGGCCCGGAAGCTGAGCACCTTGAATTTGCCCACTTGAATATTTCGCCAGCATGTAGAAACGTTCTTGCCAATGCGAGAGCTCCGTCCACAGACTAACAAGCTAAAGTGGAAAAGGTTCTGTCACTGGTGTGCATCTGCCAACATCCATCCCGTGCACTCCTCTCCTGCTCATATTCTGCTGTTCTTTCTGCAGTTGGCTCAATCAGGACTTTCCCACTCCACTTTGAAGGTCTTCCTAGCGGCAATATCTCATTTTCGGCAGGATAGGTCTTCCTCTCTCTACTCTTCCAGAGTCATTCGGCATTTTTTCAAGGGGTTGTTCAGGATGTTTCTGCCCATTCGGCGTCCTCCTCCTACCTGGCATCTCAATATTGTTTTGGCGCAATTGACGAAGGCGCCTTTTGAGCCCATCCACAAAGCGGATTTGAAATTTTTGACGTGGAAGGTGGCACTTCTTCTTGCTTTGACCTCCTCATGTTGTGTGAGTGATATCGACGCCTTTACCATTCAGCCTCTTTTCCTTCAATTCAAATTGGACTGTGTTGTACTTTGCACCAACCCGGTATTCATGCCTAAGGTGCCAACTGATTTTCACCTCAATGAACCAGTGTTCTTAAAGACTTTCTTAGCTAATCCCCAATCTCCGGCAGAGCAACGTTTGCATTCATTGGACGTTAAAAGATGCCTTAAATTCTACATCGACAGGACAGCGCCCTTTCGTAGGTCTGATCAACTGTTCGTTGCTTACGGACGCATGCGTAAGGGGCGTTCTGTTACCAAGCCAACTATTGCACGTTGGATTTCCTCAACAAATCATTCTGTCATCAGAAGGCCGGCAAGCCTCTTCAATCTACAGTGAGAGCTCATTCCACCAGGGCGATGTCATCCTCTACTCCCCAGTTTGCTGGTGTGCCGATTCACCATATATGTCGAGCAGCCACGTGGTCCAGCAGACACACTTTCGCAAAGCACTACTGCCTTGAGACGATCAACGAAGCTGATACAGCAGTGGGCCAAGCTGTGCTTCGCAATCTTTTTAAATAAGGTGAGCCTCTTTCCTTCCCTCCGCCTGTATGGTTTCTACTATTATCTGTCTGGCAGCTTCATGTCATTTCATTGCATTTTCCTGCTAATGCACTGCTATTTTGTCTTGCGGCAAGCAATTACTGCTCACTATTCTATTCAAGCATGTGAATCTATGAAAGACACCCCAATACTGGAGAAGAACAATTGTTACTTACCTGTAAACTGTGGTTCTCCAGTATTGGTGTCTTTCATAGATTCACATGCGACCCACCCACCTCTCCTCAGAGGCTCGCTTCTCCTTCTAGACTGTTTTGTCACTCTTGTGCTCGAAAATCTGAGGGCCTGAGTCTCTGAGGAGAAGGTTCTAGAGGGGTGCTTGCGCCTGATTGGCTGTAGTTTGGACTAACATAATGACATGGATATGCTATAAAAGTGTTCTTTTTTTGTATTCCTATATGTTAATGCTAACCTTAGTACTTATAAGTACCGTATTTATGGTTTTGTAATGTATGTAATTTTGTTTTTCTATACATATATAATAGGTTTTATTGCTATTTTATTTACCGTGGGGCTCCCACTTGGACGACGGGGAATATTCAAGCATGTGAATCTATGAAAGACACCAATACTGGAGAACAACCGTTTACAGGTAAGTAACAATTGTTCTTCCTGGTGGGCTAGTTAGCCCCCAGGGACCCCCAGTATTCAAGGGGAATTTGTTCCCCATCTGCAAAAGCGCCAGGGGGCACGTTTGCAGAGTGATGAAAGGAGGGGGCGTGGCCTCCGGCGCGATGCCGTTTTTTTTTTTTTAAAAAGGGGGTTGTGTAGCCCCCCTTTTTTTTCTAATTGTGTGGCCCTGGGGACCCCATCGCCCAGGGCCTGCCCCCTGATTTTCTTTTTTAATAATAATTTAAAAATTGGGAAGGGGGTTGCGTGGTCCCCCTCCCGAGGCCTTATTCGGCCCCGGGGACCCCATCCCCTGGGGCATGTCCTTTTTTTATTTATTTAATTTTCTTTGGAGGGGGACAGCCTTGCCCCCCTCCTCTTGCCACTTATGGCCCCGGGGACGGCCTTTCTATTCATTTTTAAAAAAAAGATTTTTGGGAGAGATGCCGCGTAGCCCTTCTCCCAGGCCACTTCTAGACCCGGACCCCATCCTCCAGGGCTGGCCCTCTCCGTGGGGGTTCCCCATTACCCCCACGGTCCCGCCGGCTTCCCGCGTCCCTCGGGAGCCGGCATTGCTTTTCCACATGGGGAGCGGCTAACCTGCAGCTCCCCGTGTGGAGAAGCAATTTGGTTTGAATTTTGAAAGAGAGAGCAGGTTTCCTTTCAAAATTCAAACCACAGTGTCCCAGGGGTGCAGAAGCCAGCCCTAGGCTCCAACATGTACAAAGCCCCAGGGTGTTGGTCCCCAGGGCTGAGGGGTCCATTACGGACACCCCCCACAATTATAATACTTTGTGCCCGGGAAGGTGGTGGTTTCCAGGGCTTAAGCCCCCCCACACAGGATTAATTATTTTATAATTAAAGCCCCGGGGTGGCGGTTCCTGGGGCTAGGGGGGGGAGGCTACACCTGCACCCCCGAGATCTGACTCTCAGGCGTCCACGGCTCCTTCTACGCATGTTTCCACTAAAAAACTTGCTAAATCATCGACGGGAGCATCGATGGTCGTTCCGATGACGAAATCTGCTGTCTCCAGCTCTCTGACGACGACAGTGACGACGACTTTTGCCAGCGGGTCGTCGACGGCGGCTGCGTCGACGTCGTCAGTGTCTGTCTCGTCGACGATTCCAATCTCCTCGTGGACGTCTAAAAAGGGAATCTCGTCGACATCGAAATCTTCATCGACGCTTGCTGTGAAGAGAGCCTCTTCGTCGGCGGGTGCTCCGTCGATGGTGGCTCCGCCGTCGACGGCTTCGTCGACGGCTGTGGTCTTGCCATCTGCGGCTTCGTCGACGGTTGTTGTCCCGTCGACGGTTTTACTGTCATCGACACCTACCTTTGCATCATTGCCTCTGGTGCCAATTTCTTCATCCGGTTCCGGGGCTTCTGCTATTGACCCTCTGCACCAACGTCGACATGTGACATGTGCCTTTGGATCAGCTTTCGATTCCACGTCACTCTTAGCCTCCATCACCTCTTTTTGCCATGGGTTCGGAGCAGGACTCTGGTTCTGATGAGGAGGAAGATGATGGATTTCGGGCAGCTCGAAGCCCTTTGGAGCTGGTCATTAAATGCCAGGACTATGAGGATGATCAGGAAGATCCTTACTTCCATGAGGAGGAACCTTCTGCTCAGGTTCCCACAGCACAAATACCGCTCTCCCTCATTTCTAATTTCCAATACATGTTAGAGGATTATAATAGACGATTTCCACCGTCTTACCAGGGGTCTCCTCAACCTATGGTGCCTCCAACGACAGCAGCTCCTCCCTCTACTACACTGCCAGAGCCAGCTGTGCCTTCTGCACCATTTACAACCTCTATT
The DNA here is from genome assembly GCF_964263255.1 of Lissotriton vulgaris. Taxonomy (NCBI): domain Eukaryota; kingdom Metazoa; phylum Chordata; class Amphibia; order Caudata; family Salamandridae; genus Lissotriton; species Lissotriton vulgaris. The sequence goes on along the minus strand of NW_028242496.1, from coordinate 111,519 downwards.
CTGGTCCATGCAATGGTTTATGAGGATGATGACGTTCGTCCAGATCGGGAAGACGGCGAAGTTGATGATGATGATGGGAACATGGCGGATCGGGATGATTATCAGATCCAAACACTGTCTCCACCACTTTCGGGTACAGGGGATTCCACTCCTGTGGATATAGCTGGTTTTCACCAACTTATGGAACGAGCAGCGCACGCTTTAAGCTTCCTATGGTTCTGAAGGATGAGGACTGTTTTCTTTATGATTTCAAGAGTCATCCTTTTAAACAGGTCCGAACAGTGCCCATAATTGACTTCATTTGGAACGAGGGTGTCAAACTGATGCAGACGCCCAATTCTATTCTGGCGCTTCTTCCTCGTTTGGAGAAGAAATATAGGACGCCCCAGGGTTCTCCAGGTTGCCTGGTAGCGCAGCCTAAACCCGATTCCGTGATCACCCAGGCCGCACAGCGCCGTTCCAGGAATCCGTCTTCTCCTATTACCGCTTCTCCTGACCGTGAGGGACGTCATCTTGATGCCATTGGACGAAAATTTTCCACTATGGCTTTTACCACAGTGAGGGCTGTGAATTTTCTGGCCATTCTGGGCGCTTCGACCTCCAGATGTGGTCGGATATGTCTTCTTTCATCGACCTCATTCCTGAACACTCCAGAGCAGAGGCTCTCAAGATTCTTCAGGAGGGAGAGAGAGTGTCATCAGAGATTATCGACTGCTCTGTGGACATTGTGTGCACTGGTTTTCGTCAGCTTGCGGGGGCAGCCGTTTTACGTCGTCAGGGCTGGCTTCGTTACACCTCTTTTCGCCAGGAGGTTCAGGCAAAAATTCTCGGCATGCCCTATGATGGCGAATCGCTCTTTGGCCAGCATCTGGACGACACACTTCAAACCTTCAAAAAGGACACGAGACAGCTCGTGCCCTAGGCACTTTGCAGTTTCGCAAGCAACCTTTTTGTGGTGCACGTGGACGCGGCACCTCCTCTCCTTTTTGCGGTGGATCCAACCAGTACCGCTCATACAGCCAAGGAAATCTGAGATATTCCTCCCAATCACAGCAGTCCTATCGGCAACAGTCTACCAGGTCTTACAGCGAAAGAATTCCTACAGAGGCTCCGCTTCTAAGAAGCAATGACTTGCCTTCCCCGCTCAAAGTTGGAGGTCAAATCTCCCTTTTCTTTTCCAATTGGTCACCTCGGACCATTGGGTGCTGGACATTGTATCAAAAGGCCATGCTTTGGAGTTTGTCAAGTTCCCTCCAAACACTCCTCAACTGGTCCACCTCCGGCTCACCTCAAGGAGCTCTTTCAACAAATTGGACTCATGATTCAGAAAGGTGCCATCGAAGTGGTCCCAAGTCTCAGAAGGGGATGGGATTCTATTCCCGGTTTTTCCTCGTCCTCAAGAAGTCTGGCGAATAGCGTCCTATCCTCGACTTAAGAGCCCTGAACAAGTACCTGAAGTGCCAATCCATCCGCATGCTCGCGCTCGCGGAAATTCTCCGCCTTCTCTCCAAGGACAACTTCATGACCACCCTCAATCTCCAAGATGCTTATTTCCACGTGCTGATACTTCCAAAACACCGGAAGTACTTGCGCTTCCGGGTAGGGCGCAGAGATTTTCAATGCAAGGTTCTGCCTTTCAGCCTTCGCTCCGCCCCTCGCGTCCTCACGACAGTCCTGGCCCCGGTGGTGGCATATCCACGTTTGAAGGGCGTTAAAATCTTTCCCTACCTGGACGACTGTCTCATCAAGTCGCAATCAGGCGTCTCTGGACACTTGATTCTGTCAGACTCTATTCCACTCTCTCGGTCGCTCCATCAACACCGAGAAGTCTCAGGTCGATCCAGCTCCCTGCAGGACCTTTCTAGGCGCCACTCTGAACACTTCGCTGGCGAAGGCATTCGTGTCTCACGAGCGTCAGCTGTGGAGTCTATGCCTAGTGGCTCGCATCCATTCAAAAGGGTCTGTTTCAGTTTGTGTATTGAAGTCCTTTCTTGGGATGGCGTCCTCCTGCCTCTCCCTGATCCCAAATTGCAGGCTCAAGAGTCGCCCAATTCAGTAGGAACTGGACAAACAGTGGCATCAGGTGACCGGCTCTTTCAACGATCTGGTCCTGGTGACCGCTCGGATGAGGTCCGCTCTCCAATGGTGGGCTCAACCGTCAAACATCGCTGCCATTACTTCTTTCCTAACCATCTATCCGGAACTCGTCCTTACCACGGATCCCTCCCTGGAAGGCTGGGGTGCACATCTTCAGGGGCTATCCATAAAGGGCAAGTGGACCCTGTCTGAATGTTCCTGGCACACCAACAGACTGGAGCTAATGTCCATTTTCCTGGCGCTCAAGTCTTTCCATCTTCTACTCCAGGGAGAATCAGTGCTCATTCAAACCGACAATACCACCAGTATGCACTATGTAAACAAACAGGGCGGCACCAAGTCACCGCTACTTTCTCAGCTGGCACAGAGCATCTGGGACTGGGCACTCCGTTGCCAAATTACCCTGACAGGGGTTCACCTATCAGGCATCTCCAACATCCTAGCGGATTCCCTCAGCAGGTCCGCGTCCTCGACCAACGAGTGTGAGTTGCATCAGCCGACTCTGGACTTCATTGTTCGGCTGTGGGGTCGCCCGGACTTGGATCTTTTTGCGAGCCCTGTGAACCGGAAATGCCAGTCTTATGCAAGCTGGCTTCCCCATCAAGGGTCATGCAGGAATGCTCTTTTGATGAACTGGTGCAATCTATTAGCCTAACCTTTTCTGCTGATTCCGCTGGTTCCTCGAGTGTTGTGGAAAATGCGGAGACAGCCGGGCCACATTCTCCTGATCGCTCCCAAATGGCCTCGACAAGTGTGGTTCTCGGAACTACTGCTTCTCTCACAGTGCGAACCCATCCTCCTTCGTCTTCGAGCGAATCTCATCACAATGGACAAGGGTCAGATCTGTCATCCGGACCCCTCCTCTCTCAAATTATCGGCCTGGAAGCTGAGCACCTTGAATTTGCCCACTTGAATATTTCGCCAGCATGTAGAAACGTTCTTGCCAATGCGAGAGCTCCATCCACAGACTTACAAGCTAAAGTGGAAAAGGTTCTGTCACTGGTGTGCATCTGCCAACATCCATCCCGTGCACTCCTTTCCTGCTCATATTCTGCTGTTCTTTCTGCAGTTGGCTCAATCAGGACTTTCCCACTCCACTTTGAAGGTCTTCCTAGCGGCAATATCTCGTTTTCGGCAGGATAGGTCTTCCTCTCTCTACTCTTCCAGAGTCATTCGGCATTTTTTCAAGGGGTTGTTCAGGATGTTCCTGCCCATTCGGCGTCCTCCTCCTACCTGGCATCTCAATATTGTTTTGGCGCAATTGACGAAGGCGCCTTTTGAGCCCATCCACAAAGCAGATTTGAAATTTTTGACGTGGAAGGTGGCACTTCTTCTTGCTTTGACCTCCTCATGTTGCGTGAGTGATATCGACGCCTTTACCATTCAGCCTCTTTTCCTTCAATTCAAATTGGACTGTGTTGTACTTTGCACCAACCCGGTATTCATGCCTAAGGTGCCAACTGATTTTCACCTCAATGAACCAGTGTTCTTAAAGACTTTCTTAGCTAATCCCCAATCTCCGGCAGAGCAACGTTTGCATTCATTGGACGTTAAAAGATGCCTTAAATTCTACATCGACAGGACAGCGCCCTTTCGTAGGTCTGATCAACTGTTCGTTGCTTACGGACGCATGCGTAAGGGGCGTTCTGTTACCAAGCCAACTATTGCACGTTGGATTTCCTCAACAAATCATTCTGTCATCAGAAGGCCGGCAAGCCTCTTCAATCTACAGTGAGAGCTCATTCCACCAGGGCGATGTCATCCTCTACTCCCCAGTTTGCTGGTGTGCCGATTCACCATATATGTCGAGCAGCCACGTGGTCCAGCAGACACACTTTCGCAAAGCACTACTGCCTTGAGACGATCAACGAAGCTGATACAGCAGTGGGCCAAGCCGTGCTTCGCAATCTTTTTAAATAAGGTGAGCCTCTTTCCTTCCCTCCGCCTGTATGGTTTCTACTATTATCTGTCTGGCAGCTTCATGTCATTTCATTGCATTTTCATGCTAATGCACTGCTATTTTGTCTTGCGGCAAGCAATTACTGCTCACTATTCTATTCAAGCATGTGAATCTATGAAAGACACCCCAATACTGGAGAAGAACAATTGTTACTTACCTGTAAACTGTGGTTCTCCAGTATTGGTGTCTTTCATAGATTCACATGCGACCCACCCACCTCTCCTCAGAGGCTCGCTTCTCCTTCTAGACTGTTTTGTCACTCTTGTGCTCGAAAATCTTAGGGCCTGAGTCTCTGAGGAGAAGGTTCTAGAGGGGTGCTTGCGCCTGATTGGCTGTAGTTTGGACTAACATAATGACATGGATATGCTATAAAAGTGTTCTTTTTTTGTATTCCTATATGTTAATGCTAACCTTAGTACTTATAAGTACCGTATTTATGGTTTTGTAATGTATGTAATTTTGTTTTTCTATACATATATAATAGGTTTTATTGCTATTTTATTTACCGTGGGGCTCCCACTTGGACGACGGGGAATATTCAAGCATGTGAATCTATGAAAGACACCAATACTGGAGAACTACCGTTTACAGGTAAGTAACAATTGTTCTTCCTGGTGGGCTAGTTAGCCCCCAGGGACTCCCAGTATTCAAGGGGAATTTGTTCCCCATCTGCAAAAGCGCCAGGGGGCACGTTTGCAGAGTGATGAAAGGAGGGGGCGTGGCCTCCGGCGCGATGCCGTTTTTTTTTTTAAAAAAAGGGGGGTTGTATAGCCCCCCCTTTTTTTTCTAATTGTGTGGCCCTGGGGACCCCATCGCCCAGGGCCTGCCCCCTGATTTTCTTTTTTTTATAATAATTTAAAAATTGGGAAGGGGGTTGCGTAGTCCCCCTCCCGAGGCCTTATTCGGCCCCGGGGACCCCATCCCCTGGGGCATGTCCTTTTTTTATTTATTTAATTTTCTTTGGAGGGGGACAGCCTTGCCCCCCTCCTCTTGCCACTTATGGCCCCGGGGACGGCCTTTCTATTCATTTTAAAAAAAAAGATTTTTGGGAGAGAGGCCGCGTAGCCCTTCTCCCGGGCCACTTCTAGACCCGGACCCCATCCTCCAGGGCTGGCCCTCTCCGTGGGGGTTCCCCATTACCCCCACGGTCCCGCCGGCTTCCCGCGTCCCTCGGGAGCCGGCATTGCTTTTCCACATGGGGAGCGGCTAACCTGCAGCTCCCCGTGTGGAGAAGCAATTTGGTTTGAATTTTGAAAGAGAGAGCAGGTTTCCTTTCAAAATTCAAACCACAGTGTCCCAGGGGTGCAGAAGCCAGCCCTGGGGGGTGGCTGTCCCCAGGGCCATCAAGGGCTCCAACATGTACAAAGCCCCAGGGTGTTGGTCCCCAGGGCTGAGGGGTCCGTTACGGACCCCCCCCAATTATAATACTTTGTGCCCGGGAAGGTGATGGTTTCCAGGGCGTGTGGGGGGGGGCTTAAGCCCCCCCACACAGGATTAATTATTTTATAATTAAAGCCCCGGGGTGGCGGTCCCTGGGGCTAGGGGGGAGGCTATGAGCCCCCCCACCTATTTTTTAAAAGCCCCTGGGGCTGCTGGTCCCCTGGGCTTGGGGAGGCGTTTGAACCCCCCAACCCATTCTTTTTCAAAACCCCAGGGGGGTGGAGGTCCCCGGGGCTGGGGGTCGTAAAGCCTACGACAACTTCCACGACCAGACACCTGACTTCGAAACCACTCCCTTCTCCAGCGACGCCAGCCAGCCCACCATCTGCTTATGGACTCCAGTCGCCACCGAAGACACCATCTCAACCATGAAAGGAATCCACTCAGGACCCCCACGGTCTCCTGCCCGCCTCACATCTTCCACAGAGTTGCCATCGCTCCAGAATTTTGACGCACCATCAATGCCACATAAAAAGACCGGCATCTTTCCCGATGACTGGAAACGTGATGAAGTCAAACCCCTGCTCAAGAAGCCCTCAGCAGATCCCACGGACCTCAAGAACTACTGACTCAACTTACTCCTCCCCTTCACGGCCAAAGTCACTGAGAAGACCGCCAATGCCCAACTAACAAAATTAATCGAATACAACTCTATCCTCGACCCCTCCCAATACAAATCACCCACATACTCATAACCAACAGACTGGAATACGGAAACGCCCTCTATGCCAGGATCAACAAATCTCTGCTCCGCAAACTCCAGACCATACAGAACACCGCAGCCACTCCTCCTTGGCATCTCTCGACACGAACACATCACCCAACACCTGTGAAACCTCCACTGGCTTCCCGTTGAGAAGAGAGTTACTTTCAAGATACTCACCCACGCCTACAAATGCCTCCATAACACTGGACCTCATTACCTCAATGAGAGAAACTCCTTCCACGTACCTAAGAGAAACCTCGGATCCGCCGACCTTGTTGAAACCCTGTGCATACGCAGAGCTAGAACAGGTGGAGGAGCCTTCTCCTACATCGTGGCTAAAACCTGGAAGGAGCTCCCGATCGACATCAGACGCACCCCCTCCTAGAACATCTTCAGGAAGACACTCAGACCTGGCTCTACGACTAAACGGACTCCTTGTCCCCCATCCACATCCCCCAGCGCCTTGAGACCCTCATGGGTGAATAGCGTGCTTACAATTCCCCTGATTGAGTGAAGAAGACCTCAAGCAGCTCACCGATAAATAATTCCCAGAGTGCAGAGGAAGCAGTGAGGGCAAAGATCTTCGCTGCAGGAGTTGATTGAGGTTTAAGCTTCTTGGAGCATGAAGATCTCTGGAGGGGAGAGTCAACAAGCCTAAGCAACAGCAAGGCAACGCAAGGCACAGGGGTTCTGTTCCAGCGGTTCTGACGAGGGATACTGGCATCAAACAGGGTATGAAGATAGTGCAGGCCTTGAGGGAGTTGAAGAACCACCACCTGTGTTGCTGAGCCTTTTGGAGTCTGTGGGAGCCCAGGATCAGCAGACTAGTCAACTGCATTGTGGTGCCTGCAGATGCAGAGGTGTTACTCCTTCACCACAAGGGTTATTTCTTTGGGTGTCTTTGATGTGCACAGGCCTGGTGAAGAACCTGTATGGAGCATGGGCACAGATGTTGCAGAAGACCAGTAGGACGATGACACTAGGAGCAGCAGGAATCTTTCCCAGTGCAGTCTTGGTTCCCAAAGCAAAGTCCAGCGAAATCCAGTGTACAGACAGTCGAAGTTGAAGTGGTTTGTGATCTGAATTTTGTACTACAACGAATCTGGGGACCCACCCACAGGTAAGCCCTTTTTAAAAAAAAATATCTTTATTGAGATGTTACGATGAGTGAGGTATGCAACGAAAATCAACACACATATAACACAGTTGCACAATCAGAATAAATACATTAACAGCAATAAATAGCAAATATTAAAAGACAGATAGTTGTTAAAAGAAATTCATAGCAAGACAAAATCAATAAATAGGTACTCAGGAATGGCTAATTCATATGCACATTTCCTCTTAACTTTTTTTCCACCTCACCGTCTAGATTCCCTCCATTTCCTAAGGGGGGCCCAGATCTTTCTGCCCATTTCCCGGGTTTTCTTTCCCTTAAAATTATACAGGCACTCCTCTATATTATGCATTCCTAAAAACCTATTTAGCCACATCTGAAAAGTAGGTACAGTAGTGTCCTTCTAACCAGCAGCGATTAAAATACGCAATACAGCTACTGAGATAAAAACAACGGCTTCCGAGCCTCCGTCTGCCCTCAACTTGCCGTCAGTACCTAATAAAACCACAGTAGGGGATAGAACGATGTTTTGTTCTAGCAGCCCCTCCAAAAACAACTATCTCCCTAAGGACTGGAGCCAACTTCGGGCAGTGGTAAAACATATGAAGTAGATCTGCTGGACTCATGTTACACCTAGGGCAGCTGTCGTTGTCTCTTACTCCCCAGCTAAAGAGTTTGGCGGGGGTATAGTATAGATTAAAAAGGGTTTTATAGTGCTGGGCCCTCAGATTTGAGGATCAAAAGATTTTTTTGTTCAGAACTAAGGCAAGATCTAAGTCCACATCTGGATCGCCAATTTTCTGAGCCAAGGTAGTTTCAGTTTTTTCCATATCGTCCTCAAGCTCTTGTAGTAGGAAATTATACCCTATTCTGATTTTCCTGCCCCCTTTCTCAAATAATCGACTATTGGATTCATCAGAGAGTGAGAAATTCTGGGCCTGATTGAGCGAAGTGTTTGAAAGATTTGGCCATATAATAGCCATTGACTTGCTGGGATACCAAATTTCCGTTGTAGTTTATCAAACCCCAGAATATCATTGCCTTCCATAACATCCCCCAGGCACTTTACACCCAGCTCCTTCCAAAGTAGACTGTTTCTATTTTGGCCTAAATTAGGGAAGAGGTTACAGTTCCAAAGGTCAATATCGCAGTTGATTTTTGGGATATTCAGGTATTTCATAACAGACTTCCATGTCCCCCATGCCCCCAACAGAGTCTTAAATCTAGCTCTCTTGTAATACCTGCGATCAACTTCACACATTAATAAACCCGCAGCCTTTCTTCCCAATAAACGCTCGAAAATGGAGGGGAGAACGCTGTTAACGGGCTGATATTCTGATATTACAGGGTCATGCTGAAACAATATATTCATTTGAACCAATAAGCACGTCCAGTGATACAGCCTGAGATTGGGCATCGCCAAACCACCCCTCTCCAGTGGTAGTGACATACGAGCGATCGATCGTCTAATTTTCCCATATTGCCAAATAAATCGAATAAATACTGTTTCTATTTTCCTGATCATCCCCTCTTGCAGTAGCAAAGGGATAGCGCGAAACAAATAGAGGAGCTTCGGGAACATAGTCATTTTAAGCACATTTACCCTGCCTATCAATGATAAATGTAGCACATCAAACTTTTTCAGCTCCTTTTCAATCAGGTCTATCAGGGGTAAATAGTTGTCAGCGATGATCTTATCCACATTAGCGTTCACCTTAACACCCAGGTATACTGCTGATTCCACATATCTTTGGTCAGCTTTAGTGATGTTATTCGTACAGATTATCTGTGTTTTTTCCTCATTCAGGCGGTAGCCTGAACGTCCCCCAAAGACCTTGGCCAATTGAGATAGCTTAACCATTGCTTGTTGAGGATCAGTGGTTATAATTGCCAGGTCATCGGCGTACGCCAACAGTTTAGTAGTATATCCATTAAGTACTACTGGAGTGATCTGTTCCGAAGCTAAGATTTTTTGGATAAGCGGATCAATATACAGTGAGAACAGGATCGGGGAGCAGAGGCAGCCTTGTCGGGTACCCCTTCTGATTAAATTTCCTCCGATCGTTGACCCATGACCGTAAGCCTCGCCACCGGGTCCCTGTACATCGCATTGATAGCTCTCATACTCTTGTTCCCAAAACCTCTTCCTGCCAGGATGCCCCACAGAAATTCCCAGACCACACGGTCGAATGCTTTCTCCGCATCGAGGAGAATCATGGCCATCCCTCCTCCCCCGGCAGCATGGGCATCAAACAAGGTAATAGCACGTCTTGTATGATCCGTAGTGCCTCTACCTGGCACGAACCCATGCTGCCAAGGGGAGACGAGTCGACCAATGATCCCCCCAATCTCTTCGCCCAAATCTTAGAGTATAATTGCGTATCCGCGTTTATAAGCGAAATTGGGCGATATGAGCCTAGGTTAGTTTTAGTTTTACCCTTTTTATGGAATATGACAATATTTGTCTCCTTCCAGGAATCTGGGATTATGCCTGTGCATATCAGCCATTAAATAAATCCAAGAGGATTGGGGCAATCTCTTCCTCTAAGTATTTATATACCTCTAGGGGGATTCAGTCTGGCCTGCAGCCTTACCAGCTGCTAGATCCCGCAGCGCCATTCTAATCTCAAACAGGGTCAGGTCACATTCCAAAAGCTCCCTACTACAACTATCTAGTGCAGGACCATCATCCTCAACTTCTGGGTTTTGAGCAAGCGTCCCACCCTCCTCCTCATACAGTTTTTGGTAAAAAGTTTGAAAAACTCTTAAAATATCTTTTGGCTCAGTATATTCGATACCATCTTCTTGTATGCTAGCAATCGAATTTTTGGACCTCTCCTGCCTGATCCGGAGTGCCAATGCCCTTCCTGCCTGCTCAGCCGTCTCATAGCGTTTTGCCCTAGAGGACTGATACTCTCTGGTCTCCTTCTGTGTCACTACTCCTGAAGGTCTGCTTTGATAGTGGCCATTCTATTTATACTTGCCTGGCCATCGATCCCCTGCCCAATTTCCTTGATATGCTGTTCTTCTACCACTGCCAGCTCCCTTATCTAAGTCTCAACCTTCCTCTTGTCTTCCTTCCTCAGTCTAGCTGAACAGCTTATTGTTTCGCCCCTTAAAGAGGCCTTGAAGGCTTCCCAAACTCCGTTGCGGGACGTGCTGTAGCTGTTTGCCTCATAAAACTCCTTTGCCCATTGTCTAAGATGTCGAACAAACCTGTCATCCGAAAGAAGTTTTCTCTTAAATGACCAGCTTGTTTGTTTTCTCTCGACCCTATCTACTTGAAAGGTTAAAATCAACGGGTTATGTTCTGAAATCGATTTAGGTAGCTTAATAATATTCACTTTGCTAAGTTTCTCTGATGATAGCAGAAAATAATCCAGCTTAGAATATTTCTGACATGGGTAAGAAAAGTAAGTAAAACCCGGGTCAGTAGGTTCCTTAGCATTCCAGACATCCTTCAACCCATGTGATCCTGTGAGTGAGACCAAGGCCCTGAGCACCCTGGGTTTACGCCCTGAATAACTACCTATCTTATTCCAGTCAACTGAAATATTGAGGTCCCCACACATGATAACCGGTGTTGGCCAGTTTGCCAGCTCCCCCTCTAATAGATCAAACACATCCGATCATCATGATTTGAGCCGTATACTGTACAAATCGTATATCCCAGCGTCAGCTCAACTAATAACCATCTCCCTGAGCTATCAACCTTGGATCTCTTGGCCCCTTCTAGAGTTTGTTTAGTCAGAATGGCGACCCCCCCCAAACTGATGAAGTTTGTGAAGAGCAGGCCAATAACTCATATCCCCCTAAGTTCATTAGATTTCTCTTTTCCCAGGGGAGATGAGACACAAAATATCAATATTGTTGAATTTAACGAAATGTCCCAATCTTTGGCGCTTTCTCCAGTCATTGAGCCCTCCAATATTGAGGGTACAAATTTTAATGCATGACATAATCTTGAATAAAACTACTCCAACACGAAAGAACAACCATCCAAAACGTATCCATTGTTGTCAATGAGAACCTCTGATTGAAACCAAGTACCTCGTTACACCATAACATCTCATTTTTTACTTTTTCTCCCTTCTCCACTCCCACCCCTCACGCCCCCACCCTCCCCCGCCCGACCTTCCCACCCAGCTCCCCCTCTCCCACCCACACACCCACACTAGTGAGGCGCTCAAACCTGGTCTGTGCGCGTGATGAACGCAATTGAAGCAGTGGAGATGGACAAACTAAACCATATATGTACACCATGCCCTGAATATGAAAACGACTCTTAAATACCTGAGAGCCACAAATGAACCACACCCCCCGACAACCTTAATTCGCAGTATTATCAATGGGCTACTTATCAGGCAGATCAACCTCTATTAAACATCCCGAAGATTAGAAAGTACAGTTTAAGCAAGATCAGGCTCCAAAGAATATAAATATTCTTTGGCCTTGATTTCAGATGCAAAATACAAGGTCTTTCCACCATTTATAATTTTCAATTGAGCTGGGTTAATCAGATATGCTTGCATCCTCTTATCTTGAAAGGGTTTTATCAGCTGTCTCAACCTCCATCGTCTTGTGGTAAATAAATATTTACCGTCTGAATTTCTATGCAGTAAAGTTCAATAAAATAACTCAGTCGAAAATAAGAGGCAAAATCCGTGATATCTGAGTTTCAAAATGGGTTTTATTCCATAAAATGGAATGGTTCGAACCAGGGTATCATGTTCCTTTCACCATAAAGGATCAGGAAGGGATAGAGCATACTTTATTGACAGAATACAACTTTTATAGTTAATGCATATAATGGTAATGGATACAGATGGCGTAACAGCTGAGAGAAACGAGATAAGAACACATGTGCGTAACAGAAAGGCGTGCACAAGGGCGTACACAGAGGTGTGTGCTAGAAACGTCACATGAAAGTGTCACAAGTGGGTGGATACATAGTGGAATCTTGCAGTGTCAGCAGAAATCTGTAGCAAGGATGCGCGCGCAGCAGCATGACGTGTGACTGACGTGAGGCTGGAGGGTGCAGGGGACTTGACATTTAGCACTAGAGGAAAGAGACAGAAGTCTGGCATGTCAGATCGACTCGTTCCTAAATCATATCTGATATCTTGTGTTTGGGGAACTATATTATCTAGAAGGAAACGGTCTCTCGGGCAGAGGCTACTCTATACTGACTATTAATGCGTGCATATGTGACTACGTGTCTGCGTGTAATGCGAGGGGCCATGGGCCTACCATGGTAACAGGAGCAATGAATTACTTGCATGGAGACAGAGAGGCCGGGCCCTTTGCTCTGCAGCCGGGGAAATGTTTATCTATTCTGCTAGACTGGAATGTGTTTTTGAGGAGCTGAGCTCGGCTATACTGATAACTTGAAGGCAAAATACTGTCTTTGGCAGGCAAGCAGGCCGAGCCGGGCACCGCTCGCCGCGCAGGGAGTAGGACAGAGGTCAGGGAGGCATCCCACGTTGCAGCTTTCAGGAGGCAGAGAACAGAAAGGGCTCGATGGCAGAAATCAGGGCCTAGCTCTTCAAGACTAGGAAAAACGTGAAAGTGCACCATGAAAAGACGTTGGCAAGGCATACTTAGGAACTGAATTATCGATCCATTCATGGTGGATCTGAAAGAGGACATGTTAACGTTGGACGCAAATGTATTTGCGTCTTCATAGCAGGTCGAGGAGGGAAGTTACATGCACTTTAAGCTCGTACATGGAGACGGTGGGGTTCACGTTAGGGGACACAATTGACTATAAAAATGTATATTACCTCATTCCCTCCTTGTCCCCTACGGACCCTTCATGATATATCAATCCTCATTAGTCCATCTATTTGTTCATATAACATCATGTGCTCTTCCTTTTTCAGACGGGCTTTAGAACGTGGACTTGGATGAGGAAAACATGATGTGGCGCACAAGCCGCAAATCGCTGGCCCACATTGTATACATAGGCAACAACTGAATACTATGAGAAGGGCTATTCCGAGGAAGGATAGGACTTTCCATCCCCAGGCTGATAACACGCTCCAGAACCAACCGGACCAAGTCCAGGTGCCTGGATTCTGATGTATCTGATTTGCAATCTTATGGAGACGCGTTATGGCTTTATATACTGACGGTGCGTTTTCTGGAATGAAAACACAGCAGCTCGATCCGATGACTCTACAGGCTCCGCCCCTATCGGCCAGGATGACGTCAAGGACAAGACGATTTTGAAGAACGACAAGTCTCATAGCAGACTGTTCCTCGGTCAAGTTACCTAGGGCGGAAGTAGTTTCATTCACTACTGCTTCAAGGGTTCTGGTCAAGTGACGTATTGCTTTGCTATTGAAGATAGCTCCTAAATAGGGAAAGAAACCTTTATTGAAATCTGTATATTGTTCCAATGCCGTTTCAGTATAGTCGACAATCGGGAGATCTCTTATGGGTCTATGAACTAGATGGGAGTTTCTATGATAATCAGGCGGAGCTAGAAAAACGGGTGGCAGAAGGAATGCAATGTAACAGGTCCCATCCCAATCTAGTGGCAAACGTATATAGGCTGTATGACCACAAATGAAATAGGAATGGTGGGTAGCTTTGAATGTAGACTTGCCTTTATCACTGAATTCGATCACAGTAGTACATTTACTATGACCTAGAGGCACTGAACCATTCTTTCTGACACATAGCTCGCCTTTGACGGGTAATACTGACATAGAGGGTAAGTCTGGTCCTGTATCAGACTGGACATTCAGAATCATGAGGTTAAGTGTATAATTACCTAATCCATATACTTCATTTTCTAGATCGGTCCCTGTCCTTTGTGGAAGACCCTCCTTGTTAGGGTAACATGCTTTATGCAGAACTGTGTTCAGATTTCCCCCTACCCAACTGCCTTTGTAGACTATGGACTCAGAGTCTAAAGAATTTATTAAACTAAACCAGGCACCACAGGAACCATTATGTGTGAACGGATACGGGAAGAGGGGCAAGACTCCCTTATATTTCTGATAGGGAGGAAGTCGGCCACATATCCAACAATTGGTAGCATTGCTGGTCTGATGAGAATGATGTAACATACTGATAAAAGTATTGTTACGCAGCGCAAGCCGGTAAGATAACTCATGCGGGGGTAGTTCACTGAAAGTATGCTCGATAGTGCTATTTGGAAAGAAATGTGCATGTATGGAAATAGGGAAATACATGTGTAGCAGCAAACTTGCAGCAATAATCGTGAGACTCAGAAAAAACATAATCAATAATGTCACAATACAATGACTACGAAGAGATTTACAATATTCTCGTTTCTTGAGCTGTTTCTGTCTATCTCTCTCTCTATTGGGATCTAGCTTGTACATGTCAGGAACCTGTCTAACCGCTTCACCTAGGGGAGGACTTAAACAATTAAACTGTCTGACTTGCTAGACCTCAACTTTAAACGATACTCCTGTTGAGGAGTTTTCTCTGCCAGTGGGAGTGTTATATCAGTCTTTAGGATGGGGCCGGGCTGGGAATCTAACTCTGGCTGCAGTCCATTATATTTTTTTATATGACTCGAGTGGAGCCAGCCTTTGCGGCCCTCCACCTTAACAGCTGTCCTTGTAGTTAGTAAAACAAGCTTCGGCTCTTGCCAGCGGGGCTCCAGCGGACTCTTCCTGTCGAAATTTCTTACAAAAACGAGGTCCCCCGGTGTAATCTCGTGCAGCTTCACCTCGGTATTGTCGGGAAAGGCTGCAGCTACCTGTGAACGACAAGATTGTAGTGCAGACATCAAGGAGGCAAGGTAATCCGTCAACATGTTACTATCAACATCTGTTATTTTGTGAGGCAGAGGCGTCCCCCACATATTCGGTGGTCTACCAAAGACCACCTCATACGGGGATAGCCCTGTTCTAGAGTGTGCAACCATTCTCATGTAAAACAATGCAACTGGCAAGGCGACTATCCAGTCTACCCCTTTCTCGGCACAGATCTTGGCAAGGCGTGTTTTCAGTGTCTGATTGTGGCGTTCTACGAGACCTGCTGCCTCGGGATGTCGGACGCAGTGGAATTTCCACTGATATCCTAGCAAGAGTGAAACCTGCTTCATTAATTCGGACGAGAATGGTTGGCCATTATCTGAATACACGACACGAGGCAAACCGTATCGTGGGAAGAATTCACAAACCAACTGTTTGGCAGTGGTCGGAGCAGTGTAATCTGGGACTGGATATGCTTCTGTCCAACGGGAAAGTGCGCATACAATTACGAGGACATATTTGAATCCTCGACATCGTTCCATCTGGATATAATCCATCTGGAGGACTTCAAAAGGGTAATCGGGAGGATTGAATCCACCTTGCTCTACAGGGATGCTTTTACCTGGGTTGAACTGACAACAGATCATGCAAGTACGCACTTTCTGTTTTGCTGCTGCTCGTAAATGTTTATTGTACCAGAGATTTTGTAAACTGTCTAACATGGCTTTTTCTCCCAAGTGTGCTGGGCTGTGTGCAGTGTTGATCATAACTTGAACCATAGAGTCGGGGAGAAACCATGTGGCTCTTCCCTTCGTCATCCATCCCTGATCTGTCTGGATCCCTCCTAGTTCAGTCCATTTCTTTATTTCGTCTGGAGTAGCATGTGTCTGTATGTCAATTACATCTAGTGCGGGATCCTTAACTGTCATGCAATGTGTTGGTGTCGGAACTATTGTCTTTGTCATGTCAGCTGCATGTGTATGAGTCAGAGCTGTGTGTTTCGCGGTTTGATCGGCCAGATCGTTACCCTGGGAAATGGTATCTGTAACCTTAGTATGTGCCTTGCACTTCATGATAGCTATGGCTGATGGCAAATGTATTGCTTCCAATAATTCCTGAATGAGGGGACCATGTTGGATTTTGGCTCCGTGAGAGGTCAAGAAACCTCTTTTCTGCCAGAGTACACCGAAGTCGTGTACGACTCCAAATGCATAACGTGAATCTGTGTATATGTTAACATTCCTGTTTTTGGCTATTATACAAGCTCGGGTCAGAGCAATGAGCTCTGCAGCTTGAGCAGACAGTGTATCAATACGGTGTGTTTCTTTGACTTCAGTTTCAGTGGTCACTGCATATGCGGCCACTAATTCTCCTGTGCTTGTTCTCATACATGAACCATCCACGTAAAGTGTCAGGTCTGGGTTAGTCAGTGCAACATCTGTCAAGTCTCGTCGGGGCTTTGTTACTGCATTAATGATCTCTATACAGTCATGTGGAGCTGGATCTGTAATGTTCGAGGGTAACAATGTAAAAGTGTAAAAGGTTTGCTGTAACATGGTGTTGCTAAAACTGGTGCTTGACATAATGCTTTCTTTAATTCATCAAAAGCCTGTGTGTGTTCCTGAGTCCAAGGGAGGGCAGTCGAAGTCGCTGCCTCCTGTGTTGTCAACTGTATAAGTGGCTTGGCTAGAAATGCGTACTGGGGAATCCATTGCCTGCAGTAAGAGGTGAGGCCAATGAAAGCCCGCACTTCCTTTTGTGTCGTGGGTTGCGGTAAGTGTGCAATTAACTCGATGCGGTCAGGTGTTAGCTGTCTCCCCCTCTTGGACAGCCAGTGCCCAAGGTACACCACTTGCTGAACACAGAATTGTAACTTTGAAGGGGACACCTTGTGTCCCTTGTCAGCTAAGAAATGTAAAACCGTCAGTGATGCATGTTCACATTCAGGTTCGCTACGAGCGGTGATCAGCAGATCATCGACGTACTGCAGTAGGGCAGTGTTAACTGACATCTGAATACTGTCTAGTTGTCTTTTCAATGCTTGGCTGTAGATGCTGGGACTTTCTGTGAATCCTTGAGGTGCGCGGGCAAATTTGAAGCTTCGGCCATTTAAACAGAAACCGAAAAGGTATTGGCTCTCCGGATCAATGGGGACACTGAAGAAGGCGTTCTTGAGGTCAATTACAGTAAAGAACGTCGCCTCTGAATCAATAGCAGTCAATAAGGATGAGATGTCGGGGACCACAGGGTACTGTGGCACAATGCATTTATTTAATTCTCGCAGATCAATCACCAACCGATAAACTGGTGGTGAATTCGGGTCAGTACGTTTAAGAATCGGAATGATAGGGGAATTACATAGATTGGAGTCCGTTTCTACAACCACTCCCTGTGCAATGAGCTCTTCAATGATTTCCAGTAAAGCCACTACAGCATCGGATGGTAACTTGTATTGTCGGATTCGGGGCAGTACAACTCCTGGCTTGAGTGTCACTCGGTATGGTGTAATGTGCATACAACCTACATCAGTTGGGCCTTTCGCCCACAAATGTTCTGGTACATTTTTCAATCTGACATCAAAATCTCGTAATACATAGTGACCTTTGAAGTCACGTAAAAACAATCTAACTCCTTCCGGGGAACAACATATTACAGCTCCAAGAGCTTTCAGTGTCTTGATACCTAACAGGTTTTCTGGACATGACTTCGTGAGTAGTAAGTCTGTAGTGCGTGACAATGGACCAACTGCTAGGGGAACAGGTTTCGATACTTCATTAACAATAGGCTGTCCTGAAAATCCAAGGGAAACATTCTGTGAACCTGAGAGGGGTGCCCCTGGAACCTCATCGTGACTTATTGTTGTTCGACTTGCCCCTGTGTCAATCAAAAACTTTCTATCCTTTCCTAATACTTGACTATGTACATAAGGACCCTCTTGATCTACAGGAACCTCAATGAGAGGCAAGCCAACCTCCCTCTCTAGGCTGTTTCATGAGTATCGCTGATAGTTGGGGTAATCAGATTGTGCATACTGGTACATTTGCTGTGAAACTTGCTGTGTTGCGGCAATGGGCTGTGGACGTGGTACCGCTACTGTCTGTCCTGTCTGTTGTGGAGCAGGCATTGGCTGGGCGTTCTGTGTCTGCTGAACTTGGTGTTGGACCTGGTCCTGTCTAGGCTGACGTGGTCTCTCTTTAGTTTTTCCTGTTGCTATATTGTATTTCAAAACCGTACATTCATTCACATAGTGACCTGGCTGTTTACAATAGTTGCATGTCCCTTTAACGGGAGCCGCCGAATTATTAGACTGTGTCATACCCCTTTTCTGACCGTCAGCTGGGACTGACTGAGCAACTAACATTTTCATTTTCGTATCTTTCATACGTCTCTGTTCGTGGTCTTGTTCTTCTCTAATTCTATTCTGGTGGTACTGTAACATTTGTAACATTTGGGATGGCGTATTTGCTTGCCATGTGCTTTCGACTTTATATACACGGTTCTTAACCTGTGGCAGGGAATTCTCGACTAATTTGGTTACAAAAAGGTGCGGGTATGACTCGCTACTTGGTTTCAGGCCACTATTAATAATAAAACATTTCTCGAATCTAGAATAAAAATCACTAGTGTCTTCATCGTGTTTCTGTTTACAGGCGGAGATTGCGTCCCAGTCTTCCTTTTTCGTTGTCAATAATCTTGGCAAAACCTGTACAATTAATCCTGGTAATGCTTTAGCTTTTGGCCCAAGGCCTAACCCTGGAGTACGTCCATTTTCCTCGTCTTCTATTTCGGTCCAATTAATCTTTTTATCTCCCACCTCCCATTCTTTCTCTTTGAGTTTCTCGTAAATGCCAGCAGGCAACAGTACTTTTAACATTTTCATAATATCTGAGTACGTGTAGTCACCCATGAGTAGCATATCCTTAATTTCTCGGTGAAACCTGCAGGGTCTTTATCGTGACAGGGTACTAGTTTCTTCATTTCTAGCAATTCTATTTTAGTGAGGGGTGTATATACAAATACACGTTCTAATGTGTTATCGTCTTTTCTAACAGGATGTACTTCCTGTAAGGGATTCTGTCTATCAAAATAAAACATTTTTCTTTCTGAGGGAGGTGGAGCTGACATAAACTGTGGTTTCAGGAAAGTACTATACTTGTGTCTATGTTCTAGAATTTCTTTAATTAAATCAGTACCTAGGCCTCTCCATCTATTAGAGAGCAGTTCTACTAATATGTCCGGTAAGGGACCTGGATCAGAATGCTGGTTTTTAAACAACGTAATGAGATGCTGAATCATGTATACACTAGCTAATTTTTGTTCATCAGGGGAAAGGTTCAAAAACGTCTGAGCTACTGCATCATCATTATATGTACTGGAATCGTTAGCCCATTGTACAGCAGACCGGGCTAGTTCTTGTTCATCCATGGAATTGAGTACATGGTACCCCATTCGATCTTGAAGTATTTTATCGGTAGCCTGAAACATATGTTCAGGAGAACTCGGATTTGATATGGCAGAGAGAAAAAGTCTCTTGCTTTCTGGACGTATCGGACGTATTGTATTATTAAAGGGTCTTCCCTTACCTACATATGCTATCATGTCTCTAGCTGGTAATTGCGATGTTTTTGCTGTGGTCTCTGGTTCTTCTTCCTCCTCCGAGGTTTCATTTTTGTCTGTATCTATCTCCCTTTCAGGCTTTCTTCTTTCATGTATTTGTACTACTGCTTTTTGGATCCTTCTGTACATGTTCTCTATACAACTCTGTTTATCATGTTTTCCGTCTGCTATATGCTGCCCCCACTTGGTTAGTGCATCCATCTCTTCCTTGTCTACACCTGGCCTATCTTGTTCTCTTATTAAGCAGTTTATGAAGAAGCGTAATATACAACCTTGAGTGTCAACTTTCTGGTATGCCATGGCCTCGCCAATGCTTTCAGGACCTTCCCCCGTTTGGACAAAATGATAGATTCTGTCTAGATGTTCAATCATTCCTGGTAATAACATTAAATAGTTTGCAACTCGTCGTAAACGTACTGATGCTAGCATCATCCTATCGTTTTTACCGGGTACTGGATCATATCTGCAGTCTGTGAGGGGCTCTTTAAGTAATTCAGAACTCGCTGTTTGAGGTGTACTTTGCTTTGCTAAATCCCTGAAAGTCAGTCTATGTGTTGGCGGCGGGGTCCTAAAAATACCTCCTGTCGCACCTCCTGAGGCGGAGGTTTGAGCATAACCTGTCTGTAGGGTCGGTATATGTAACGGGACTTGGCCCTGAACAGTGCCAGGTCCAAAAGGATTTAGTGGATGATTGGCAGGAAGAACGAGAGGGGAAGTGACACCAGGTGCGGGAAGTGTTGGGGGAACCGGCGTAGGATGTCGAATGGGTGGAGTTTGTTGTTGCGGACCTGGGGGTAGATTATCTTGGGGTAGGAGACCGTCAGCAGGTGCAGGTGGTGCGGGTACATGGGCAGGTGCAGTAGTATAGGTAGGAGCTGCATCGTCTAAATAGGAAGAAATAAAAATGTCTGCTGCGGTCTTGTGACGTAATTTAGTCGGAACCAATGGGGGGGGCAGATCTTTTGGTATTTCCGGAGTGGCCTTAGGTAAACCCTCGGCCAAAAGAGGATACATACCATTCACAAGGGTGTTTCGTTGTCGGTCTACTTGCTCTGCTTTAACTCGTATTCCTTCTTCAACTAGCGCGTTTTCTCGGGCTTTATCTGAATCTTCTCTATGTTTCTCTGCTTTTCTGAGTTCTTTCTCTGTACGTCTATGAGATTCTTTACGCCACAATTCTATAGCGTCTTTCTGAGATTGTCTGGCCTTCTTTTTCCATAACGCTTCTTCTACTCTAATGATGCAATCTGCATCCCATGTCCCTGTAACGGGCCATCTGTATCTCTCGTCTAGGTTCTTAGTATAATCGGCCCATAAATCTAGATATAAGATGGCATCTAAGCCATGCTTATGGTACATAAAATTTCCGGGAGTATCCCTAGGTGGGACAGGAATCGCTTCCTCTAATATCCCTTTCCTAGTTCCTATCTGTCTTAATTTGGAAAACAGTGGCATCTTGATATTCGGTGCTTGATACTTACTTAAACCTGAACACACTTTTGACACAGAAACACAGTAATGTATATCAAACAGTCACTCATACCACAACATTAATCACATAGAAACATTTTGAACACATTTTGACTAAGCTTGAATTCTATAACGAAAACGAAAATTGAACTGTTGAAGACACTAACTACTTGATATACTGCTAAACAGTACAGATACACTGCTAAAACAGTGCAGACCGGGTCTGTGTACCCAAACCCGTCTTGACCGGATGCATAGTAATGCACCTGTCTAGAAGCGTCCACAGCAACGGTACTCACCGGGAAGCACGGAACGGAAGGCCTCGGAAAACTCGTCTGGACTGGACCGGACTGGACTCGACTCGACTCGACTCGTGACGTCACAGGCAAGTCGGAACTGGTGGGCCTCTAAACACCTCGGATCTTGCTCTCTTGGCTAGGCTCTGGTCGGGATCCTCCGCACTCCTTACCGCCTCGTCTGGGTGTCGATCGCAGTCTCAGTCACCTCGGTTGGCCTGAGGGAAATACAGGAAATCCTGCGGGTACGCGTAATTGTCCGTCTCGGCTGTGGCAGGGGGCTAGGTTTGCAACGCACCGCCGGCGCGTAAGGTGGGGGAGGGGTTCCTGTTCGGGCGCCAAATTAATGTGGTAAATAAATATTTACCGTCTGAATTCTATGCAGTAAAGTTCAATAAAATAACTCAGTCGAAAATAAGAGGCAAAATCCGTGATATCTGAGTTTCAAAATGGGTTTTATTCCATAAAATGGAATGGTTCGAACCTGGGTATCATGTTCCTTTCACCATAAAGGATCAGGAAGGGATAGAGCATACTTTATTGACAGAATACAACTTTTATAGTTAATGCATATAATGGTAATGGATACAGAAGGCGTAACAGCTGAGAGAAACGAGATAAGAACACATGTGCGTAACAGAAAGGCGTGCACGAGGGCGTACACAGAGGTGTGTGCTAGAAACGTCACATGAAAGTGTCACAAGTGGGTGGATACATAGTGGAATCTTGCAGTGTCAGCAGAAATCTGTAGCAAGGATGCGCGCGCAGCAGCATGACGTGTGACTGACGTGAGGCTGGAGGGTGCAGGGGACTTGACATTTAGCACTAGAGGAAAGAGACAGAAGTCTGGCATGTCAGATCGACTCGTTCCTAAATCATATCTGATATCTTGTGTTTGGGGAACTATATTATCTAGAAGGAAAAGGTCTCTCGGGCAGAGGCTACTCTATACTGACTATTAATGCGTGCATATGTGACTACGTGTCTGCGTGTAATGCGAGGGGCCATGGGCCTACCATGGTAACAGGAGCAATGAATTACTTGCATGGAGACAGAGAGGCCGGGCCCTTTGCTCTGCAGCCGGGGAAATGTTTATCTATTCTGCTAGACTGGAATGTGTTTTCGAGGAGCTGAGCTCGGCTATACTGATAACTTGAAGGCAAAATACTGTCTTTGGCAGGCAAGCAGGCCGAGCCGGGCACCGCTCGCCGCGCAGGGAGTAGGACAGAGGTCAGGGAAGCATCCCACGTTGCAGCTTTCAGGAGGCAGAGAACAGAAAGGGCTCGATGGCAGAAATCAGGGCCTAGCTCTGCAAGACTAGAAAAAACGTGAAAGTGCACCATGAAAAGACGTTGGCAAGGCATACTTAGGAACTGAATTATCGATCCATTCATGGTGGATCTGAAAGAGGACATGTTAACGTTGGACGCAAATGTATTTGCGTCTTCATAGCAGGTCGAGGAGGGAAGTTACATGCACTTTAAGCTCGTACATGGAGACGGTGGGGTTCACGTTAGGGGACACAATTGACTATAAAAATTTATATTACCTCAGTCTCTCCACTGTTATATGGCAGAAGTCGGGACGAACAAAGAACGAAATCCCTTCAACAGCCCTTTTTGAGTCTGGTCTTGCCCTCTCAGATTTCGCCTGTCTCAGCACAAAGTTGCCCAGGAATATTAATATAGCTCTTAGTTTGTCCCCTTCCTTTGAGTATTTGCCCAATCTGAATGGGGTACGATGGGCCCGCTGAATTTCGTCTGACCAGTTCCAGCCTAGCAGATCTGTAAATGCTTTTTCAAAGATCTTGATGACAAACGCTCTCGCGTCGGCCCCTTCGACCCCCTCTGGCACTCCCAAAATCTGGAGGTTATTACGCCTCTGCCTGTTCTCCAAATCCTCCAACTTCCATTGGATATCCGTTATTTGAGCATTTTGGGCATCTACCTTGCTAGTGGCGGCCGCTGCCTCGTCTCTGTTGAGACTACTCTTTCCTCAAGATTGGATACTCGATCCCCCAAGTTGATGCACATTTTGGACACTTTCCTTAAAGCCCCCTGCATCTTTTTAACAGCGGCCTGTGCCTTGCGATTGTCCTGTCTAGTTTCTTCTCTATGTGCGATGATCTCCTGGGAGTGACAATGGCGCGGCTTCTCCGTGTGGGCTTCCAATTAATGGCATGGCTGAGGAGTGATCCCAGCTGAGCTCCTGCGTTTTAATACCAGCAGGGGGTTTCGCCGCAGTTATTCGTGACTCATGCACATGCTCTGGTTCGCTTTCTGAGTCAAAATTACTCCCTTCCTGTACAGAGCTATCATCGTCCGACCACTCGCCATCCTTCTGATACAGAGAAAAAGCACTTGCTTGGGACCTTTTGTTTCTCCCTCAGTCTATCCGAGTCTGAGCTTGCAGCATTATTCGTTAACACGGATTCCTGTGTTCCTGCTGATTCCAGCTCTAACTTTGGTGATTCCTCTATGCCTTTTGTTACCGAATCCCCAAAATTTCCTAAATCAGCATTTTTCGATGTTTCAGCTACTTCTTGAGTTATTTCAACTCCTTGCAGCATTTTTTCTAAGTTCCTAAGTTGCTCATCGATGTCTTCTGGGGTCTGGGGGGGGGGGGTAATCAGCTGAACCCGGTGAGGGAGGGGGTACTCCCACAACCCCCCCCCCATGGCCTCAGCTACCGCAGTGGCACTTTCTGATACTTTTTCCTGGCCCCCATCCTCTGGCATATCTTTCGTTTTTATACCATTTTCTTTGCCCAATTTAACAAAGATATCGGCGATTGGAGTGCCAGTCTGCTTAGATTTGGCCAACAGCTGGTGCTGTTTCCTTACCGGGGGTGTCTGCTTCTTCTGCCGGCTTTCCTCTTCCTCGGTTCCAGCTGCCGCCTCTGCCGCGGCTTTCCTTTTCAGAGCAGCCTTAGAGCCGGTATTCATTTTGGGGGCCATGCTGCTTCGCATCCAATTTCGTGATCTCTGAACACCTCGTACAGCTCCCGCCGATTCAGACGTCTCAGCCGCTTCAGCTGCAAGCTCCGACTCGCACCTCGAGCTCCTCGAACTCCCCAGCTCTAGACTCCTCCTCCCCGTGCAAGCTCTGCTGACGGACGCGAGCACTCTCACCGCCAGCGTCAGCTCCCGCAGCAGCCGCCCAATGGGTCCGCGGCAGGTAAGGGGCAGAAACATGGGTCACTCCACGCCGTTCTTTGCTCTGTTTTTAGCCTCTTGATGTCGATATTCCCATATACCAATTAGTTCATCCTTTCAATCCTTTCAATGATTGTGTGTGGCGGTGTGGGCTCCTTGCAGCGGCATTTCTATCCGCAATCAGGACTCTACCTGCATCCCCACTGCTTCATTGCTCACAGCCGTCCTAAGCAGCCGCCATCTTGCCTCTCCATTGACCCCACAGGTAAGCCCTTAAGTACCCTTAGGAAAGGGTTCGGATAATTCTGGGGTTCCTCCCAGAGAAGAGGCTGGACAGTGGGGAGCATACTCCCATGTCCTTTGTCCAGTTTTGCGCCTGAGCGGGAGCCAAGCAGTCTCAGTGACGCTGGTGAGCACCCCCACTCTGGCCCAATACATTAAAACCTGTTTGGGAGGTGGTCATACCTCCTTGTGACAGGATACCTGTTGTTCTGCCTTCCCCTGCTCGAGCTTGGCTCAGTATCAGGAGGGCAGAAATGTGTCTCTGGTCAGCAGCAGCCCTAGATTGCTGTCCGGTTCTGGAAGACTGGTACCGGGAGAACTGAGGGCCTCCCATAGGAGCTTTACAGTGCATGGAATCATACCTCCCCCACCGTTTACAGTCGATTGTATGATTCAAACATGTCTAATACCAAACATGACAGGGTTTGTTACACCCAGTTTAGAGATGGTCACCTCGTAATGACGCATGGCCACTCTATATGTCTTTATGGCTGTTGCACTTACAACCCAGGAGAATAGACCCTGAAGTTTGTAGTGGTGCCCTGCTGATACAAGGGCACCCTCATTCTTAGGTCCCAGCACCCTGCCATCAGGATTGAAAGGACTGCCTTATGGGTGACTTATGGGTTTGAAGTGTAGTGTCCGCAGATATAGGAAAACCTATATTTGTTAAAAGTGGTGTTAGTACCAGCCTACACAGGCTGCAATGGCAGGCCTGTAGTCACAATTTGAGTTGTCTCTCATGGGGGCATAATACATGCTGCAGCCCATGGGAGCCCCCCTGGTGTACCTATGCCTTGGGTACCTAGGGACTTACAAGGGTACACCAGTAGCCAATCTGGAGTGTACCTAAGTACTCACCATGTCTAATTTAGGGAGGAAGCACAAAGACTGGGGTCCTGGTTAGCAGGATCCCAGGCGGACTAGTCAGAAAAACATAATGACACCAGCAGCAAATGGAGGTGACTATGGAAGCAGATCCTACTTTCCTGCAACCATTAAAGAGTATTTAAAATTACAGTTCTGATGAGTGGAAGAAGCATTTATCTAGGTTCTACCAATTCAATTGGCACTTAATAAATGTAACAGTGTAGCCCAATGATTCCTTGTGACAGCCTTGTTGCACTGAACATAATTATTTGCGGACCCAACAGTCCGAAGGTTGCCTCCCTGCTAGGTTCCATGGCGTCCTGCATCTTTCTCATACAGAACGCCAGGTTGAGAATGCGGCCTTTACAGCAGGCCCTAGAGGACCAATGGGACCAAGCGACAGGACGTTGGGAGGACCGGATCAGTCTACCCCAAGCAGCGAAGACTTCCATCAAATGGTGGACTCGACCGCAGAATGTTCTGGTGGGAGTACGTTTTCACCAACCTCTCCCAACGCAGTCAATAGTGACAGACGCTTCTCTACAAGGCTGGGGGGCACACATGGGGTGCCTTCAGATTCAAGGTCGGTGGTCGGCGCAGGAGCAGACCTACCATATCAACATGCTGGAGCTCCGAGCGGTGCATCTTGGGCTCAAAGCTTTTCATCCAGCGATCAAGACCAACTCAGTCCTGGTTCAGACAGACTATACAACCACCATGTTCTATCTGAACAAACAAGGAAGCACA
Source organism: Lissotriton vulgaris (assembly GCF_964263255.1). NCBI lineage: Eukaryota > Metazoa > Chordata > Amphibia > Caudata > Salamandridae > Lissotriton > Lissotriton vulgaris. The sequence goes on along the minus strand of NW_028242496.1, from coordinate 85,027 downwards.
CGGTCACGCCCTCTCTCCCTGGAGTCACAGGCAATCTGGAACTGGCTTCTCGCTCGAAATCTCACAGTGGTAGCAGTGCACCTTCCAGGCGAGTTAAACGTCAAGGCAGACGCACTCAGCAGGCACTTCGAAGATCAGCCAGACTGGGTGCTAAACGACAAGGTAGTAGACAAGCTTTTTCGTTGTTGGGGTCGTCCGACTATAGACTTGTTTGCAGACGACCAAAACAAAAAATGCCACACCTTCGCGTCCAGATTCCACCGGCCAGGGACGCAGGGGAATGCTCTCTTGATGGATTGGTCAGAGACATTTGCTTACGCATTTCCTCCCCTATCGCTGATGCCAAAGGTGGTTTCCAAGCTCCTCAGGTCGAACATGGAGATGATTCTAATAGCTCCGGACTGGCCGCGGCAGTGGTGGTACCCGACCTTCTTGATCTGTCTGCGTGTCCACACAAACGGCTGCCTTGCAGACCAGAATTGTTGAGCAAGATGAACGGGAGGATTCTGCATCCCAACCTTCCGTCACTGAACCTGACAGCATGGCTCCTGAAGTCTTGCAGTACGGACATCTGAATCTGCCTCCTGAATGTATGCACATTTTAAAAGAAGCTAAGAGGCCTTCCACAAGAGCGTCTTATGCGTTCAAGTGGAAGAGGTTTTATATTTGGTGCAGGGAGCGTCATCTTGACCCTACTGCGGGGCAGGAGGAGGTTATTCTACCATACCTCCTTTCCTCAGCAACATCTGGGTTGAAGTATGCTTCCATTAGAGTACATCTGTCAGCTATTGTAGCGTATAGGAAATCACCAAGCCAAGCTTCTTTCTTTCAAGTTCCAGTGGTCAAGGATTTCCTTCAGGGGTTGAAGAAAGTCTATCCCCCTGTGCGGAATCCTTCTCCTCCTTGGGAGTTGAACCTGGTTCTATTCAAGTTGATGGGGCCCCCTTTTGAGTCCATCCACAAGGCCTCGTTACAACACCTCTCTTGGAAGGTTGCGTTCTTGGTGGCAATTACATCAGCGCGAAGAGTAAGTGAGATACAAGCGCTGTGTACAAAAGAACCCTACACTGTTTTCCATCACAACAGAGTAGTCTTAAGAGCACATCCATCCTTTTTACCTAAAGTGGTCTCTGATTTTCATATTAACCACATGGCTGCTGCAGGGATTTTTGCCCTGAGCTGCAGATTCTGCATTCCCATTGTTCATGACGAGCTCAGCTCGTCATCAGCACAGCTCCACTGTGCCTCATGACGAGCTCAGCTCGTCATGAGCATGGAAAGGGTTAATCAGTCCATTTCTCTTCCATCCTTTTTTCCAAACCCTACGACCCCGGCTGAGCGGTCTCTGCACTCTTTAGATCTTAAGAGAGTGCTTACGTTTTATTTGGAAAATACCAAAAGTATTAGGAAGACGGATCAGCTCTTTATCAACTATGGTTCAATGAGAACAGGCTTTCCAGCTGCCAAACGATCCATCTCCAGATGGATTGTTTCCTGTATTAAATTGGCTTATCAGCTAGCGGGCAAGCCATTACTGTTGTCACCTAAAGCACACTGTACTAGGGGGAAAGCGGCCACAGTAGCTTTCTTACATGATGTCCCTATGTCTGAGGTTTGCAAGGCTGCAACCTGGAGATCAGTTCATACCTTTACAAGGCACTACTGTCTTGAATCTGATTCCAGGGCGGATACTCAAGTAGGACAAGCCTCTTTGAGGAATCTATTTGGGTAGCCTGCGGTCTGTACAAGCTTAGTTTTTCTAGGCTTAGTATTGATATACTGTTTTCATTACTCCTTTGCCCGCAGGGAGATAAGGTGAGGCTCGCTATTCTATTCTAATGCTTATGCCTATTGATGAGGATCCCCTGGAAGAGAAGGATTAGTTACTTACCTGTAATCCTAGTTCTCTTCCAGGGGTATCCTCATCAAAGTCATAAGCAACCCTCCCGCCTCCCCGGGCAAAGGATTATTTTAATTTGGAGATATGGTTAACCTAAATGTTTCATGGTGTTTTCAGTCTCTGCAAAGAACAGCTGACCTAACTGTCACCCCTGAGGCATGATGGGAAGCTGGGGGTCATTGGTGCCCTAAAGGCACAGTGTCAGTTTACTGCATGTTGATGCAGGGTAGCTTTTCAGTCTTTTAGACTGTGGTTTTGCAATGCAGCCTGGGAGCTTCCTATGCTTTCATTGTTTCATGAAAATTTCCACTGCTTTTTGAGCATTAAAACAGTTCTAAAACAAAACCGTTGTTGTCTCTCATGTTTATAATGCATGTTTGTTCATGATTTATGGAATTTCTTTACAGCATAATTCAGCTCTGGTGTTTATTAGGCTGCAATTGCTTATTTTTATATATATATATTTTTATATATATATGGATATATATATATGTGGGGCACATATAATATAATGTTTCCGGGGTCCCGCACATGGGCGGGAATATTCTAATGCTTATGACTTTGATGAGGATACCCCTGGAAGAGAACTAGGATTACAGGTAAGTAACTAATCTATCCATACGCTGAGCACCTCCATTATATATGGTTATTCTAGTGTATCACTATTTCTGCATTGAGCAAGACCACCACTGAGAGCAGCATTGGATCTACCCTGTGTAGGATGGCCATTAGGGTTTGGAGACTCAAGGCAGTGGACCTTTGGTGTATGAAACCTAATTGGTCTGGCAAGACCAGGAATTGCATAAGAGACTGGAGGCGCTGTGACAATATCTTTGCTAAAATCTTGTTATCAGTGTTGAGCAAGGATAAAGGTCTACATGCAAAACAGGTTTCAGGACTGCTATTGGGCTTTAAGAGAACCATTATAACTGTTTCCACAGTAGAGGGAGGTAGCTTGCCTTTGAGAAAGCAGCATCATACATATTGATTAACTGTTGTGCCAGGAGATCTGTACAGGCTTTATTAAAAATCCACCAGGAGGCCATCTCCTCCTGGCGCTACCAGGCAAGCTCATAATGGCTTTCTTTATGTCTATTAGCATTATCAGGGAGCTAAGCAGTTCTCAGATAGAGGTGTCCAGCCACGCTAGAGCGATACATTAAAGGTCGCAAGAAATATACACTTTGGTGTGCTGAGTAGAGGATGTGTAAAATAAATATTCTCGTAGTGCGGGCGGACAACCACTAGGATCTAAACTAGATCAGTTACGATAACATAATTTGCCTTGTGGATGGCGGCGACTTGCTCAGAGGCTTTTGCACCTTTGGTAATCCAGGGTAGGGTTCTGTCCGAATGGTTGTCCTCCCGAAATTCCAGGTAGATAATCTCTAGTGTGGCTTCCTCTGGAAACTCAGTCAGTACCTCCTTCAGCTGGGCCAACGTGGTCCTATCCTTGGAGAATTCATAAGTGGCCTCAAGTGTATGTATCTAAGAGTCGAGTCGGTCCAAGTGGCTGCGAATGGACTGGAGGACGCCAGTACTCTTAGAGATCCATATTACTCATATGTAGACCTTAAAGGCCTCCCAGAGGTAGCAGCGTCATCAACAGTGTTTTAGTTTAGCCGTGAATATATGGAGATACCTTCCGAAATTCCTGTTGGAAAACAGCATCTTGCAGGTGCCAGCTAAGGAAGCAGGGGGGCGGTGTCGGACTTACAAAAACTAACGAGACCGGGGAGTTGTCAGAAAGAGTGCAGGGGAGGATCTCCGTTTTCCGCACCATAGAGCGCAGGGATCAGTAAACCAGCCACATATCTAGTCGAGAAGACACATCATATGAGTGTAATGTGTATTCAAGTGTGTACGTATGTAAGGCATGTCATGCTGCTGCCATATCACATAGCTGCATCATATAAGCTAGGGCATGGCTGGCACTCTGCTTAAGGTGCGGTTTCACAGCAGTTCTGTCCAACAATGTAGCAAGAGTTGTGTTGAAGTCGCCCCTGCCCATATTGTGGGCTAATCCCAATCTTTAGTACAAAGGTTAACCCTTTCCATGCGGCCGCGATTCCCCTGGTGTGCTGTAAACAACACGAACAGGGGCGGGCCGTGACGAACCCCAGCCGTCATCAGCACACGAGCACCGTAGTGCGTGACGGCTGGGGTTCGTCATCAGCATGGAAGGGGTTAAGCATATCATCGAAAAGCTCATAACTGTCAACATTAGGGGCCAGATGCATCAAAGGGTTTTTCCCGTTCAGTATCTATGGGAAAAAGTGTTAATGCATATGGCCCTAGGACCATATATATTAACTATGAGTAGTCGCTGCCTTTCTAACTTAGTAGCAACTGCCACAACCCTGCCCACCGTATCTTTAATAGTATCGATCTTCATGAAGTCAATAGATTTCCTCACCAGGATGACCACACCACATGCAAAACATAAGTAGAGATATCTGTGTGTGCCCCCGACTGTTGCAAATGTGGGGGAGCCCATAGCGAGGAGTGAGTCTCCTGCAGGAAAGCCACTTGGACCACATGGCGTTCAAAGTGAGCAAGCACCTGGCAAACTATGCATTTTTTACCCCCTCCACATTCCATGTAACCATGAGAAAAGAGTAGGCGTTAAATAGTTTGGCCAAGGAGCATATCATATCGGCGATAACCCGGCAGCATTTCAAGCAACTTTGGAATTCATCCAGTGCCAAGCATCATGGAAGTAATACTTCACAATTACATAATGGGATGTATAACCTCCTATAGTGTCACTTCTGGCATGTCTACTTTACGGTGTGACATATGGATAGGAGCTAGACTACATAGATAATATTCATGCATTGAGAAACATGATGAGAAAGCCGAATGACATAGGCCTATTCTCACACAGCAGCTAATTGCACAGCATATTAAGAGTATGTACCTATGGTGGGTTAGAGCACCTAATCATTATAAGTAAGGGCCTGAATGTCCCGTCTTCCACCATCCCTGGGAGATGCAGCACTCCCAGCTGCAGGTATATGATGTGCTGTAAAGTCAAGTTCAGATCCCAGTTGTAGAAAGAAGTGTATTTTCCCTTTATGTTCCAAACCGAGTTTGGTCGAATACTTCGTTGAGTACTTGAGGCCCCTGGGGGAGGGAACTTTCTTGACCTCTGTGAAGGATCGCCTAGAATCCTGAACAGTTTAAGTGATGTCAGGATAGAACAAGACTGCTGAATTTTCATATTGGAGGTCATGGAATGCTTGATTAAGTTTCAAGACCAGGTCTCTGTCTCTGTAATTAAGGACCCATGTATTATAGGTCTAGGATTTTGGCCAGGTTTAGGAGCAATGGAAAGTAATCGATGTGCTTGCTCAACAATGAAGGCGTTTGAGAACTTTTGTTGTACAAATAATAAGCAAAACACACAAGATGATGTTGCACAATGGCAAAACATTCACCACAGTCACAGATCTGTGTTTAATCCATCGTTATTTTGCTCACCGAGCCACCCCAGTTCAGACATGGCCATATGCAAATCAGTCTTGACCCTGTGCCTCATGGGAACAGTCCAGCCCGAACTGCCAAGCCATGTCTTTCCTGGACCAGAATCAAGCATCCTAGGACCAGTTTCTGGCTATCAGCCATCTTCAGCCAGGATAGCTTGAATCCAGTGGCTTAGTGAGCAAGGGACCCACATCTGGGTATACCCTTCCCACATAGGGTGAACAGCAAAACACACAAGATGATGGACGGAATGTTGCACAATGGCAAAACATTCACCCCCAGTCACAGATCTGGGTTTAATCCATCGTTATTTTGCTCACGAAGCCACCCCAGTTCAGACATGGCCATATGCAAATCAGTCTTGACCCTGTGCCTCATGGAAACAGTCCAGCCCGAACTGCCAAGCCATGTCTTTCCTGGACCGGAATCAAGCATCCTAGGACCGGTTTCTGGCTATCAGCCGTCTTCAGCCAGGATAGCTTGACTCCAGTGGCTTAGTGAGCAAGGGACCCACGTCTGGGTATACCCTTCCCACATAGGGTGAACAGCAAAACACACAAGAACAATAATAAGGCCAGCAGCTCATCCACAAAAAGCTCCATGTTCCCATCTAATGCCAACTTGGGTATCCCCAGGATATGAATATTATTATGATGGGACTGACCCTCTAGGTCCACATTCCTTGCCTGGAGGGCATTGTACTGCAATGTTGAGAGGGTCCCGTCAGCTAGATGTTACATTTCCTCAATTACCTCAAATTCGGGTCTTGACCTAGTATCTTGTTGATCCTCCTGCTCTTGAAACATATCCAGGCGCACTACAAGAGACTCTATTTTAGCGTCAATAGCATGCAGTCTAGCAATCATCTCCTGCAGTACACTCGATACCACAACATCAGATGAGTCCGGGGAGAGCTGAAGCACCCCCATCAGTTCACACCTTAGATGTTCTCTTATCTCTTGTTGTCACACTTTCACATTTAAGGCACTGGGCTGGTCAATAGGCATTCCACCACAGACCAACCCCCTGAAGCGACTGCTGGCAGTGGTAGCACATAGTTGTAAACTGAGCTTTATGTAAGGCGACGAGGCCCACATACACTAATATGAGGGCCTTCTGAGGTGGTACAAATCAGGACCCCAAGTCAATTCAGAAAAGCCTCTACGGTTGAGGAGCAGCGCCAGACAACACCAGGGGGCAAGCCTTCCAAAACGAGGGGGGCGCTCAGTAGACAGGGAGAGTCTGTGAGCGCGGTCCAGTAGCATGCTTCAGGTGCACATTAGAGCGAGTCATAAATTCAGGCCTCAAGCTCCAAGCAGCCGCAGCGAAAACTGGAGGCGCTGCATTCTCCAGGCGGAAACCAGCTGCCTAACAGCACATTAGGCCCCAACATGCCCCGTTTTGTGCAACACTTCCAGCTTTCCACGGGGGGCGGGGAGGAGGTGGAGAGGTGCAGGTATATGACCCTCAAGGGTGCTGCAGGATAGGGACGGCAGGAAAGGCCAGGGGACTCAACCCGTAGGGCGAGCAGGCCACACTGGCACAAGAGGCACCAAGCTGTGCGATAGGGGATGCTGAGCCCGACAGGCCCCGGGATAGCCTCCCCATGAGTTGACAGCACCCACAACCTCAAATGGGGACTGCAGATTGCGCCTCTGACTCACCACACAGTCCACTAGTGTGCAGTTTCAGCAAGCAGCGGCAGGTCCATGTCCCTGGCAAAAATTCAATACATCACCATTCAAAACTGCATTTAGGCCGCCTTCTCACCCATCATGATCCTGGCGCTCACTTCCCCCTCAAAGCTAAATCGCAGCAGATCTGATGTCCAGCAGTGGTCTACTAGTGGATTGGTGTGATCCCCAATAGTATTTCGGCAGATAATTCACTTTTTAATGCTCAGACAGCAAGAGCCCTCTGTTCTGCCGCCATCTTGGTTACCAACTCTCTGGCGCCCCTATTTGTGTTCATGTCTAACCAGCCCACCTCTCCTTACCCTAGCTGACTGCCTGCCGTCTCACCTTAAAAGGTGGACACTGGCGGTAAACATGCACAGTCCAGTTTACCATTAAATTACTGGAAGTGAGACTCAGGTAGTGAGACTCATCCACAATAAATGTCCAAAAACTGGGTGCTACAAAGCAAAATATACCCCGGAGTACTGAAGGGGAGGAACCAATTTGCAACATTGCCCTTAATGTTGAGGTGTGATAAACCAGTGTTGTTTGATAATTGACGAATAGTAGGAAGCATAGTGTGCGATTGGTAGACCTGTGAATGATGTTTATGCACTAGACATTAGATTCATCCAGCAATCAAGGATAAATATTCCCATTAAGGGTCTTTTGTAGTATAATCACAGTTTTCTGATGTCCTACTCCTTATTTGGTATTTATACTTGGCATTGGTGCAGTGTTTTCAATTTTTTCTAAAAGACCCTGGCCTTGAATGTTTCATGTGCCTGCTTTTGTCTTTAATATTAGCCATGTCGTCTATGAATAGGGGCAAAAAAATAATCTTTAACCTGGTTGTGGTATCGGGTTCCCAAGGCCTACATGCTCCACAGAAATACCCACTTACACCAAAGAACTGTTGGCACGGAAACTGAAAAGTACAAAAGACAAATTTATTAAGACCCCATGGGGTGGTGGTACATTCCTACAGCACCCTTCGGTAATGCAAGAAGTATCACACCGAACGTTGGTGTGAATCCTTCTTTTATACATTTTTACAGGTAATAAAGGTAGGCGGTACAAGGTTACAGAGCTTTATGTACATATATGGTCATTTTTGGAGCACAGCCAACTCATGGGAGGGGTTACAACTCCACTGGTCAGTTTGGCGGAACATTCCTGAGGGGTGACTGGTCAGTTGGGACTGCGCATGTACAGGCTTGACCGTTACTAAAAATAGCCTGTTGCTGGGCAAACTCGGATGGTCAGTGGCACGGACAAAGGACTAAAGGGCATGCTGACCACGAGGCAGCTCATTTCCTAAAATGGCCGCCGCAACATACAAAATGGCGTTTTCCTTATATGGCCAAGTTAAGGGAAATAACGTGTAGCAAAGCTCGATCTCAGTGCAGCCTTCGATGCTGTCTCTCACAGTATCCTTCTCAGTAGCCTTGCCTCCTTTGGCATTTGTGACAAAGCCCTGCACTGGCTCTCGTCTTTTCTCACTGACAGGACTTTTCAAATCTTTTCTAACACCTCCACTTCCAACACTTATCATTCCCCTCATGGTGTTCCCCAGGGTTCTATCCTTAGTCCTCTCCTCTTCAATCTTTATGTTGTTCCGCTAGCACATGTTGCACATCACTCTGGTCTCAATCTCTTTACTTATGCCGATGACTCTCAGATTGTGTTTTCTCTATCCCAAGCCGATCCTTCATCACCTTCTTCTCTGCAATCTGGTCTCAGTGACATTTCCCGCTGGATGAGCCGTAATTTTCTTAAGCTCAACAGCGACAAGACGGAGGTGCTTGTCTTTGGTAACAAGCCTGATCTTTGGAGTCCGAGACATTGGCCGTCGACCATGGGCGACTTACCCATTCCATCGGAACGAGCAAGAAATCTTGGGGTTCTTATCGATAGGGATCTATCGATGAAAGACCAGGTCAATAAAGTTACAGCCACCTGCTTCACTATCCTAAGATGGCTGAGAAAAATCTTCTGGATTCTGCCATCCGACACCCAGAGATCTGTCGTGACGGCCCTGGTGACCTCTAGATTAGACTACAGCAACCTGCTCTATCTGGGGGCTACCAGAGCGGTCATGCGTCGTCTCCAATTAGTCCAGAATGCCGCTGCTCGGCTTCTGTGTGGATGCCGGAAATATGATCCAATTACGGAACGCATCAAGCAACTCCACTGGCTTAATCTTGACAACCGGGTAAAATTTAAGGCACTATGCTTCATGCATAGGATTAAAATTGAAGCCGCCCCCACTTATCTCCAAGCACTCGTCAAACCTTATGTACCCTCACGCTCTCTTCGCTCTTCTTCCCAACACTTGTTCTGCGTGCCTAAGTTCAGGCTTTCCAGAGTAGGTGGCCGTTCCTTTGCTGTACTGGGACCCAAACTCTGGAATTCTCTTCCCCTGGACCTACGAGTGGAGCAGTGCCATCTCCGCTTCCGCAAAGCCTTAAAGACCTGGCTCTTTGCCCAATAATTCTTCTTCAGGATCAATTATGCTGTTCACTGTCAATTAGCGCCGGGAAACCCTCACGGGCAGCTGTCGCGCTCTATAAGATTAATAATAAATAAATAAATAAATAAAGCTAAGCGCTAACCCGACCATTGTCAAATTACGACAGACGACCCTTTTAGCGTGTAGCTGAAGCTACCTCATAGTGGATATAATCTGGATACTCATCTTCAATATCAATCAGAATTATTTGGGCAACTTCTTTATGAAGCATCATTTCATTTTGGGCAAGAACTCGTCTGGATGGAATGCAAGCCGATAAGCACATGGAACATAAAGCAGGGCCGCATTGTATACATAAACATATAAAGAACAGTATTCCAACAATGATACATATAATTGTCAACAGTTTCCAACCCCAAGAGGTGATCATCGACCAGAACCACCCCGAAAGAGTCCAAGTACCATTGTCCGGGTGTATTTCAGCAGCTATTTTGTGGAGCTTTGAGATGGCATCGTAAACAGAAGGCGAATTATCAGGCACGTAAACGCAGCAGCTACTTCCGATGATTCTACATGCCCCCCCACGGTCAGCTAGAACCACATCTAGAACCATACGATTCTGGAGCGTAACAATTCTAGAAATCTGGAGTTCTTCCGTTATGTTCCCCAATGCAATAGCAGTGTCATTGGCTACAGCCTCGACAACACGAGTCGGTCGTCGTATTTTCCGACTGTTCAAGGCAGCCCCCACAAAGGAAAACAGTCCCAAATTAAATTAAAGTCTACATATTGTTGTAAGGCAGTATCGGTCTGGTCTATGTCATCCAGAACCACAGTTCGTTTAACCCTATTTAACACAAAATCGTGATAAAGCACGTAGTCATTGTGATACATTGGTGGGGCAATGAATACAGGGGGCAATACAAAGGATACATAACATGTGCCTAACCATCCTAAAGGGAGCTGATGATAACCTTTAGTTCCGCAAATAAAGTAGGTATTACGGGATGCCACAAACGAGATGCCATTCGGACTGTCAAGTGTAAGTGTGGTGTTACATTCACTTTTTCCAACCGGGATTGTACCTTTATTACGTATACACAAATCAGCCTTAGTGTTTATAACATTTATAACATGTGAGCTAGACATATTAATATTCCTTTGATTACTGTAAATTCGGGGCGCAGACATATTATCGGGGCGATACTCTTCCCATTCAAATCGTGTACCCTCAGCTCGTGGATAACCATCTTTATCATGGTGGCATATTTTATTCAGACGGAAAAGCACCCCCCCTTTCGTTGGCCACCGTAAAGTGAATAGGAGAGTATACCACGCATTACAGGACCCGTTATGGGAAAACGGGAGTGGGATAAGCGGGGTGCCCCCTTTCTTCTGATGACCAGGCAACATCCTACACACCCAACAATTAGAAGTGTTCGTCATGTTATGAGTATGATGCAAAATCTGAATAAAGCTATTGTTCAGGTAAGTCTGTCGGTGCCGTTCTTCATGGTAGGGCAAGGTGAAGTGAAAATGTTCAGATGGAGCCGGGGTAGTCGGCAGCAAATGTTCTCGTACAGGCACCACAAGTTCTACTACCCAGGCTATTACCGCTATCACCACGATTGTCAGTACGAACAAGATGGCACCAAGAATTATTTTATCTTGTGATGCAGAAGACGCCATAGTTCAAGAGTTCACAATGTCTCAAATGTTCAACTACAAAAATTAAAAACAATGGTGCTGAGCTCCGAGGTAGCCGTTGTTTTCTTCCCCGGGGTCAAGACGGGTGTCGCTACTCTTGGCAGAACTGATCCCCCCCCCTTGAGATTCCCGGCTTCCGTTTCACAAACCCCAGAGCGGTAACCAACCAGTCTCGCACAAAAAAAAAATCTTCTTCCTATCTTGGCCGCAGATCGTAGCGCTGTCGTCCAGAAACAGTGTGGTCCGGGAAGGCTCCCTCAGATTCGGCCGATGTCACAGCTGGGCTCTTTTCTTTATCCAAAATTTCTTTGTGGTCGGACAGCACAGTAGGATTCACCAGATCCGGAGAGACACGGCGGCAGTGAGTTGAGTGCACCCACCGCTTTCTGTTGGTCACTCGCACAGCTGTTCGAGTTGCCAGGAGGACTTGCTCGGGGCCACGCCACCTCGGTTCCAAGCTATTCGCCCTCTCAAACGACTTCACCATCACAAAATTGCCAGGACGAAGATTGTGAGCCTCTCCAGTAGAATTGTCAGGGAGCGCTTCTCGAACCTGTTGATGAATAGAAAGCAAATCATTTGTTAATCGTGCCAAATAATCGTTCATCATTATGCAAGGCACATCATGTATCAATCGCGGCTTAGGCACTCCCCATATATTCATAGGCCTTCCGAACACCACTTCATATGGTGTGAGGCCTGTTCGAGAGTGGGGCACTGATCTATAGAGAGAGCAATGCTAGCGGCAAGGCATCCGGCCACTTCAATGACGTGGACGCCACAATCTTAGCCAGTTCCAACTTCAACGTAGCATTGTACCGCTCAACAAGACCTGCTGACTGAGGGTGGAACACAGCATGAAACTTCTGCTGGATCCCCAACCCCTTCAGTACATACTCCACAATTTTCCCAACGAAATGAGGTCCATTATCACTCCACAAAAATTAGCAAACTCCAAATCGAGGAGAGTACTCCTTGAGCAGCACCTTAGCTGTTGTCAAAGCTGTATTATCTTTCGTGGGGAAGGCCTCAACCCATTTGCTAAAAGCACACACCACCACTAAGACATACTTAAGGTTATTGCAACGCTCAAGCTGGATATAATCCATTTGAAGTACCTCGAATGGTGCAGAAGGTGGAACGAACCCTCCTTTCGGAGTATGAGTCCCTTTTGCAGGATTGTGCTGTAAACATATCAAGCAGGTCTGCACTACTCTTTTGGCCGTATTGGCAATCTCAGGATGCTCCCAAACTCGTGTTAACAATCGAGTAATTGCAAGAGCTCCTACATGCGCTAATCCGGGGGTCATCTGGACCATCGCCTGCAAGTAAGCTGCAGGCCATTTCCATCTCTCCATGTCCTTGCTCCTCCAACAACCCTCATCATCTAGTTCCCCCTCTGCTGCCCATGCCGCAAGTTCTGATTCAGTCGCTGATTTTTGGATATCTAGTATCTCCGCTCTAACATCATACCATCGCTCAGCCTGTGATTTAGTTACATACATGGGGGAGTCAGTTCGGGACATAGCTGTTTGTCTTGCTATGCTATCTGCAAAGGCATTGCCTTGACCCACTTTATCAGTGATCTTTTTATGTGCACTGCATTTAATTATCGCTACTTTCTTTGGACAAAGCAACGCGTTTAGGAGATCACGCACCAGTTCTCCGTGCATAATGTGTACTCCATGAGAAGTCAAAAACCCACGTTCTCTCCAGAGTAGCCCGAAATCATGCGCTACTCCGAAGGCGTACCGGCTGTCCGTGTATATGTTCACACATAGGCCAGCACTCAGTTCGCAAGCTCTTGTCAAGGCTATCAGCTCTGCTGCTTGAGCCGTTTTCTGTGGTATTCTCGCTGTTTCTACCACTGTCTTAAATGTCGTGATCGCATATGCTGTGGAAGTCGTACCATCTGGCAACCTCAAACACGATCCATCAACCCACAGTTCCCCATCCACATCTGGAAGTGGCATATCCTGTAAGTCGACCCGACCCTTTGTCTGTTCCTCGGTCAGGAAAACACAATCGTGATGTTTTTCTTCCTGACCCTCCTCAACCGGATAGGGTAATAAAGTGGCAGGGTTCAGGGTAGCGCATCTTTTCAGTGTAATATGTGGTGCCAGGAGTGTGAGCTCATATCCTGTCAAACGTGCACTCGTGAGATACTGTGTTTTCGTTTGATTCAACAGGGCATCTACTGCGTGAGGAACTAACACCAACAATTTGTGCGATAAAACTATTCCCTCACTCTGTCGTATAGCTACCGCTGTTGCTGCAACTGCTCGAAAGCACCCAGGTAACCCTCGTGCTACAGGGTCAAGAACCGCTGAGAAGTATGCACATGGCCTCTGCTTGTCCCCGTGTGCCTGCACTAACACTGATAACGCGCACCCATCTTTCTCGTGCACGTACAACGTGAAGATCTTTGTATAATCTGGTGTACCTAACACGGGTGCAGAGCAAAGGGCTTGTCTCAATTGATCAAAAGCATTTTGACATTCATCTGTCCATTCAAGGGGCATTGGTGTAGTTTTGGACAGTAATGCTAACAACGGTTTTATAATGTGCGAAAATCCCATGATCCACTGTCTACAAAAGGACGTTAATCCTATAAAGGCACGTACATCTCTCTGAGTGCGGGGGACTGGTGTATCTAAAATCGCCTGAATTCGATCTGATGTTAATGCACGCCCCTCCTTAGACAAAAGATGACCGAGGTAGGTCACCTTGGGTCTACAGTATTGAAGCTTTTTCTAAGAAACTTTGTGGTTATTCTGAGCCAAGAAGGAAAGCAAAGCGAGAGTACTCTCCTCACATTGTACATAGGTGTCTGCAGCTAACAAGAGGTCATCAACATACTGTATAAGGGCTACTCCAGATTGCAATTCAAAAGAATCAAGCTGTCTTTTTAAAGCCTGGCTGTAGATGCTAGGACTCTCAGTGTAACCTTGAGGAACACGACAAAATCTATACGATTTATTATTTAACGTAAAGCCAAATAGATATCTGCTATCAGGATGGATGGGGATGGAGAAGAACGCGTTTTTAAGATCAATGACACTAAATGTCGTCGCCGTTGGGGGAACCAATGTGAGCAATGTCGTGATGTCGGACACCACCGGATATTGGGGAATGACAATTTTGTTAATTTCTCTCAAATCAATAATAAATCGAAAGACCTTGTCGTCAGTGTCTTTCTTAAGGATCGGAAGAATAGGGCTGTTGCAAACATTGTAAGGAACTTCCTCCACTACTCCTGCAATAATCAAATCCTGAACAATGTGTGTCAGGGCAATTTCACCTTCCCTGGAAATCTTATACTGTGGTACACGTGGCAAAAGTACTCCCTCCTTTACAGTTATTCGAATAGGTGGAATAAGCATCTGTCCCACATCCGTATCTGAGGTCGCCCATAACGTGTGCGGAAGAGAGGCTAGTGCTTCACTTTCTTGTATAGTGCAAAATCTGTCTGAGTCTGGATAATTGTCGTTCAAAATAACTCGCACTCCCTCCGGAGCGCAGCGTATCGTTGCTCGAAAATATTTGAGCAAATCGATGCCCAGGATGTTATCTGGGGTATGGGGTGACAACAAAAATTGACCAAAACTGAAAAATTTATCAAGACAAAGGACAAGAGGTTTTGATAATGGGCTAGGAGAGGGTGTGCCATCAAACCCTATACATGTTATCGTTTCGCCAGACAGGGGAGCCCTCGGAACCAAGTTTTTAGACAAAGCGCTACGAGTAGCTCCTGTGTCGACTAAAAACTGATCAGTAGAACCCAAAATGCCCGCTGATACATATGGACCTCTTTGATCTACTGGCACTTCAACTGATTCCGTACCCCATCCTACGCAGTCCTATGCATGCACATAAACCTGATGCTCCACATTCTCACCCTCCGATATCTGATATTGGTTCCGTCTATCAAAGGTATTACGTTCATCCTGGCCACGGCCCCTCTCTTCGACTCTACCACAATCACCTCCGCCACCTCTCGCCCCCGAATAACTGTTCCTTGACCTTCCACCTCCTCGGCCACGCTGACTACGTTGCTCACGAAGTACCGGACAATCTTCAGCCCAATGCCCAAACTCCTTACAATAGGGCACCTTGGTCCTCTGCTATATCCGTACGCCCATACGACGCATTGTTCCCACCTCTTCTACCTCTATCATTCCCTCTAGATTGCGTTCCACGAACGTGTGCCAACATCACCTTCGTTTTCAATTCCTTCGCTTTCTTATCAACACTTTCTTTAGCCTCCAACTCCTGCCGCTCATAGTACTGAGCAATAGTTAACAAAGACGCAGGGGCCGCCGTGGCCCAGGAACTTTCACTCGTCTTTAATCGTTTTGCAATCTCCGGTAGGAGATTAGCCACATACTTATCTACAAACAAATGCCTACCCGTATCATCGGTTAACGATTGACCACTGTAATCATGAAACGCCTCTTCGAAGCGTGTAAAGAAATCTGATACCGTTTCATCTAACTTTTGTTTGCACGAAGCTAGCATGGTCCAATCAATCTTTTTAGAAGGAACAAGCGTTTTTAGTTTAGTTAAGATAGCCGCTGGGAGGTCTAGAATCAAATCACCAAATCACATGGTTTGGATTGGTGTCAGTACAACGCGATGTATTACAACGCGTTCCGTTACAACGCGATTTTTACATCGCAAATACCATTACAATGCATGCCATTACAACGCATGGCATTACATAGCAGATACTTTTACAACGCATGGCATTACATCGTAAGTATAGGTAAGTATATCTTTTTTTTTAAAAATGTAATAAAGTTAATTAAATTAATTTAAAATAATAAAAATAATATAACATTTTTAAAACAGAAATTAATTTAATTATAGTAATTTAAAATAATATAATTAATGATTTATAAAAAATTTATAAATAGAAAATAATATAATGTAATTAATTACAATAAATATAATTATAATTTAATTAATTATAAATAATACATAATATAATTATATTTAATACAATTAAAAGAATTTAATTAATTAAACATTGTTAAATAATATAATTTAATAATAATCGTTTATTAATATAATTAAATTAATAATATATTAATTTAATATATTTTAAATAATACAATTAATGATATATAAAAAAATTATAAATAGAAAATAATATAATGCAATTAATTACAATAAATATAATTATAATTTAATTAAGTTATAAATAATACATAATATAATTATATTTAATAAAATTCAAAGAATTTAATTAATTAATCATTTAATTTAATAAATTTAATTTATATAAAGTCGTAATACCCCTGTACCCCAAAACCCAAACCCTGCCCTAAAACCTAAAAACACCCCTGTACCCCAAAACCTTCCCCAAAACCTAAAAACACCCCTGTACCCCAAAACCCAAACCCTGCCCTAAAACCTAAAAACACCCCTGTACCCCAAAACCCAAACCCTGCCCTAAAACCTAAAAACACCCCTGTACCCCAAAACCCAAACCCTGCCCTAAAACCTAAAAACACCCCTGTACCCCAAAACCCAAACCCTGCCCTAAAACCTAAAAACACCCCTGTACCCCAAAACCCAAACCCTACCCTAAAACCTAAAAACACCCCTGTACCCCAAAACCCAAACCCTGCCCTAAAACCTAAAAACACCCCTGTACCCCAAAACCCAAACCCTGCCCTAAAACCTAAAAACACCCCTGTACCCCAAAACCCAAACCCTACCCTAAAACCTAAAAACACCCCTGTACCCCAAAACCCAAACCCTGCCCTAAAACCTAAAAACACCCCTGTACCCCAAAACCCAAACCCTGCCCTAAAACCTAAAAACACCCCTGTACCCCAAAACCCAAACACTGCCCTAAAACCTAAAAACACCCCTGTACCCCAAAACCCAAACCCTGCCCTAAAACCTAAAAACACCCCTGTACCCCAAAACCCAAACCCTGCCCTAAAACCTAAAAACACCCCTGTACCCCAAAACCCAAACCCTGCCCTAAAACCTAAAAACACCCCTGTACCCCAAAACCCAAACCCTGCCCTAAAACCTAAAAACACCCCTGTACCCCAAAACCCAAACCCTGCCCTAAAACCTAAAAACACCCCTGTACCCCAAAACCCAAACCCTGCCCTAAAACCTAAAAACACCCCTGTACCCCAAAACCCAAACCCTACCCTAAAACCTAAAAACACCCCTGTACCCCAAAACCCAAACCCTGCCCTAAAACCTAAAAACACCCCTGTACCCCAAAACCCAAACCCTGCCCTAAAACCTAAAAACACCCCTGTACCCCAAAACCCAAAAACACCCCTGTACCCCAAAACCCAAACACTGCCCTAAAACCTAAAAATACCCAAACACCCCAAAACATATACATCAGTACCCCAAAACATATACTCCTATACTCATACTTATTTTTAAAAATACTTAAATTAATATATTTAATTTATAATATTTAAAAACGAAATAAATATTTTTTTATAATTAATAATAATTAAATCAATAATAACATATTAAATAAAATAAAAAAAAAATTAAATACTTACCAATACTTACGATGTAATGGTATGCGTTGTAATACCATCTGCTATGTAATGCCATGCGTTGTAATGGCATGCATTGTAATGGTATTTGCGATGTAATAGCTGCGTTGTAACAGCATTACGTTGTAAAAGATGCGTTGTAGCGGTAACACACCACATGGTTTACATGCAGGTTCCCTATCTAAATCAGCCTGGTTTATTTCTTTCCACGTACCCCCAAGCTTGTTTCATCATTATTCTTACGAATCAATCTCCACATATCAGGCGGAAGAATTAACCCAAAAAAGAGATCTATATCAACAAGAGTCATAACACAGGAGGAGATCGCCCCCTCCACCCCTTCATAGAATGCGGCTGGATTTTTACGAAGATCGGGTAAGGAGTTTTTTAACGCCATAACATCTGCTCTATTCCAGGGCATATACACCCAATTATATATAAAATACCCCTTTGCATCCTTCGATGTTTTATCCTCATCTGTACCTTCCCCTTTCGGTGGAACATACAAAGGTGCAGCTTCATGCATAGGCATAACATGCACTTTAGAATTCTTATCTGAACCCCGGAGAGAACACTGTTTGGACTGCTCCGTCGACCCCGGCACGGACTCCGTAGCTTTTTTCCCTTCTTCCCGTAATCTGGACGCCTCATCCCGTAGCTGGAGCAGTTGTTTGAAAAGGTCATCAACATCTGAAAGGACAAATAAACCTTTATCCAAATTCTCACAATAAACCGACACAGGTTTAGGCTCTAGAGTGTCTGAATATTTACGAAATCGAATAACAACTTCAGTTGCAAGAGTATTCATAAAACACAGCAATTCTCGGTCTGTCCATTTACCCCTTTCAGTTACAATATCTGCCACAGTAACTTGATTCAAATTCAACTTCCTAGCAAGACTACGCAACTCCGCTCCTCTCTGAGCAGATAACCTGACACTCGACTTATCCGTTTTATCTTGGTCTTCATCGCCAGAATCTTCGGTCGGGCCGTAGGAGGAACGTAAGGAGGCGGCGATCGATCTAACAACGAAAAATCATCAATTTCATTATTAAGGACAGGATAAAGTGGTTGTCGAATAGGAAATTGACCAGTTGTTTGCAAATTACGTTCCCGTTCCTCCCTCTCTTTCTTTTCCTGTGCCTCCTTTTCCTCAAGCTGTAAAGCCTTATCTCGAGCAGCCTTGCGCTGCTCTTTGTCCGGCAAGGCAACTTCACGCTTCATACGTTCACGCACCGCTTTCTCCCACATTCGCACACAAACGAACATATTCTGTCTAGACCTGCGCTGAAACAAACATTGCTCCACAAACTGAACCTTTCGTAAATCAAACGACCCATGTAGTGGCCATTGCAACTCGGGATCGGTTCTGGTGTATTTATGCCATAATTTACTATACAGTATAGGGGGAAGGCCGAATTTCACATACATCTCACGATTTGGAGTTCCTTCTAGGGGAGCCGGCTGTGATTCCGCTAACATAATTGTGGTACCATTTCCAAAACAGCACATCCCTCGGAGCGTGCTTAAAACAGGCATGTTCAAAAAGTACCACGAAAGCGTGATACCATACAAATGGCACTTACAGTACTTCACACAAATGTGCTGCTCAGAATACAAAACAAGGTTAGAGAAACATCTCTACATGCCTGCCTATGTGAAGTGCACTACACAAATAGGTTCAAAGTTCACAAAGTCAAAATGTTAGCTAACTCAAATCATAAACACAATCATAGAACTTCAGTAAGCGTCCGTAGACTACCTTACCGCTCACAAACCTTACCCAAATCTCAAAAGTCCAAATTCCAACTGCCAAGGTCTTTAACCGAATCAGCCAAACGGCACTATCCAGCAATGCAGACGATCAAGAACTCAGTCGGAGACCGGCGCCACCTGGAAGGTCAGATCAGAAGGAAAGGAAGAAAACACCGTGGGTGCCAAGACTCGGGTCACTCGGTGGCAGCGTACGCGTCCATGGCGAGTTTCCAATCCTTCGTCACAACCTCTCCTTCGGGCATCCGAGTCGCCGATGAGTCCCTTTGTGGTCGCCAATTTGTGGTATCGGGTTCCCAAGGCCTACATGCTCCACAGAAATACCCACTTACACCAAAGAACTGTTGGCACGGAAACTGAAAAGTACAAAAGACAAATTTATGAAGACCCCATGGGGTGGTGGTACATTCCTACAGCACCCTTCGGTAATGCCAGAAGTATCACACCGAACGTTGGTGTGAATCCTTCTTTTATACATTTTTACAGGTAATAAAGGTAGGCGGTACAAGGTTACAGAGCTTTATGTACATATATGGTCATTTTTGGAGCACAGCCAACTCATGGGAGGGGTTACAACTCCACTGGTCAGTTTGGCGGAACATTCCTGAGGGGTGACTGGTCAGTTGGGACTGCGCATGTACAGGCTTGACCGTTACTAAAAATAGCCTGTTGCTGGGCAAACTCGGATGGTCAGTGGCACGGACAAAGGACTAAAGGGCATGCTGACCACGAGGCAGCTCATTCCCTAAAATGGCCGCCGCAACATACAAAATGGCTTTTCCTTATATGGCCAATTTAAGGGAAATAACGTGTAGCAAAGCTAAGCGCTAACCCGGCCATTGTCAAATTACGACATGGTAATCTGTCCAGATTCATAATGTATAATTATTCCCAGGTGCCAAAGTGGACCTCAAATGCAATGAAATATATTTCCAAAAATAAATGTTTTTTCCCCTATGTTGGACCTGGGGTCTCCAAGTCACATAGGGTAGCTTGGCACTAAGTAGGGAGACCTAACTCAAAGGTACATGTGTTAAGTTTGCATCACACCCTTCAGTAACCTAGCGTCCATCCACTAGAAAAGAAAGACACTACACCAGTTTAGAAAAATACGGCTGATTTATAAAAGTCTCTTTGTGATTTTTCTTAGTTCCTTAGCAGTATTTTCTTGTCAGCTCACAATTTTGCTTCACATGAAATCATCAACAATAATACAATTTTGATCAAGCATTAATGTCACTTCCCTTCTCTTCTCTCTGAAAGGAGGTTTGTAAGAGAATTTCTTCTCCATGGAGTAGCACAACTTCTGTAATTCTCAACCCTGGCCTTAATAACCTTAGATCTCTCTTTCAGATAAACTAGGCTTTTCACTAACCATATACTCTTATTACCATGTTGTACCTGAGGAAACAGACATCAAACAGTGCAGTTTTACCAGACCTAAAGGAAATGGTGCTCTGATGAACTCTCAACCTGAATATTTCCTATGTTCCCTCCACCAGCCTTTTTAGTATACACTGTCCAGACTGTCTGTACCAGCTGTTTACAGTTCCCTTTGTTAGCACCAATTGCTTGGCCTAGTGGCAGGATCCCTGTTCTCCTCAGGCTGTAAGCTGCCCACCACCCTGTGGGACACTGTCCTGCGGCAGCCTTTTCGTGTGCAGCTAGTCAGTTACAGAGTCGCACACTCCATGAGTTTGGTTAGATTGTCATCACAACAGTAAGGTAGGGAATTGCTATAAACCCGTCAGCTGCTAGCCGGGGTAGGCGGGATTTTTAGTCAGGTTCGTTGGGCTCACCTCTCCCTCCCTTACTGAAACTGAAACACTCTGACCTGGGGGAGGCCTCGCTCTTCACTCCTGGATCTTACCGAGTGATCGGAGGTTTGCCTATGTCCCACATGTGCACCTGCTGCCTCTTTTCACCAGTACCTCAGCTCCGTGGAGTTCCCGGCCCCAGCACTGCGGGATGCAAAGCAGCTGAAGGGGTCGGAGTTACGCCGAGTCTTCCTCACCGCTCCCGGCTTCGGGTTCCGCCCTCCTCGCGTTCGTCAGAGGGGAGGGGCGGGAACAGCGCAGGCCGGCCTCAGTCAGTCTCCTTTTCCTTCCGGCAACCCGCTCGCCTGCCTCGCTGCAATATTGCCTTCCGCGTTCGCTGCACCACTGTCCTCCGGCAGACCCTCTCGGCTGATCCTCACCACAGGGCCCAGGAATAGGCGTCAATGGACTGATGGCGAGGAAGCAACTCATTGAGTGCCACCGGGTAGGTCTATTTCTTCGGGAAAAAGAGGTCTCTCAGGAAAGGAGTCAAGTTGTTCCTAACCCTACAGTGCCATAACAAACTTTCTTATCATGCCTTTCAAGGGCTTGTTGAACCTCTCTACCAGTCCATTGGACTGGGGGTGGTATGGAGTGGTGAACCGGTAGGTCACTCCACACTCCTTCCACATTGCCCGCATATGTGCTGACATGAAGTTGGTCCCCCTGTCGGACACAACTTCCTTGGGGAAACCCACTCGGGTAAAGATCCCCATCAGAGCCCTAGCCACAACAGGTCCAGTGACAGTCCTCAAAGGAATTGCCTCTGGGTACCGCGTGGCGTGATCCACCAGAACCAGGATAAACCTGTGACCAGCTGTAGTTGGTGGATCCAATGGCCCCACAACGTCGATGCCCACCCTTTCAAAGGGGGTGCTAACGACAGGAAGTGGTTCCAGGGGAGCTTTCAGCTTCACCCCTGTCTTCCCACTGGCTTGACAGGATACACACGTCCGACAGTAAGTGTCAGATGCCACTTTCATCTGAGGCCAGTAAAAGTGGAGGACAAGCCGGGCAAAGGTCTTGTCCTGACCTAAGTGTCCTGCCAAGGGAATCTCATGAGCCAATTCTAGAAGAAAGGCTTGGTATCGTTGAGGGACTACCAAGGCCTGTGATGAACCGGGCAAAGGTTCCTTGGGTTCACTGTAGAGGAGTCCGTCCTCCCAGTAAATGTGGTAGTGCCCTGCAACGCTCCCTGCTGCCTGGGCTTCGGCCTGTCGCCTCAGTCCCTCAAGGGTAGGGCACTCCTCTCGGCCCTTACAAAACTCCTCCCTGGTAGGCCCTCCCTCCACATGCCACTCAGCAGGGATAGGTAAGTCCTCCAGGGAGACTACTTCCCCCTCCACGGACTCCTGGCCCACCACCGAAGGTGGCCGATCTGTCTCATGGAGCGTGGAAGCCGAAGCAGGCTTCTCCTGTCTTCGGGTCTTTCCCTTTTTGGCAGCGGGCTGGGCCATTGTTCCAGGCTCCAGCCCAGGCGAACTCCCTCTCCGGGTAGTCGCAGACCTTGTGCTTGCACAGGCCCAGTCAGGTGTACCCAGCATCTCCGAATGAGTCCGGTATTCCACCTCTTTCCAAGCATTGTGCTCCATGTCATTTCCCAACAGACAATCGACTGGCACGGCAGGGCTTACGGCAACTCGAAGTGAACCTGCAACCCCTTCCCACTCAAAGGGAACCTCGGCCACAGGGTAGTGGCCCAATCTGCCGTCAGCCATCGCGGCGGGGTGGAGTACATGTGGAATGACCTGCTCTGGAGACACCAGTTGACTCCTTACCATAGTCATACTGGCTCCTGTGTCTCTCAGAGCCTCCCCTCTTTGGCCATTGATGGTGATCCATTGCCCATACTTGGTAGTATTGGAGGGCACCTGGATCTTAGGAACCATCTCCCGATCTCCCAGGGACACTAAGGTGACACCCGCCCACTCACCCCCCTTATCTAAGGGCAACTCCTCCCCGAGCACTACACTAGCTACTCTTGGGGCTTTTCCTCCAGTGGGAGGGGGTGGTCTTTTTGGGCACTTGACATCTCCCTTATAATGACCAACACCACCACACTCAAAGCAGTGGACAACCCTTGGCTGCTGGCTTTGGCCAGGATGAGGGTGTCTGGGTGGGTTAGCCTTAGGGGTGAATCCTGTTCCCTTACCCTGGAAACTGTTTTGGGGACCTTTTGAGAACTCCCGCTTGTTATCTCCCCCCTCCTTCTTCTGGGGGGCGCCCTGTCCGGCCCTTTGGGAATCCCCTCCAGTCCCCTTTGAGGACACCCGGGTACTTGCCCAGATGTCCGCCTCCTCTGCAAGCTTCCGGGGGTTGGTCAGCTTGCTGTCCACCAGGTGTTGACGCAG
Organism: Lissotriton vulgaris; assembly: GCF_964263255.1. Taxonomy (NCBI): domain Eukaryota; kingdom Metazoa; phylum Chordata; class Amphibia; order Caudata; family Salamandridae; genus Lissotriton; species Lissotriton vulgaris. Next base: position 61,302 of record NW_028242496.1, on the reverse strand, counting down.
CTCGGGAAAACATTTCTCGAGTAGGTGCTCTTTGAGAATAAGGTCGTACAACCCCTCATAGTCCCTCACCTCGCTGCCTTGTATCCAACCCTGCAGTGCCTTCCTTGCGTAGTCCAGGAAATCCACCCAATTCTGTGTGCCTAATTTGTGACTTCCCCTGAACTTTTGCCGGTACTTCTCTGGGGTCAGTCCAAACTTCTTAAGTAGCGCCACTTTCATGGTGGGGTAGTGGGTCTGCTCTTAATGTTCCAGGGCCAATAGTGTGTCCCGTCCAGTAGGAGGCATGTATTTGTACAAACTACCCCCCCCCCCCTCCCCCAGTGTTTTTCCTGGATCCCATGGGCTCTTAAGGAGACCTCATAGGCAGCCAGCCACTTGGCGATGTCATCCCCTGGGCTGTAGCTGGCAACTATATCCTTAGGTAGGTAGGGTCTGGGTTCCCTGGTCAGTTCTTTTGTTTCGCTGCCACCATTGGGAGAGTTGGAGGGTCCTATCTGTAGGGCCTTGAGGTCTAGCTCCCTAAGTTTCAACTTGTGAGCCATCCTCTGTTCCTCCCTCTCCTTTTCTAACCTGGCTAACTCCCACTTCAGCTGTCTTTTTTCCCTCCTGTCCACTAGTTCAGCTTCGGTTAAGCTTCTTCCGGAGACACTGCTGCCTTCCCTTGAAAAGGTCCTAGGTCCTGGTAGTAGGTTCCCCATCTCAGGTTGGAACAATCCATCTACCCCTATGACTGTGTCCCGGTCCGTCCCCTCTTATTCCTCCTTTCCCTCTCCATGTGCTGCCACCCAAGCCCTCAAACTGGTCTGGAGCTCCCCCTTCTTGGCACCACGCTTAAAAAATACTCCCATCTTCTGGCAAAAGTCTCTAAGCTGGGCTGCAGTATAGGTTTCCAGTTCCTCCAGAGCAAATTCCATTTTGCTAATGAGAGATATAGGGACAACCACTCGGGAAAAATTGGTTAGAAAGGGTAATTCAAAGCTACCTCCACCCACCACCAGGAGTAAATTTAGAAAAACCAAAAGAACTAATTAGGAAGTCCGCCAGGAGAAAACTCCAGGTGTAGGCCTATGGAGTACACTAGGTTACTATAGAGTGGACGCAAACACAGTTCTCATCCCACCGCTAGACACCAATTATGTTGGACCTGGGGTCTCCAAGTCACATAGGGTAGCTTGGCACTAAGTAGGGAGGCCTAACTCAAAGGTACATGTGTTAAGTTTGCATCACACCCTTCAGTCAGACCCCCCAGGATATAGCGGCATGGATTAGCAAATTTAGCGGCACAAAAATGGAAATTTAGCGGCACAAATATGGAAATTTAGCGGCAATTTTGCGGCATTTTATGTGGCCATTTTTCCTACAACAAACACAGATATCTTAGTTTTTTTTAGTTATTTAACAACATGAAGCTATGTATATTTGGTTTCTTTCAATGTAGAAACTTTGGGGCAGATTTACAAGCCCCTTGCGCTGCTTTTACGCCGCCGTTGCGTCACTTTTGTGACGCAGCGGTGGCGCAAAAGATGCACCATGGTGCGGGGTATTTACTACGTGACGCATCTCCCAGATGCGTCACGTTGCAAAGCCCTGCGCCAGAAGAGGCGTACCATTGCAGGTCAGTTTGTGTCTTGCAATAGCCTTAGAGCTTGGTGCCACTGTACCTGCTGCACTAATGATGGCTATACCTATTGCCCCTTTTATTAGTAAGCACGTTAAATAGTACAGCGTATTTTGAACACGACCTGATATCCCACCGGATGCCCGTTCGGCAGACCTAACCACTAGAGAAAGAGCAGTCAAAACCGCCAAGTGGTCACTTGTTAAACAGTAGCGAACTGCATGTTGGTACTTGTAGTTTCGTTGCAAAATGTCAGCCTGCAAATCGTCTCCGATTTAAAAGCGAGGACTGGTTGAAGTTGACACCCATGACATGGGGCCACTTGACGCCCGTGTTAAATTTCTCGCCTCTAGGATTTTTCCCATGGCTCACTCCCAGGGGGAAATGGTCTGCAATAGGTGAGCTCAACCCTCTGACTTCATCCCTTGTCCAGCGTGCCTCTGCAGATACCCCGTCCCGTGTGCGCCGCAGCTCTCTCGGCTGAGTGGTTCTGTCTGTTTATCTTGAGGGACAGACATCTCTGCACTGCGCTCCGTCTCCAAGCCAGCGAATAGGGGGACCAACTGGCATTGGTGCAAATTCAGTACGGTGAGTGTAAAAATTCAGGACAAAGGGTCAAAATTCAGGACACAAATTCAGGACAGGAGCTCAAAATTCAGGACAAAACTTCAGGACAATAGGTACGTTTTACAGACACATCAGAGGTCGCGCAATAGTATATAAGTAAGCCCAGCCATTTCCAAACATATTCAACCGTTTGTAAACCTATCCATCATGTATCCTTCCATCTATCATTTCACTCATCCATCCCTTCATCCATCCCCTCATACATCCTTTCACTCATCTCCATTATCCATCCACCCTTTCACCCTATCCATCAGTACACTTATCCATCCACTCTTCATCCCATCCATCCATTCACTCATCCATTCAGCCATTTACCCTTTCACCAATCCAGCCATCCTTTCACTTACTAATCCTTCCACCCATCCACTATTTTAGTCATCCATGCATCCTCCCTTTCTCTCTCCATCGACCCTTTCACTTAGCCAGCCTTCCTTCCATCCATCCTTTCACCCACCCATCATCCATCCATCCATCTGTCCTTCCCCTCATCATCCATCCTTCCCCTCATCACCCATCCATCCTTTTCCCTCATCATCCATCCATCCATCCTTTTCCCTCATCATCCATCCATCTACCCACCCACTCTTCATCCATCCATCCTTCCCCTCATCATCCATCCATCCTTCCCCTCATCATCCATCCATCCTTTCACCCGCCCCCTCATCATCCATCCATTCCCTCATCATCCATCCATCCACCCTTGCCCTCATCATCCATCCTTTCACCCACCCCCTCATCAACCATCCATCCATCCATCCATCCCCTCATCATCCATCCATCCTTTCACCCACCCGTCCATCCATCCTTCCCCTCATCATCCATCCATACTTCCCCTCATCATCCATCCATCCTTTCACCCGCCCCCTCATCATCCATCCATTCCCTCATCATCCATCCATCCACCCTTCCCCTCATCATCCATCCTTTCACCCACCCCCTCATCAACCATCCATCCATCCATCCCCTCATCATCCATCCATCCTTTCACCCACCCATCCATCCATCCTTCCCCTCATCATCCATCCATCCTTCCCCTCATCCATCATCCTTCCCCTCATCCATCTTTCCCCTCATCCATCATCCATCATCCAGCTACCCTTCCACCCATACATCCAGCTATTTACATTTTCTCTCCATCCTTCCCCTCTCATCAATCCATCCATCCTCTCTCATTATCCATTTATTCAATCTTTCATTCATCCATTCACCCTTTCACTAATTCATCCAGCCATTCACCCATCCCTTCACTTACTTACTCGCCGACCTTTCCATATTAATTTTGAGCTGAGCCCTTTTGAGAAGAGGCCCATCAAGAACTTCACCCTCGCTGCAGGGGCCGTTCCAGGACTGGGACAGAAGCCACCCAGGGCGGAGACAGGATCCACCACAGGGGGGGACAAGAACCATCACAGGTGTTGGTGGACTGGAGCCACAACATGGGGGGACAGGAGCCATCACAGGCGGGGGGTGGACTGGAGCCACCACATGGGGGGACAGGAGCCATCACTGAGGGGAGGGCAGGAGCCATCACAGGAGAGGGAACAGGATCCACCAGGTTGGGCACAGGGGTGGGCATGCAGTATTCTAGTATCATCTTGGGCTCCTCGCCCCCTCCTGCACAAGACAACGAGAAGACAGGCTCTCTTTCCAAAATGCCATCCCCCACTGTAATGTACAGTACTTACAGGAGATACTCTAAGAGAACTGATTGAACTGATTGTCCTCCATACTCAGTTAATCAGTGTGGGTGCGATTGTGCCATTTCTGTATTTTCTTAAATTATAGACTGCATGTTTGAAGAACCGAGGTTTGCTTACAATTTAGTGACAGTAATTACGCTCTGTGAAGAGAACCACGTGCTGCCTCAGTGTAATCAGGGGTGTAATCTGGCCTAGTCTCGGATGTTTGGGGCCCTGGGTAGAAATGGAATGTGTGAGCCCCCCTCTAAATAGCAGAGACATGACACATTCAGGGCTGTTTGCATGTGAATAGATGTCGCAGCTCCTGAACCTGCAGCCCCTCCCTCTCAGTCACCTTTGAAGCACCTCTTAACAGGTCATCAAGGGCTGGAGGTGTGAGGTTTGCCATCCCGCTGTGACGCTTCAATGCTGCTGAGTATCTGAGGAGTTTTGGTGCAGCATCGGAGACAGAGGCACAGGCGATAGCCACATAAAGCAGACCCCCCCCAGGATATAGCGAAAAATGCCGTGATTTCTACAAAAATGCCGATTTAGCGGGCATTTTTGTAAAAATCGCTGCATTTTTAAAAAAGTGCCGATTTCACGGCAAATCGCGAAATCGCGATATCCTGGAGGGTCTGCTTCAGTAACCTAGCGTCCATCCACTAGAAAAGAAAGACTACACCAGTTTAGAAAAATACGGCTGTTTTATAAAAGTCTCTTTGTGATTTTTCTTAGTTCCTTAGCAGTATTTTCTTTTCTGCTCACAATTTTGCCCCACATGAAATCATCAACAATAATACAATTTTGATCAAGCATTAATGTCACTTCCCTTCTCTTCTCTCTGAAAGGCGGTTTCTAAGAGAATTTCTTCTCCATAGAGTAGCACAACTTCTGTAATTCACAACCCTGGCCGTAATAACCTTTGATCTCTCTTTCAGATAAACTAGGATTTTCACTAACCATATACTCTCATTACCATGTTGTACCTGAGGAAACAGACATCAAATAGTGCAGTTTTACCAGACCTAAAGGAAATGGTGCTCTGATGAACTCTCAACCTGAATATTTCCTATGTTCCCTCCACCAGCCTTTTTAGTATACACTGTCCAGACTGTCTGTACCAGCTGTTTACAGTTCCCTTTGTTAGCACCAATTGCTTGGCCTAGTGGCAGGATCCCTGTTCTCCTCGGGCTGTAAGCTGCCCACCACCCTGTGGAACACTGTCCTGCGGCAGCCTTTTCGTGTGCAGCTAGTCAGTTACGAAGTCGCACACTCCATGAGTTTGGTTAGATTGTCATCACAACAGTAAGGTAGGGAATTGCTTTAAACCCGTCAGCTGCTAGCCAGGGTAGGCGGGATTTTTAGTCAGGTTCGTTGGGCTCACCTCTCCCTCCCTTACTGAAACCGGGTAAGAGGCCCACTCTGACCTGGGGGAGGCCTCGCTCTTCACTCCTGGATCTTACCGAGTGATCAGAGGTTTGTCTCTGTCCCACACGTGCACCTGCTGCCTCTTTTCACCGGTACCTCAGCTCCGTGGAGTTCCCGGCCGCAGCGCTGCAGGATGCAAAGCAGCTGAAGGGGTCGGAGTTACGCCGAGTCTTCCTCACCGCTCCCGGCTTTGGGTTCCGCCCTCCTCTCGTTCGTCAGAGGGGAGGGGCGGGAACAGCGCAGGCCGGCCTCCGTCAGTCTCCTTTTCCTTCCGGCAACCCGCTCGCCTGCCTCGCTGCAATATTGCCTTCCGCGTTCGCTGCACCACTGTCCTCCGGCAGACCCTCTCGGCTGATCCTCACCACAGGGCCCAGGAATAGGCGTCAATGGACTGATGGCAAGGAAGCGACTCACCGAGTGCCACCGGGTAGGTCTATTTCTTCGGGAACAAGAGGTCTCTCAGGAAAGGAGTGAAGTTGTTCCTAACCCTACAGTTCCATAACGAACTTTTCCGGCGGGGACACTCAGAGGAAAGGGGGGAAGAATCCAGGGTAGGGCAATCTTCAATTAAATCAGGCCCTGTCCCCTGTGTCTCCTTTATCCAGTTAACTTCGCCTTGAAGAAGAAGGCTTTGTAGCTCTTAAAGTCTTCAAACGACACAGTGCTATCAGGGTTCGGTCCGAAGTTAGGGGGCTACGTCAGCAAAGAAGGGCAACTGAACCTAGGGGCAATCTACCTCTTAATAGCACGCTGGCCTCCCTACACTAATGCCTCACTCCTGACAAGGTTATCTCAAGCACTCTGGACCCTCTATCAAATGGTTGCCCTGACCCTGGCCTTATATAGGCTGACCTCAGAAGGTCCAGAAGGGACCAGAAGGTTCTGGAATGTTCCTATTCTACCCTATGGGTCCAGTCCCTGAGTTGGCAGTTGTGGCAGTTACTGGCGACCATTTTGTGGGTCTTGTAAATCCAGTCAGGAAGGCGCCTAGGCCTCAAGAAAAAGACTATGAGGGCAAAGAGCACCTAACCCCTAGGTCAACATCTGAAGACCCAGTGGACATAAAAATTAAAGGTTTTGAGGGGCAAAAAGGGGACAAAAATATATAAATAATTAGGAGGGACTACCCAAAGGGCAGACAGGTCTAACACCCTACAATTGTTTTAGAGTTATTTTTAATAGGCTACAATAGAAAACAAACATTGGCAAATCAAATTGGTCTGGTGTAGGCTGCCGACCTTTAGGAATGCTTTTGTATTATTTTGTCTTGGTTTTTGCAAAGCTTTGTTTTTCTGGAAGGTGCCAGGCCCTTGTCAAACAAAAAGAATTGACTAAAAGCAAAAGTATGTTTTGGTCTCAAAAAGCAAACATTGCAATAGTAGTCCCAGGTAACGCTGGGGACTATTTTATGTACTGATCCAGCGGCCCTATAGGAAATCTGTCTCAACAAAACCAACCAACACCATGATACTCACTATCAATCATAAATGCTTCACAAGGCCCATAAATGACCGAGACAAATATTGGCCAACTGAATCATGTGACCTAATTAACCAGAACTATGCACTATTTATTTACACTTTATTTACAACTGCAGTATTTCATCATCATTTTAATATAGTGTAACACTTAATTAAGTCACCTAGGCAATGGATTAACTGATGGTAACTAGACTCAAAATAAACAAGACCAGCTTGTCATTTCAAAATCTATTTTATTAATTTTAATTTCAAAATAAGATCATATTAAGCAAATAAATCTTTATTAGCATTTTCAAAGCTTCTATTATTAATTAAGTAAAGGCACATTAGACTGTCATTCCAAACAAAATCAGCATGAGAAGTATTTAAGCAGAAAGGGCCTCATTCCCTAAACCTATTTCCCTAACTAACCTATTAGAAACCTAAAGAAAAAGTCATTAGTTCGGTTTATTCTTACGTGAGTCAAAAGTCCGACAGCATCTCACGCCCTTCGAAATTCAGGAACGAGCCAGCAAAGCTCCTCCCAAGGGGTTAAGTTGTTATACCTTTTCTCTATCTAAAACTAACTAAAAGAATACTTTTTTAGTGACATTCAGCTCGTTCAATTGGCTGACAGCCGTCAGACCATATTAGCTCATTGCCTTTTCGATCCAAAATGTGTGCCTTTCAAAAACACCATTGTCCTTTATTCACGAGCGACATTAGCTTCCGAGGATGTTGCAACATTTATTAGACAACAGTTTGCTGCTTCCTCAGCTTGGCGGTTCTGCCGCTTCCTGTCCTTGGAAATTATTCAACACGGAGCACATCTTGCACAGTTCCATTAATTTTTTTATTGACGGACATCATTTGTGGCAAACTTGTCCACGACCTTTAGCTGTGCTCGGCTCATCACGACAGGACTCCAAACACCCTTTCAAAAGCTAGGCCTCAGACCTCTTTTTCGAAAACTAGTATGCAAAGAAACACAAAACATTAATTAATTTGTGTAATGAAGAATAATCTGTTACCCACCCCCTTTACTAATGTTAACCCATTAGTTTATGTTATCTGGCTTTTAAGCACCAGTAAGCAGCGTTTATAGAAACCATTTTCCATGGGCCTCAGGATTCTCCACGAGCCTTTGCCACATAAAAGACATGACATAGACAAAAGCACAACTAAAAATAAGCACATGCCATTATTTAAACAGCCGCAATTAATATTGACAAACCAAATAAACAAAGTTAGTTTATTATTTTTCGACATACTCGCAAGTGCAACAAGGAGCACATAATGCTAGACCCTCATGTTTGTGAATGCATTTTATTCTAGGTTGGTTAATACACACTCATGCAAAAAACTCATTAATATAATTAATTCATTATGGAAGTGTAACTTCGCGAGTCAAAACGTATTTAATTTCTAAAACTCGCTCCATCAACTCCCTCATCTGGTGATTTTAAAATCCCCAAACAATACCAAAATTTTACCAAATTTTAATTTATGATGAAATCATGTTTTGAACGCTTTCGGTGTTAGTATTTCTAAACTCCTGTCTCAGCTGTTTGTCTGGAACTCTCATATTGTGCTCTAAGAAACTCTTCCAACTCTATCTCCTTCTCCTGTTCCTTACTGAGTTTATAAATCCTTCTCTTTTCCCTCACATGCTTCTTCCTTTTGTGAATCATGCAACTGATTTTTAGCAAAAGTGTCACTATGACTATGATTATTACAGGATAAAGTACTTTGCCAATGATTGAACTGCCAATCTTTTGAAACCATTCTCTAATTTCTGCAAATCTTTTACTTAAACGTTCTGAAAAATTATCATCTTCTAGGGGTTCCATTTCAGAATGAAATTCAGTAATGTTCTTGATAAGCATCTCTATATTCTGGCTCTTATCTGGGATATATGTGCAGCAATGCTGAACATGCAAAATCCCACAAACTCCTCCTTTAGCGAGCAGAATGTCTAATCAAGACGGTTCTCATAACCATGCTTCTTGTGGCAACAAGTTCTGTGTTAACTAATTGGAAACCACTTGCGGTGTCTGTGGACAATCTATCTACAATTGTGGAAACCTTTCTGATTTTAACTGCATTCAGGGTTATTCCCACCATAGGAATTATTGCACCAAAAATGTCACCCATGATTTCTGAAAAACTTTCCCTCCTGTACCTGTTCAGGTTTTTGCCAATTTCAAATGAACCTTCTGTATTTCTGTCCACATGAAAGATTTTTGGAAAGACCAAACCAAGATAGCACGTCCCATACCAATGATTTGGGAGGCTAAAGTAAGCTTTGTTCCCACAGACAAAATAAATTCCAGGAAAAATTGGGTCTTTGCCACCTTTAAATCCCCATCCCCCTATGATACGATAAGTATCCTCACATTGACTTGCACCCACGAAAAAGTTATCATATAAGGTATTGTCTCTCATAATGCAGAATTTTCCACTAACAGGTTCATCTATGTGAATAGCAGCGTAACTATTTCTACCATTAAGCTTCTCTTCCTCTATCTGCCAAAATCTGGATTTGGTCTGTTTCAGCATCTCATTTCTTTTGTAAATCGCCCTTCTCTCCTCAACCAAATTTAGAAAAGATTTTTCTTCAGCTCTCATTTTGCAAGTTAAATTGTTTTTGTAAGCATACTCATATGTCAGTTCATTAGTTACCAAAAAGAAGTCCCTTATCTGCTTAGCAGGTCTTACTTTGTTCAAGCTATTTACAATTTTTAGGTTAGCAAAAATGTCGTCATAATCTGAGTAATAGTACTCCAGACGACCTGTTTGATAGAACAGACTAGCTATAACACTGCATGTAATGCCATAAGTAAGGGGAAGCATATTATACTTAACCCCCTCTGAAACAGAAGCAGGAAGCTTCACACAAACGTAACAGTCCTTCACATCCATAACTTTTACATATTCTGACAATAATCTTGAGAAGGAATTAGTAGAAAAATAACCAACAGATCTATCTTGGTGGATCTCTGGTTTGTGCTGAATAACTCTTTTAGTTTTGCCTGCTACATCGTGAACAGCTTGTTTAGTTTCAGCTTTACTTGTCATGTTAGCTTTATAATCTTCTTTATCAATCCCAAAAGGAAAGATAACTGCCAAAATTAACCAGACCAAAATTATTAGGATCACACAAATAGAAGACATTTTACAGCATCTTCTAAAAATAGCACACCTTGAATTGTCAGTATTAGGCATCTTTTTTTTTTTTTTTACAAGAGTTTTCGACTTAAACAAAAACAAATATTTTTAAAATCTTTCTATATACACCCTCCCTTTTAAAGTTTTTTTTTTTAGTTCAGAAACCCTCTAACAGCTTTTCTTCGACCTTGCGTCTTACATCAATGTGTTTTTCCAGCTAACACAATTTCTTCGACCTTGTGTCACCTAACAGAATCAATCACTGCATTTGTTGTGACTAATATCACCTGGGTACTAAACAGTTTCTTCTTCGATGAACTTTTGTTCTCACCCAGTCTCCTGGTAACAGATCATGAGCTTGTTCCTTTTCTTTTAAAATCACATCAGTTCCCACCAGATGGAATACAGAAGTCACTACATCAGAAAGGTTTTTGCAATACTCTATAATTGCACTTTCATTAATACTAAGAATTTTTCCAACTGGTATAAATGCTTGTCTCATTACTCTCCCCATAAGTATGTCATGAGGACTTAAACCTGTCCTTTTATCTGGTGTGCTTCTCAAATACATTAGAACAAGTGGAAGTGCATCTGTCCACTTTATTCCCGTAGCCAGACACATCTTGGCTATTCTGTTTTTTACTGTGCCATTAATTTGCTCAACAACTCCTGATGCTTCTGGTCTGTAAGCACAGTGTAGCTTTTGCTTAATGTTCAGGGCTTCACAAATCAATTGTAACAATCTGTTTTCAAAATGTGTTCCACGGTCACTTTCAATTGTAACTGGAAATCCATACCTAGGTATGATCTCTCTTAAAGGCAATTTTGCCACTGTGACTGAGTCATTGTGACGTGTTGGGAACGCTTCCACCCACCTTGAAAACAGCCAGACAATCACAAGGACGTACCTCAATTTATTGTGTGGTGGCATGTCAATGAAATCCATTTGCAATCTGGTAAAAAGACCACCCTCCCGTCCTATGGTTCCCATGCTCACAACTGTTTTTCTGTTGGGATTGATTTGTTGACAGATCAAACATCTCTGGCAAAGTGATTCTGCAATAATCCTAAATTTTGGATGAAACCAGGTTTGTCTAAACAACCTGATCATAGAGTCTCTTCCTAAATGTCCTGGACCATGGTACATTCGTGCCATATCAGCAATCATGCAATTTGGCAATACTGGTCTGTCATCTTTGTAAACCCAAACCTCATCTTCTTCTCGCTGTCTGCAACCTGCTTTTAGCCATGTGTCTTTCTCCTCATCATCTGCCTCATCTTGTAGATCCTTTACTCCTTGCCATGTGTCAACTACAGATATTAGCATGAGAGAGTTCAAAACATGATCATTGTCTTTTTCACGATTAATTGAAAAATTGTTTTTCGCACAGTATCGTGCAATCTCATCAGCAAAAGAATTACATTTAGTAATATAGTCCTCGCCTTTTTTATGTGCTGCACATTTCACAACAGCAATTTTCTCTGGTAACTGAATGCCATCAATCAATCTCTTGATCAATTTTGCATTCCTGATTGGTGTTCCCGCAGAAGTCAAATAACCTCTTTGAGACCAAAGCTGGCCATAGTCATGGACTACGCCATATCCATACTAACTATCAGTCACTATGGTAATCTTTTTTCCTTTTGCTCTTTCACATGCACGAATTAAAGCAAATAATTCTGCCACCTGAGCTGAACGAATTCCTTCAAGAGAGGAACCCTCAACTACTCCTGCAACTGTGCAGACTGAATATGCTGCTCTCAGAATGCCCTCATCTGTTCTTGGGCACGAGCCATCAACAAAGTAAACAAAGTCTGATTCTAAAGGGGCACATCTTTTATGTATTTCCTAAGTTTGGTGCAGTAATCCAAAACATCCAAGCATTCGTGGTCAATTTCAGTCTCATTTTTGATTTCAGTAATAGCACCATCAGGCAACAATGTGGAAGGATTAAGGTTCACACATCTTGCAATTGAGACATTATCTGATCCCAAAATACCTTTTTCATATTTTGTTAATCTGCTACTTGATAAATGCTGAGTCTTGCTTCTGGTAAGAAGAGTTTCAACTAAATGAGGTACATATACTTTTACAGAAATCCCCATTATGATTCCTTCACTCTGCTCAAGGCTTACACTTGTTGCAGCCACTGCTTTTAAGCAACCTGGCAATGCTTTTGCAACGGGATCAAGAACAGCTGAGAAATAAGCAATTGGCTTTCTCAGTCTTCCATGTCTCTGAATCAGAACTGATAATGCACAACCTTCCCTTTCACTGCAGTACAGCTCAAATTCTTTTTCGTAGTCTGGCATTCCTAATACTGGAGCTTCACACAAACTCTTTTTTAACTGTTCAAAAGCCTCTAACTCACTTTTTGTTAGGACAATCGGGTCTTTTATGTCTGCTTTTGTCAGTCTCTGCAGTGGTTTTGCAATTACTGAAAATCCACTAATCCATTGACGACAATAACCTACCATTCCTAGAAACATTCTGACCTGTCTCTGTGTTGTTGGAGGTTGTATTGCTCAAATCATTTTTATTCTCTCAACTGTCACTTGTCTGATTCCTTTTGCGATTCTGTGACCAAGATATTTTACTTCTTGTTTGCAAAACTGTAGTTTTGCAGGTGACACTTTATGTCCCTCATCTGCCAGACGATTCAAAAGGGTAATGGTGTCTGTTACACAATTTTCTCATGTTTTTGCAGCCACCAGAAGGTCATCAATGTACTGGACCAATGTTGACTTACCAGGTAAATCTAGATCTTCTAAAGATCTCTTTAACAACTGATTAAAAATAGATGGACTGTCAGTATACCCTTGAGGGATACGACACCATGCTAAGATATGGTCCTGGAATCTGAACGCAAAAATGTGTTGGCTCTCTGGATGCAGTGGAACTGTAAAGAAAGCATTACACAGGTCTATGACCGTGTACCATTCTGCATCGTGCGGAAACTGATATAGAATTACCGCTGGGTTTGGTACAACTGGGCAACATGGAACAACTATCTGATTAACCTTTCTCAGGTCCTGAACTATTCTGTAAGTTCCGTTTGGCTTTTTGATCCCCATAATCGGTGAATTACATGGGCTGCTCTCAATTTCTTTTAAAACACCTTGTTTTATGAATTTCTCAATCACAGGAACAACACCTTCAATAGTTTCAGCTTTCATTTTATACTGAGGAATGTTTGGGAAATCTATTCCTTGTTTTACAGTAATTTGCACTGGGTCTACATGTTTCATCAAACCCATTTCATCTCCAGTTAAATCCCAAATTTTTGCATTAACTGTCTCTTTCAATTCTTCAGGTAAATTATTTTTATCAAAAGCAGGAAACAGTTTATTTTCTTCTTCAACCATCAGCATTGTTAATTTGTATAGACCATCTTCTTCTAGAGTTTGGAGCTCAATACCATCCGGTGAGCAATATATTTTGCAATTCATCTTACATAAAATGTCCCTCCCTAACAGGTTTACAGGACTGCTGTTACAGACTACAAATCTGTGTTTGTCTTTGAAATTACCAATTTCAACTTTAACTGGTTCTGTTAAATCTGTTTTAATGTGTTGATTTGCTACACCAACTACTTGGATGGACTCACCTGAGAGAGGAAGGTTTTCTATTTCCACTGATCTAACAGTAGAACGGGTAGTATCAGTGTCCACAAGAAAAGTGATTTCGACATCATTCACTTTACCATTAACAAATGGACCGGACTGATATTCCTCAAGAGTGGCTCCAAGCACACACTCTTCCTCCTCTCTCAGGCACCGTCATGAGTAATCCTCTGAATCACTCCCTTCGTTTTCTTTCAACCAAAATTGCTGAGAAACATTTGACACATTCACTCTTGGCGATTTATTTACCTGTTCACCTCCGCAGAATCCTGTTTCAGGACTGAATCTTTGCGCATTCATACAATTTGGAAGTGGCGGTTGTGGACTTTGGCTCCGCTGATTCAATTGGCTCTGCTGATTCACTAACTGTCGCTGTAGCTGTCGCTGTTGACTTATTTCATTTAACTGTCGCTGTAGCTGTTGCTGCTGATTTATCTCACTCTGCATCTGTGGATTTAATGATTGATTGTTTAAATTTCTGGGCGGATTCTTACACTCACGCTTTCAGTGTCCAATCTCACCGCAATTAAAACATGGGAGCTTCTGCTTGAGCTCTTCAATATTAACATTAAATTTTGGTTTGTTGAAATTCCCTTTAAATTTGCCTTGATTCTGGTTAACATTTTTATTTTCTAAGGTCGCTATTTGCTGTTCAGCTACCTTCACCTGTGCCCAAATTGCCTTTTCTTTAAGCTTTTTCTGCTTGGCATCTATCTCATCACTGCAGTATTTTGCTTTTCTCAGGACGTCGTCAACTGTAAGTGATTGCCAGCCAACAATTCTGTTTCTAATCATCTCACCAATTTCAGGTCTCAAGCCATAAACAAACCTGTATATGAAGTGGCTCATGTCCTTTTCACTTAATTTTTCATAGCCACTGTATTGCTTGAATACCAGCAGTAATCTTTCATAAAATGAATGCACTGACTCTTTTGGTTCTTGATTTGTTCTGTCAATTTTAACCCAATCTACTTCTTTAGGGGCGATTTGTTTTTCAGCCACACAATTACCTTGTCATAAAAATCCATGACATCTGCTGAAGGAGCACCTGGTATTTTATCTCAGGCTGGTTCTTCTTTGGGCCAGCTCACAGAAATTTTACATTCTGTCCAAAGATCTGATGGGACAACAATGTCAAAGAATCCATCAAGATCAATCCACAGAACTTTTGAAACCTTAATGAATCTATCCATTCTACTGGCTTTTCTCTCAGTCGAATAAAATCATTTGTAAACAGTAAAATGTCCTGTCTTGACCAAGGGACATGGACGTACCCTCCACCAGCTATTTCTCTCATTGGAAACTCACTAGCAACTTCCCCTCTTTTTCTTTTTTCTTCTTCTTTTCTTTTTGTCCATTTCACTCTCCATTTACTTAATTCACCCAATCTTTTTAGAAACACTATTAAATCTTTTACATGAGTTATCTTACCTATGGTGTTTAAATTTTCAATATCTTTTACAGAAAAATCCACTCTGTAACGTTTTTGCAATAGTTTCTGTCTAGACAAATCTATTTCGAATTCAGCAGCCACTTCTTCGAATTGATCATACTTATTTTTTGTTTTCCATTGAATGCTTTTGCATATAAACAATAATTCATCATCCCGATACTGCTTCAAACTGTCAGTTCCAATTGTGCAAATAATTAATTCCGCCAAATCTGTTTTATTCATGCTCTTTTCAGGAGAACCAGAATCAGATCCTGCAACAGATGGTGTCTGAACACTTGACAAACTTTGATTAAAAGTTAAATCTGGCATTGTTTTTTCTCGATGTATTTCTGACATTTCTGAATAAAATCTTTCAGCCACTTTCTGAATTTCCGCATTTAATGGAACAATCAGAGCTGATTGTCTATTTTCTCTTTGGTCAAAAACTGGTACAACAGGACCAATTGTTACTGGTACTGTAACTGCTTCCATCCCTTTAGTTAATTGTTGTATTAATTCCTCTTTTGCTCTTAAATATTCTTAAATATTCTGAGAGTTCTGGTATATTCCCAAGCCCTTCCGTTCTTTTTACATTCCTCGGGAATTCATTTCTCTGTTCTGGAATTTGAGGATATTTTCTGCTTTCTCTTGGAGTATTAGAATTACTTCTTGTCCCTACTCTTTCAGATAATCAAATGTAGGTGAATGTTCATTAGATTCTCTAGGAGGTGCACTTGGAGAGGTTCCTGAAGAAACTCTCGGGGTAGACTGTGAATCTGTTTGATAGGGTGGCGGGTTGCGTTTTGTAGTGTAAATTTCTTCTAAAACCGCATCATCTAACTCTTCATCAAGATGACTTCTCTTTCTGGCATTCTTTTGACCTGGTGTTTCAGTAACCATTACTCTTACTGGGTATAAACCATCATACATATCTACTTTTCTCCAGCGACGAGCTTTATCTTCATGAGTATCCTTATTAATGTCTAATTTTGGGCCTCTTGTTAAACCTCTAGTTTCTCGTTCAAGTTCCATCATTTCAATTTCCCATTCAACTAAAGCCTCAAATTGAGTAGGTCTAGGCTTTAGCAGAAGAGCCCAAATTTTTTCTCTCAAGTTTTTCAAAACTTTCATATTAAACGACCCATCTCCACGCTAATACACCATCATCTTTGGTATATCGCATCCAATTTTCAAACCAAAGGACAGTATGGTAACCATATTTACCTTCCATGTATGCTGCGGGTGTTTTGTACTTATGAAGTAATTTTCCACCAAGCGTTTCAATTTTCTTATCGGGGCTGAATATATTTTTCAATCTCTGAAACCATGAAGGCTTCTTTTCCATCTTTCCGTACCAATAACTCATGTTTTAAAAACATCTGCTTAACTTAGAAAGATCGTAAGTATGTCTTGTTGTTCCGCTACTCTAGCCAATCCGTGCGCAAAACTCACCAACAAACCATTCAGGTTAAGCCACGTCACTACCTTGCTCAACCAATGAAAATACTGTTTTCAGAAAGGACTAATCAGCTATCAGCTTGTCTCGGTCACATGAACCAACCAGTGCGCTTGCTGTGACGTATGTTAACCAATCACAGCGCAAACCTTGTGACGTATGCTGCCGCCGCAGCTCCGCTGTCTCCACTCCGTAAACTCACTCCTCCTTTACAAAATATTTTCACAGCACCATTTTAAAAACTATTCTTTTCAATTAAATTCAATTAGTAACTACAGAAAAACAAACCATTTGTCTGTTTCGCTAAATAAAGTGATAGTTTTCTCAATCATTCGAGTATTCTTTCTCGTGAAATAGACGACGCTATATTCACAAAATCATTTATGCGCATTCAAACAGAAAAATCCTAACCATGTATGCGTGAAATCTCGGCAGGACTTTAACCCACCAATAGAAATCCTCACTCGCCAGTAAGAATAGACGACGCTTCCTTGCCCTTCATTCAAGCTTGGAAAAATCCTATTACTTTATTCACAGCGAGTTTTAAAACAGGCTCTCAGTCCTTATACTTCAAAGCTACGATTTCATAGGCAATCCTCACTATACATTTAACCTATCACACCTAAATCCCTAAACTTGTGTTGTACGTCCACAACACTAGCGATATGTTAATACCGCCTTTTTGAAACAGAACAAATGCACTGTGTAACTTTACCTATTACACTACTCTGCTTTACTCTGGCCAGAACAACTAGGAATTTTCACACTGCTGGAAAAAGCCTTTCGACTACATGTAACAAGTAAACAAACTTAACATATTTTAGACATGTATCCTATGTATCTACATGTAGCATGTTAGTTACCATAGTAACCATCCTCTGCTACCAGAGAATTGATCCAGCGGCCCTATAGGAAATCTGTCTCAACAAAACCACCCAACACCATGATACTCACTATTAATCATAAATGCTTCACAAGGCCCATAAATGACTGAGACAAATATTGGCCAACTGAATCATGTGACCTAATTAACCAGAACTATGCACTAACTATTTACACTTTATTTACAACTGCAGTATTTCATCATCATTGTAATATAGTGTAACACTTAATTAAGTCACCTAGGCAATGGATTAACTGATGGTAACTAGACTCAAAATAAACAATACCAGCTTGTCATTTCAAAATCTATTTTATTAATTTTATTTTCAAAATAAGATCATATTTAGCAAGTAAATCTTTATTGGCATTTTCAAAGCTTCTTTTATTAATTAAGTAAAGGCACATTAGACTGTCATTCCAAACAAAATCAGCATGAGAAGTATTTAAGCAGAAAGGGCCTCATTCCCTAAACCTATTTCCCTAACTAACTTATTAGAAACCTAAAGAAAAAGTCATTAGTTCGGTTTATTCTTACGTGAGTCAAAAGTCCGACAGCATCTCAAGCCCTTCAGAATTCAGGAATGAGCCAGCAAAGCTCCTCCCAAGGGGCCAAGTTTTTATACCTTTTCTCTATCTAAAACTAACTAAAAGAATACTTTTTTAGTGACATTCAGCGCGTTCATTGGCTGACAGCCGTCAGACCATATTAGCTCATTGCCTTTTCGATCTAAAATTTGTACCTTTCAAAAACACCATTGTCCTTTATTCACGAGCGACATTAGCTTCCGAGGATGTTGCAACATTTATTAGACAACAGTTCGCTGCTTCCTCGGCTTGGCGGTTCTGCCTCTTCCTGTCCTTACGAAATCATTTAACACAGAGCACATCTTGCACAGTTCCATTAATTTATTTAACTGACGGACATCATTTGTGGCAAACTTGTCCACGACCTTTAGCTGTGCTCGGCTCATCACAACAGGATTCCAAACACCCTTTCAAAAGTTAGGGCTCAGGCCTCTTTTTCAAAAACTAGTATGCTAAGAAACACAAAACATTAATTAATTTGAGTAATGAACAATATTCTGTTACCCACCCCCTTTACAAATGTTAACCCATTAGTTTATGTTATCTGGCTTTTAAGCACAAGTAAGCAGCGTTTATAGAAACCTTTTTCCATGGGCCTCAGGATTCTCCACAAGCCTTTGCCACATAAAAGACATGACATAGACAAAAGCACAACTAAAAATAAGCACATGCCATTATTTAAACAGCCGCAATTAATATTGACAAAACAAATAAACAAAGTTTGTTTATTATTTTTCGACATACTTGCAAGTGCAACAAGGAGCACATAATTTTAGACCCTCATGTTTGTGAATGCATTTTATTCTAGGTTGGTTAATACACACTCATGCAAAAAACTCATTAATATAATTAATTCCTTATGGAAGTGTAACTTCGCGAGTCAAAACGTATTTAATTTCTAAAACTCGCTCCATCAGTACAAATGTTATCCTTGTGGAGGAGCAGAATGCTGTCACTCATTGAAAATAGTCAATAGAAAAAATGGGCTGACACACTCCCCATGTGTATGCTGTAGGGGGTGATAATTACCGACAATTAAAGAACCAATGGATGAAGCAGGCTCGCTGAAAGCCACTATAAGTAAATATACATATAATTAAAGTAAAATCTAAAGGTCCTACCAAACACCAGACCTAAAATGCATTGCAACTGCATAACCCCAAAATTGGTGAATGTCGGTCTCACTTACAGACAGCTGTTAGCTGTCTTTTTTCGAAAGACCTCTTGCCTCTCCAAAAGCCTCCAGTAGGCTTAGAACCAACCCATTGCTTGACACTAGTTGGCTTGCTTGCCATCACATATACTTGGTTCTTATTCGATGGCTTTCCTTCCTCTTAATGTGTTTGACCGTCCCCTAGAGCATAACCTAATTACCATCCGAGTCCATGTGTTTTTGTGTTCTTTATCTTGTGTGCTGCCTTCTCCAGTCTGTGTGTTCTGTGTTGCTCCCCCTCTTACCTCATCCATTGCTTCCCTGAAACCCTATTTTTGTCATTTTCCTCCCCCCTGGTACCGGACTCCTCCATTCTTCCTTGCTCACTTGGCGTTGCTCTCACTATTGACTACTCCCCTATCCTCTCCACCACTTGCTACTCCATAGTTCCCCACTCCCCCATTCACCATCCAAAAACATTTCTTTTTTAACATTTACAATTTCTGGAGTGCCCTGTAGCTGCCATTTGCTACTGGGCTTTTCTGTACATGAAATCTTCTTTCACACACATTTAAATGAATTTCTTTTTTATTTACTGCTCCAAGTGGCCTACACTATCTTGGAATGGTAAATATAAAAAGAAATGGTATTTGCATAATGCCATAAGGGCACACACATGCATCTTCCCATTAGGCCCCCATAGTGCCAATATTCCTTAATGCGCTATTTTTTGACTTGAAACAAATAACATTGGCAAATCCAATAGGTCCCAAAGGCAAGCCCCATGGGCTTTCCAAGTGCTTGTTTTAATAGTGAGTGAGGCTTTCTCCAGGGCAGAGAGTTTAGCACAGAGGCAGCAATTTTGCCTCACTTCCTTTAAAAAAGAACAACTCTGGATGCTGTATAGATTGCAAATGTTTTTGCATTCCAAGGATGTACCTGGGCCTAAAAACATGTTCTCTCGCAGGGGATTTCCATTTATAGTCATAGGCGCTGAATAGTTCCACCTACACGCGGGGACCCCGGAGCAGTTGTTTTATATATATAGCTACGGCTTTTTTTTGGACACCAAGGTATTGGTACTGCCTGGGCCCGCCAACAAGTTCAGGATCAGGAGTAGCGGTGACGTGGATATTTATCCCCGTCCTGGGCGGCGTGCATTGACACAGCTGCCCCCGTGTATGTTTGACCTGGACTTTGGGGTTAAAGCGGTTTGGGGACGTAAGGAGGCATACTTCATTTTGAAAAACTGTGTCTGCGGCCTCTTCTACGCAAACCTGCATCCCGCACAACCACTGGACTCGGATATTCCATCCCACCACTCACCTGGAAGCAAACTGTTGCATTCTGGGGGTTGCAGTTCAGGACTACGCCAAGAACTACATCAGGTGGATCCTTGTAATTGGGGGCGGGGCCTGTCAGTCACATGGCTTCATTAGGCAGCAGGACATTCATTGTGAGCGAAGATGGGAGCCTCGTGGACACTTATGGCGCTGAAGAAGGCAATGGCTGCCGAAATGCATTCGCCGGTTTGATGTGAATAAAGTGCTTCCTTACTGTCCTCATTGGTGGCCTCTGCTCTTTTCAAGTGAAGGAGGTGTTTGGACATATAAATATAATATATCTTCTTAAGTGTAGATTTTCTCCTTTCTTCAGGAAGGCTTGCAAAGACACTTTGACTAGATGAAGCAAAAGAAAAGAGCGTCATATATGTGCCCTTCTTGTGCTAAGAAGAAGGCCAAAACAGACTCTGATGAGGTCTGTATTCTCTGTCTCCCTGAAGATCATGACCCGAAGGCCTGCTCTCACTGCCAAAACGTGTCCAGAAAAACTTTGAAGGACATCGAAAGAATTTGCATTTATGGCCTGGCAGAGAAGTCTAGAGGAAGCTCTCCAGCCAGGAAGGGCTTCAAGAGGGCTCGAACATCTTCTAAAAGTAAGTCCTTGCGTCCTTCAGCTTCAGCGCCGGGCTCGGCGCTGAAAGAAGATCTTCAAATGGGTCATTTATCGAAGAAAAGACCCTCGACAGCGGGCTCGCCGTCGAGAAAAGGTGCGTCGTCGACGTCGAAGATTCCTCCGCTGTCGTCAACCCGGTGGCGATCGGTGTCAAGAGAGAAGACTCGTCCGCCATTGTCAAACCGGCGACGATCGGCGTCGAGGAGCAGAGATCCTTCGCCGTCGTCAACCCGGCGACGATCGGTGTCGAGGAGCAGAGACCTTCCGCCATCGTCATCTCGACGACGATCGGCGTCGAGGAGTGTCACTCCTCCGCCGTCGTCAACTCGGCGACGATCGGCGTCGAGGTGCAAAGACCCTCCGTCGGCATCGGCAAGGCGTACGACATCGAGGGCAGGCTCTCTTCTGTCATCGCAGTCCCATCAGCGATCATTGTCGAGAACAGGGACCCCTTCGCCGTCGTCAACTGGGCGACGATCTGCGGCGAGGATGAGGTCTCCGTCGTCGTCTCAACGACATTCGGCGTCGAGGGCGAGAAAAACCCCTCCGCCGTCGTCTCGAAGACCTTCGTCGTCGAGACCGGATGCAGCTCCGCCGTCTTCTGGAAGACACTCGGCGTTGAGTGAGAGACGTCCTCTGTCGTCGGCTTCTCATCGCCGTTCGACGTCGAGACAGCACTCACCTGCTTCTCATCGGCACCGGTCGCCGTCGAGACGGCGTTCGACGTCGACAACACGGCAGGAGCCTAGATCGGCGTCTGGAGCACGTTCGACGTCGAGACAGGCCTTGGTTTGGTCTGGGGATGGATCGGTGGTCCTGGTGATGGAGTCAGCCTCGCGCCATTTGTCCTCTCATTCTTCCAGGAGAGTTTCTTCAAGGTCGCCCACTCCGGAACCTGCTACCCGCATCCGCAAGTCTCCTTCGAAACCAAAGGAGGCTCCTGCTGCAATTCAGTTGTCCCCAAGATGGTATCTACCTGTAAGTCATTGGCAGGACTCTGGAGCAGTGAGACGGATGCAGGAATATGCCAGTTCTGCACATAGGTCTCCTCTTCAGAGACTGGTGGACGAAGCGGACAGAGCAAGCCCTCCTAGACACAGGCATGAGAGGTCTCCGGAGAGAAGGCACGACAGGTCACGTTCTCCGAAACGCGAGGAACGCACTGTGAGATCGAGAGAAAGGAGGAGTAGTGCACACCGAAGAAGTAGGAGAACACCATCTACTTCCTCGACTTCCTCCACCCGATCCTCCAGGAGGGATTACTCCCCCACACTATCGGACAGCCCGATTTCCAGGGTCTCTCCCATAGACGACATTTCCACCTACCATGAGGTTCTGCAGAGAGGTGCGCAGAAGCTCAATATTGAGATGTCTGTCCCGCAAGTCACAACAACAGTGATTTTTGGGACTCTCCATCCGAAGACAGCATCTCGTCCTTTGCTGCCAATGGTTCCTGGGATCCTTGACCCTGTCATGGACACTTTTTTAACTCCAGCAACCATTAAGGCGGTGCCGGCTCGTCTCTTGAAGAAATACAAGCCAGCTACCTCGGATCCGGTCTTCGTCAAGACGGATCCGCCGGCATACTCTGTCATTGTGGCGGCAGCGAAGAAGACGCATGCTGTTTCGGCCACTTCTTCTGTTCCACCAGACAAAGAAAGCAGGTCCCAGGACTCGTGGGGTCGCAGGGCCTGCACGTCTGCTGCTGCCTCCCTTAAATTCTCCAGCGCGGCTGCGTTGCTTGGCAGGTATGACAGTGCTCTCTGGGATTCTTTGGAGCGTTTCATAACCAAGCTCCCAAAGGAAGATCAAAAGGATTTCGCTGAGATAGTCACAGAGGGATCTTTGGTGGCTAACCAAGTGATAAGCACAGCGGCAGTTGGCGCGGTGCTATCAGCGCACTCTTACGCGCATGGAATATGCTCCAGGAGATCGGCCTGGTTACGATGAACAGGACTGAAGCCAGATGCTCAGCAAAGAATCATGAACCTCCCGTTCTCTGGCTCTTCTCTCTTCGGCACTCAAGCTGACGAAGAGATGAATAGGATGAAAATCGGGTTGGACATGGTCAAAGCGGTTGGGTTGGAGAAGAAGGAGTTTAAACGCCGCTACAAATCCAACCAGCGCAAGGGGCCTCAACAGAGGGTTAAAACCCCTCAGTGGTCACAAAACAAGAACCAGGGGTAGACCCAGTTTTGAGGAGGAAAGTCCAACAGAGGTAGAGGTGGTCACCAACCAGTGGCGGTTTCTCCATATGGGCGTCGGGGCTCCGCCCCCGTTACATTCAACAAAAGAAGTGCTCAATAAATGCTCGTATTTTTTTAATAAAAAAATACCCGATTTTGGTAGTCTTCTAAATTATACTCTGTCAGTAGTGAACAGTAGTGAACACAGGGCACTGTATCAATAATACTGCAGTGACAGTGGCTGTGTCAGGATCACGTGACAGTCTCCTTGCATGCTCCCTGGGCGGGCCTAAAGAAGCCTAAGTGTTTGCCGGCTGAGAACCTCACAGCCCTGAAGGCTGTGATGTCATCAGCTCGGCAAAGACCTAGCTTCAGGGTCCAGTCTCCACCCCCTGATGGCGTGGAGGTTAAGTTAGCCACGGGCGTTTTAATACCAAGCCCGATATCGCTAACCCTCCACGTCAATCAGGGAGTGGAGAGCTTGTCACCACACCCCTTTCCCAACTCATTACAGGGCATGCTGGGACCCACCGTGTAACGAGTTGGGAAAGGGGTGTGGCAGGTGAGAAACTGTGGAATCGAGTCTGCGCAGACGTGTCCTCAGACTGCTTTGCGCACGTGAGTCTACACTGTCCACTGTGGTGGAACTCACTGGAAGCCATTTGATTAACTATGTCAAGTGTTATAGTTTGACTCCAGCAAGAAGGACACGGACTGCATTTAGAACTTACTCCAAGAGTCCCGAGACAGTCCAGCATTACTGCAATGCACCCGTGGGAGCAGCTAGTCCCAATGGTTGCTGATTGCTGCTGCCACAGCACCGATTGGACTGCAGGTTGCGGGACTAAAGTGAACTCAGGAGTCAGCAGTTCACTAGCATGGGTAAGGCCCAGGCGGGCATTTTTAAAAGTTATATTTTGGCTTTTTTTTGGGTTTGTCCTGCTCGGGGAATTTGCTCTTACTTTTAAACATTTTACGCCTCTCTCTATCCACCATCTACAGCCCTCAAATTAGGTCCATCAATGGGCTCCGTGGCGGGTGCTGACTCGGAGCTTTATTAATGTATTTTGTATTACAAAGGTCGAGCTATTAAGATGCACAGATTATGAGGCTGTTCTGTTGCCTGGCTCGCACCACTTCGAAATCAGCTTTAAGGCGGACAAAGGAGGGAGGGGGGCTTTTTTCTGCTTCCAGGGGTCACGGACACACGACAGTCTGCCAGGTGCACTCTAAGTTGATATTCTACATGAATATGGGTGCAAGTCGAAGAAAAGTGCCATGAGGAGCAAAGCATCGGATCACATAAAAAACACTGGGTCAAATTAACCTGAATTGTAGTGGCAAGTAAGGGGGAAACAACATTATCACGACAAAAGACAAATGGATGAGCATGAAATATTGTTTGTGTGTGTTTCGGTTAGTGTGTAAATACTTGTGTGTTGTGTACCTGTGTATGTGAAGTAGTGTGCATATTGTGTGTGTATTTAGTTGGTGTTGATTCACAAAGAGTTTGTGTGGTTGCTATAGATGTGTGTGGTGCATTGTTGCCTATTCCTCTATTGTTTATTTTGCTCTTTATTTCAGGACAGGTTTTGTGATACCTGGATATTCGTGTCATTTTGCATCTTTGCGAGTTTGTAATGTAAATATACACCTATCCTTTGTGCAGTATTTAAGTTATTCCAATACCTATGTTTTCATAATTTTCACTTGTGCCTGGCACCTACACCTGTGGCATGCATGCAGGTTTCATTCATAGATTGCATTTGTTATGACGTATTCCTCCCATCACTCTCTCCTATAACTGCATGGCACTCTTACAAACAAGCTGTTTGCTAGGGGAGGGGGGCTGTGGGGGATTGTGGTGATTTTGTTGAGCAGCTCCTTTCAGAAGGAAGTGGGGGGTTTAATGACATGATTGCTGCTCCCCCACACACATGCCAACAATAGGGGTCGTGTTACCTGCAATGAGCAGGCTCCAAGCCTAGAACTCCATCATCATGTTGTTCACCTTCTGACTTAGGAGCTAAGCATCTTTCCCGGGCATCCCAGGCCCAGCAACGCCATCATTGGATCTGTGTACCACCTCCTACTGGAGAGTCCTGCACAAACCATCCCTGTCAGCACTTGTCTGCACTGTCACACCATCCTTGTGTGGATAGCTGTCTTGACACTGCACGAGAATGGCATATTAATGATAGCACTAAGGTGACACTAAACATTGGTTCCACTACACTATAGTGATACATTTGGAGGGATAGACTATGTGGTGGTGACAACAGGTTGGTACATTGCACAGTAGTGACAGAACAGGGATAGCACTACATGCTGGTTACACTGCGTGGTAGTGACAGCACAATGGACAACATTGCACCAGGGTAAAATTTGCTTGAAAATGCAACATTTGCACACTGTTATAAAAAAAAGTTCTCAGGCCCCCCCCCCCTCCTGAATATCCGTTAAGGCAGGCGGGCTTGCCACAGTGCACTCACCACAACTTTGACGCCCACCACTTTCAACTGTCACCAGTCGCCACTGTCACCAACAGCAGTCCTCTACCACGACGGGAAGTCATGAGCAGTTGCTTCCTCCGCCGCCGTTGCCCACTCCAGTGGGAGGAAGTGCTTCTCAACATCTAGCAGAGTGGGCCAGCATCACAGTAGATCGCTGGGTGCTGAATATACTACGCAATGGATATGCGCTATGTTTCGGTGTGCTTCCGAAGGACATACCACCAAAAAAGTCTCATCCTCATCAGTTAAAGCTGCTTCAAAAAGAGGCAAGAGCTCTTCTCCAAAAGCAGGCAATAGAGGAGGTTCCACCCGCTCAAAGAGGAAAAGGAGTTTACTCCAGATACTTTCTTGTCCCCAAAAAAGATCAGGAGGACAAGTTTCGACCAATTCTGGACCTTCGACTTCTGAACAAGGTCATTGTGAAGGAGAATTTGTGCATGTTGGCCCTTCACCAAATATGTCCACATCTGCAATTAGGGGATTGGATGTGTTCCGTGGACCTCCACGATGCGTACTTCGACATCTCCATCGCAAAACTTCATCGGAAGTACCTGCGATTTGTGGTCGGCCACAAACATTATCAGTACAAGGTCCTGCCCTTTGGACTGAAGTCGGCTCCGCAAGTCTTCACCAAATGCATGGCAGTGGTGGCAGCTTTTCTTCACAGAAAAGGTCTCTTCGTCTATCCATACTTGGACGACTGGCTGCTAAAAGGTCCATCCCCACTGCAAGTGAATCACGACTTCCAGTTCTGTCTGCAACAGCTGCACGACCTCGGGCTGCATGTCAACATGGACAAGTCAGTGCAGCAGCCCACCCAGTCCATCCACTACCTCGGGTCCGTTCTAGACACAAGTGTGGGAAGAGCGTATCCTTCGGAGGAGAGACTGTCTTCCATGAGACAGAGATGCAGGCTTCTGCTCAAGGTGCAGAATCGGACAGTCCGGCAGGTGGCTTCCCTGCTAGGATCCATGGCGTACTGAATCTTTCTCATTCCCAACGCCAGGCTAAGGATGCGTCCTTGTCAGCAGACTCTGGAGGACTAGTGGGATCAGTCGACAGGTCGCTGGGAGGATCAGATCTCTCCCAGGCAGCGAGATCCTCCCTCTCATGATGGACTCAGCAGCAGAATCTGATGGTGGGAGTCCCTTTTCACCAGCCACTACCAGTGCAATTGGTGGTGACAGACGCATCTCTGCAAGGCTGGGGGGCACACATGGGGTGCCTTCAGATTCAGGGACGGTGGTCGGCAAAAGAACAGACCTACCACATCAACATGCTGGAGCTACCAGCAGTCCATCTGGCTCTGAAAGCTTTCCTGCCAGCAATCGAGTCCGATTCAGTCCTGGACCAGACAGACAAAACAACAACCATGTTTTACCTGAACAAGCAGGGTGGAACTCGGTTGCGTCCTCTCTCCCTAGAGTCACAAGCGATCTGGCACTGGCTGCTCGCCCGGAACCTCTCGGTGGTGGCGGTGCATCTTCCAGGAGAGCTAAATGTCAAGGCAGACGCACTCAGCAGGCACTTCGAAGATCAGCCAGACTAGATGCTACACGACGAGGTGGTGGCGATCCAGAAATAGATCTATTCGCGGACGACGAAAACACAAAATGCCACGCCTTCGCGTCCAGATTCCACTGTCCAGGGACAAGGGGGAATGCTCTTTTGATGGACTGGTCAGGGACATTTGCCTACGCCTTTCCTCCTCTGCCCCTGATCCCGAAGGTGGTGTCCAAGCTACTCAGATCCAGCATGACCATGACACCTTCTGATAGCTCTAGACTGGCCACAG
Source organism: Lissotriton vulgaris (assembly GCF_964263255.1). Lineage (NCBI taxonomy): Eukaryota > Metazoa > Chordata > Amphibia > Caudata > Salamandridae > Lissotriton > Lissotriton vulgaris. The sequence continues at coordinate 33,737 of NW_028242496.1, read as the reverse complement.
CAATGGTGGTACCCGGACCTTCTACATCTGTTGGTACTTCCACACAGGAGACTACCTTGCAGGCTGGACCTGCTGACCAAGATGGGAGGGAGGATTCTTCATCCCACCCTTCCCTCCCTGAACTTGACAGCATGGCTCCTGAGGTCCTGCAATATGGACATTTAAATCTGCCTTCTGATTGTATACATATTTTAAAAGAAGCAAAAATACCCTCCACAAAAACGTCATACGCGCTTAAGTGGAAGAGGTTTTTTCTTGGGTGTAGAGCACATCACTTTGATCCTACGAAAGGACAGGAGGATGTCATCCTCCCTTACCTTCTGTATCTAGCAAGATCTGGTCTTAAGTATGCTTCTATCAGGGTGCATTTATCTGCCATTACGGTGTACAGGAAGTCGCCTAGTCAGCCCTCCTTTTTCCAGATGCAGGTGGTCAAGGACCCCCCTGTTCGAAACCCTTCTCCTCCGTGGGAGTTAAACCTGGTGTTATCATAGTTGATGGGCCCTCCTTTTGAGCCAATCCACAGAGCTTCCTTGCAGCGTTTGTCTTGGAAGGCTGCTTTTCTGGTAGCAATTACATCAGCGCGCAGAGTAAGCGAGATCCAGGCATTGTGTACCAATGAGCCTTACACTATTTTCCACCATAACAGAGTAGTCTTAAGGGCACATCCTTCTTTTCTCCCTAAGGTGGTGTCTGATATTCACATCAATCAGTCCATTTCCCTGCCATCTTTCTTCCCTGATCCAGCGACCCCAGCTGAGCGGTCGCTTCATTCCTTAGACCTTAAGAGGGTGCTTAGGTTCTACTTACAAAGTACCAAGGAAATAAGGAAGACAGATCAACTGTTTGTTAATTATGGCGCCATGAGAACAGGCTTCACAGCTGCTAAGAGATCCATTTCGAGATGGATTGTTTCATGCATTACCTTAGCTTACCAGCTTGCGAAAAGGCCCTTACCTTTACCTCAAAAGGCACATTCCACCAGGGGGAAAGCAGCCACTGTTGCTTTCTTGCATGACGTCCCTATGTCAGAAATTTGCAAGGCTGCAACCTGGATATCAGTTCATACTTTTATGAGGCACTACTGCCTAGAATCTGATTCCAGGGCTGATGCTCAAGTAGGCCAGGCCTCCTTGAGAAATATGTTCGGATAGTGGTTGCCTCTATCCTAGCTTGGTTTTTACTAGGCTTACTGATCACGTTTTCTGTGTTCTCCTTTGCCCGCAGGGAGATGAGGTGAGGCTCGCTATTCTATTCTCATGCTTATGACTATTGATGAGGATCCCCTGGAAGAGAAGGATTAGTTACTTACCTGTAATCCTAGCTCTCTTCCAGGGTAATTCTCATCAAAACCATAAGCAACCCTCCCGCCTCCCCGGGCAAAGGACTATTTTAATTTGGAGATGGTTAACCTCCTTGTTCAATGGTTTTTTCAGTCTCCGCCAAGAACAACTGACTTAACTGTCACCCCTGATGCATAATGGGAAGTTGAGGGCCATGAGTGCCTTAAAGGCACGGTGTCAGTTTATTGCTTAACAGCTACAGGTTAGCTTTTCAGTCTTTTTAGACTGTGTATTTGCAATGCAGCCAGGGAGCTTTCTATGCTTTCAGTGTTTTATGAGAATTTCTACTGCTTTCTAAGCATTAAAACAGTTTCTAAACAAACTTTGGTGTTGTTTCTCATGTTTCTAATGCATGTTATTCATGTATGGTGGAAATTCTTTACAGCATGATTCAGCTCTGATGTTTATTAGGCTGCAATTGCTTATTTTTATATTTATATATATATTCACTGAAAAAAACCATAGGTTTCACACCAGTCATGACATCACTGATGACACCATCCAGTTAATGTGTGTCTTTCTGAAAAATAAATGTTTTATATATGTATATGTAAAGGTCGATGGAAGAATAAATGTTTAAATAAGTGTCTAAAAGGATGTTTTAAAAAAAAAAGAATTGATTGATTAACTGGCTTATTAAGTGTATCTTAGTGAATACATATATTAGCGAGTAATGCTTAAATATTTAAATATATGTATCAGTGTTTCACTTTGTGTATAAGTGGCTGCATGGGTTGGTGAGTAGCTACATGTGTGTGTATATGGGTTATTAGATGTTTTTTTAGTATCAGTATGAGTGTCTGTATGGTTTGGTGGGGGTATTACTTAGCACATAGATGCATCAAAGACTGACTCACTGTATGTGGGCAGGACTGTATGGGTGGATGAGTGTGTATATGTGTGTGTTAGTGAGTGAATGACTGTCTCTCTAGTGTCTTTATCAGTAACGACATACGTTTTAATCTAGTATATGTGAGTTTTGATGTATATAGGTGAGTATATGTGAGAGTGAGAGATTGTAAGAGTTCCTGTTTAAATAAGTATGTGTTTCTATAAGTGATTGTTTAAGAGAGTAAGTATGTGTAAGTTTCCTTAGAAGTAAGGTAGTAGTGTGTGTATAGTTGTATAAACAAATAAATGGATGTTCAATAGTTTATTTGCATGTGTGAGTATGTGTGTGAGTAACTTTTGGATGACTGTCGATGTGTAACAGGATGTATATGTGTATCTCTACATATGATGAGTGAGTATATGTATGAGTGACTATATAGAACTGTTGCTGAATGAGTGAATGTGTATATAGATGGTGGTATTACTGAATTGGTTGTTGTAACTGGTATGGGTATCTCCATTTTTTTGAAAATTTTAGTTTCTATTTTTGAATATGTGTTTCAAGGGTTACATTACCCTGAAAGGAGGTCTGTCACTCTGTCACAAGGATGGTGTCATGAGTGATGTCATGAGTGATGTCACTGACCATGTCATGAGTGATGTAATATGTGACGTCATCAGCAGTGCATTGCAGGCGCGCAAGTTATAGTGAGTCCAACTAACTATAATGTGGGAATTTCAATGGTTTTATGTCAGTAACATTTCCAGCTAACTATAATTGGTGTGAAACCTATGGTTTTTTCAGTGAATTTAATAGGTTTTTTAAATGCTAATTCCTAACTATAACTGGTGTGAAACCTATGGTTTTTTCAGTGAATTTCAAAGGTTTTTTCATAGCAAATTTCTATAGCTATGAAATGTAATATTTTTAAAAATGAATCCCATATTATATATTTATGTTAAACAATTTTTTTAATGTATATTGTTTTTTTTTTTTTTTTTTTTTTTTTTTTTTTGCCCTGGAGCGCTCCCGGTGCGCGCCCCTGTGAGCGCCCCGGAAAGCGTAGTATTTTGAAGCGCCCCGGTGCGCGAACCGGGAAGCGTCCCGTTAGCGCCAATGTCGCGAACGAAAGCATGATCGTGACGTATCGCGTAGCCGCGTCCGCGTGATACGCACGGCGTAAGCGCACCCGGAAGCCCTCAAGCGAATACGATCGCGCAACGTAAGCATCTGACGCGATTACGCGACGCGCCCCGTGGCGCGTCGCGTAAGCGTGTCGGGTCATGTGACCTGAAAAAAACACTTTTTATTGGTTCATAACAGTTTTGGTTTCATAATGATGAAACCCCTGGTCTTGTGACCTGAAAATAACACTTTTCATTGGTTCAGGACATTTTTTTTTCAAATGATGAAAGCCCCCACCTTTTTTCCTTATTCTGACTTTGTCCTTTGACTGAGGAAGACCTGTTTGTACCTCTCTGTACCTTTTTGAACTATAAAATGGCTTCAGTAGCAGCAGCAGCAGCAGGAGCATCTCAGCCACCACCACCACCACCACCACCACCAAGAGGCCCACCACAACACTACAGTAAGAGGAGGATTAGGAGGAAGAAGAGGAGGAGGAGGTGGCTGGCAGAAAACAATACCCCATACCAACCCAAGCCACATATTGTATGGGAGTTTTTTTCCATCCCTGAGGGAAAAAAGAAAGTCAATGCGGCAAAGGTGACTTGCCTTATCTGTGACCAGGAACTTTCAAGGGGTAACCCAAATAAAAAATATTCATTTGGGAACAATACAATGATAAGGCACATGCAGCGCAAGCATCCTATCAACTATTCTGCCGCAGAGATGAGAGAACTGGCCAGCAACCCTCCCCAATCTACACCCAGCACCTCCAAACTAAAACAACCCACTCCATCGGGACCAGAGACAAGGGAGACAATCCCTTGCATTCAACCACAGTTTGGAGAATTTAGGGTCACCTGTATTTTTTGTGGAAAGACCATCTCCTATGGTGAACAGAGCCTAAAGCTGATCCTCCTTGCTGGTGACAACCACAATTGCCCCAAAAAACCCTAATTTTTTCCTGATTTTTTTTTGCTCCTGTTGAGCCATTTTGAATTCCCTGTTTTTTGTTTCTCCCCATAAAAAAAAACCAAAAAAATACAAAATAGTTCATAAAAGCCCAAAAAATTACAAAATGTTCCAAAAACATTACAAAAATATAAAACAACAAAAAGAAGAAAAAAAACAGTTCTTTTTAGAACTACCTCCAATTTCTAAAAAAAGGCTAATTTTTTTTTAAACTCTATCATTCATTTTTCCCCATGGGACGCTCCCCGGTCCGCTCCCCGATGCGCGTGCCGGGCGCTCCCCCCGCGCCAATCAAAAAAAAACAATTTTTATCACCCGCGGGGCCCTTTTATAGCCCCCACATCAAACCTAGGGGGTTAAGGGGGGTCTACTCTGCCCCCTTATGGTAATTTCCCCCTTTGTTTTTCCCACCTCTTGTGTCTCGATTCTACCGAGACACAAGATGGCGGCCGCTCCGGACTGTTTCGAATGTTTACAGACACCCGAGAGCCAATCAGCTTTCCGTTCGCACCTCGCGTGGCGCGCCCAGAGAGCTCCCCGGTGCGCGTACCGGGGCGCTGCCATAGATATATATATTTTTTTGAACCTAAATTACTCAAAATCCACTGGAGCACATATCTTGAGACATAGCAAAGGCACATCGGGATACCAGTCCCTACAATTTTGCCAAGTTTGGTGGAAATCCATTCTGCCGTTCGGGCTAAAAGTGAGGTCGACCGCCCTATGGAAATTAACATGGGGAAAACACGTTTTGGGACCCCCCTCTTATCTCGGCCCCCGCTTGACGAATCCCCCCCAAACTTTCAGGGAAGAACCGGAGCATAAATGAGCAAATTGAGGAAATTTTCAGGCAGATTCATCAACCGGCACCAAAGTTATTCACAATAGAATTTTGAGAATTTGCATTGAAAAAAATCCTAACTATAACTACCTACTGGCGACCGCCAGTAGGTAATATATGTATATATATATATATATGGTTTTATATATGTGGGGCACATATAATATAGTGTTTCCGGGGTCCCGCGCATGGGCGGGAATATTGTAATGCTTATGACTTTGATGAGGATACCCCTGGAAGAGAACTAGGATTACAGGTAAGTAACTAATCCTTATGGAATAAATATACTTGTAAAGATCCTGAGTTGCGTTGGCCTGTGCATGGGTCATTTGATTTGCGAAAGATTCAGTATGTGGAGCAACGAATGTTTAAGCGAAAGGCTAGCCAAGAAATATTTGACTGTGTGTGAATGTGGGAGAAAGACGTGCATGAGCGAATGAAGCGTGAGCAAGCCTTGATTGAAAAAGAACAAAGAAAGACTATACATGCGAAAGCATTGGAAATGAAAAATAAAGAAATTAAAGTGAGGGAAGATAGGGAGCGCCACTTACAGATAACTGGCCAATACGATGTTAGGCAACCCCTTTATCCTATCCTTAATAAACCTCAAGATGATTTCTTGTTATTAGATCGTTCTCCACCTCCGTATATTTTCCCTTCTGCTCCTTATGAGTCAGATGAGAACTCTCCTACAGATCAGGATAAAGCCTGAGACACTCGCTCGATGTTAACTACCGAACGTTCCTCTGAGATTAGATCCGCGGCGCGAAAAACCGACCGTAGTACTATCACTGCTTCTGAACTTCTAGATACTATTAAGAATTTGTCGGAAAGGGAACAAAAGTATTTTACCGCGATATTGGCTGAAGAAGTTGTTGATCGATTTAGGAAATATTCGGTGGAAGTAGAGCCAGATGATATAGCAGCTGATTGTAAGCAATTACGTGAAGGTTCTTTTGTCTTCTCTCAGGTGACTGACACGATCAGATGCTTGGTTAAACTATGTGATGAAGCAGTCCGTTTGTGGGAGGAGAAAAAGGCAGCCGACGCAGCTACACAAACATCCCACGTCAGCATGGCACGAATTTCTACTCCTGAAACAGATAAGAATGTTGTAATTAATGTGAAACCCATGCGGGAAGCATGGTTCCTCCTAAGGGAGCGGGTACAAATGATGATAAGACTTCTACCGACGCAAAAGGGTACTTTATTTATAATTGGGTTTACACTCCTTGGAATAGAGCAGATGTCATGGCCCTTAAAAATGCATTGTCTGATCCGCGAAAAAATCCAGCAGCTTTTTATGAGGAAGTCGAAGGCGCCATTAGCTCTTGTACTATGACTTTGCCAGATATTGATTTGTTTTTCGGATTGATATTACCCCCTGATATGTGGAGAACTGTGCGTAAAGTTGATGATCGTGCAATTTTTGGTGCATTATGGACAGAGTTAGAACAAATGGATGTAGAACGGGAGCCTGCACAGAAACCATGTAAATTAATATTAGATCTCCCTGCTGCTATATTAGTTAAATTAAAGACGATTATTCCCCCTAAAAAGATAGATTGGACCGTGTTAGCGTCGTGCAAGCAAAAGGCAGATGAGTCAGTGCCAGATTTCTTTACACGCTTTGAGGAAACATTCCACGATTTTAGTTGCCAGTCATTAACGGATGACACAGGCAGACATCTGTTCGTAGATAAATATGTCGCCAACTTGTTGCCAGGAATAGCTGGTCGCCTAAAGGCCAGTGAGAGCTCATGGACAAATTCTTCTTTGGTTTCTATTTTGACTATGGCTCAATACTACGAACGCCAGGAGCTAGAAGCACAGGGTAATGAGGATAAAAAGACGAAAGATTTAAAAACAAAGGTTTTGTTGGCTCAGGCTATGGTCCGCCTTTTAGAGGAAATAACAGAGGTAATGACAGAGGTAGAATTGGATCTTATGCTTCGTCTATTGATCGTTCAAATTTGTCTATTGACCAGTGTGCGTACTGCAGGCAGTTTGGACATTGGATTTCTGACTGTCCAGTACTGTGTGCTCAGCAGGGTTCACGTGGTCGGGATCAAATGAAGAATCGTTCTGGATATTCAGGGTCTAGAGGAAACACAAATGATCGTACTAGGTTTGATGCTAATACACATGGACAGGAGGGGTCTAATACTTTTGACAGACGGAACCAATATCAAATGTCTGACTATGAGCCGTCTGATTTGCAAGATTCTGCTTATGCATAGGATTGCCTAGGATGGGGTAAGGAATCAGTTGAAGTTCCAATAGATCAGAGGGGTCCCTATGTTACAGCACATGTTTTGGGTACTACTGATCAGTTTCTGGTTGATACAGGAGCTACTCGTAGCGCCTTGTCTAAACGTCTAAACACTTGATTCCTAGGGCTCCCCTTTCTGGCTTAACCATTACTTCAATATGTTTCGATGGAACACCTTCCCTTAGCCCATTGTCACAACCATTTGCATTCCATGTTAATAAGTTTACTGCTCCATGTCCATTTTTGCTTTCTCCAAATACACCAGACAATATTGTGGGTCTTGATATGCTCAAATATTTCAGGGCTACGATACGATGTTCTCCGGAAGGGGTACGGGTTATTTTGAATGACAACTACCCTGTGATTGAGAGATCTTGTATTGTTAAAGAGGACATTGCACTAGCCTCACTCCCTAGTACTTTGTGGGCTACTTCAGACACCGATGTAGGGCAAATGGTTATTCCTACAGTGCATATTAGTGTCAAGGAGGGTGCTTCATTGCCAAGACTGCCTCAGTATAAAATTTCTCGAGAAGGAGAAGAAGCACTTACACGCATTGTTCATGATTTGGTTAAAGTGGGGGTTGTGGAAGAAGTCCTCACAATGTTTGCAATAGTCCAATTCTTCCCAATTTAAAAAAAGATACTGACACTAGGATTTATCGATTTAACATAGATTTGAGAGAAGTCAACAAGATTGTAGTACCGCAGTACCATGTGGTTTCTGACATAACAACACTGCTTACTTTGGTTCCTCGGACAGCAACTACATTCTCTGTTATAGACTTGAAGAACGCTTTCTTTTTGATCCCTATTCATCCTGATAGCCGATATTTGTTCGGGTTCACTTTATATAATCGATCGTACAGATTTTGTAGAGTTCCTCAAGGCTATACTAGAAGTCCTAGTATTTATAGTCAAGCCTTAAAACGACAACTTGATTCTTTTACTTTGTCTGAAGGAGTGGCTCTCGTACAATATGTCGATGACATATTGCTGGCAGCCGATGCGCCGGAGCAGTGTGAAAAATGTACTTTGTCTTTACTTTCTTTTTTTCTTGCTACACACAACCATAAAAGTATCACAGAGGAAATTGCAATATTGTAGACCGAAGGTGACCTATTTAGGACACCTTCTGTCTAAGGAGGGCTGTGCATTGACACCAGATCGCATTCAAGCAATTTTAGACATACCAGTACCTTCCACACAGAAAGATGTCTGTGCATTCATTGGTTTGACTTCATTTTGCAGGTAGTGGATATTAGGGTTTTCACACATTGTTAAACCCCTGCTAGCGCTTTTGAACACTCCGATCCCCCTTCCATGGACAGAAGAATGCCAAAATGCTTTTCATCAGTTAAGACAATCTCTTTGCTCTGCACCAGTGTTAGGCACACCAGACTACACGAAAGCTTTTACACTCTATGTACACGAGAAAGATGGATGTGCATTGTCAGTTTTAGTACAGGCACATGGTGACAAGCAGCGTCCCTGTGCATATTTTTCTGCAGTTCTTGATCCTGTTGCTCGTGCGTTGCCTGAATGTTTTCTTTCAGTTGCAGCGACAGCTGTGTCTATACGTCAGAGTGAAGGGATAGTTTTGTCACACAAACTGTTGGTGCTAGTATCCCATGCAGTAGATGCCCTTTTGAATCAGACCAGAACGCAACGCCTAACTAGTGCTCGCCTGACAGGATATGAATTGACACTGTTAGCACCCCATATTACCCTGAAGAGATGCGGCACACTAAACCCAGCCACTTTGTTGCCATATCCTGCGACTCAGTCTCAATCAAAGGAGCCTCATGATTGTATATTCCTTACTGAGGAACAGACAAAGGGTCGCATCGATTTGCAAGATATGCCCCTTCCAGATGTAGATGGGGAACTGTGGGTTGATGGGTCTTGTTTGAAGTTACCAGATGGCACGAAGCATATGCAATCACCACGCTTGAGACAGTAGTGGAAACAGCTCGCATACCTCAGAAGTTGGCTCAAGCAGCTGAACTAATAGCTTTGACATGAGTGTGTGAACTTAGCACTGACTTGTGTGTGAACATTTACACAGACAGCCGCTATGCTTTTGGAGTGGCCCATGATTTTGGCCTACTCTTGAAGGAAAGAGGCTTTCTTACATCCCACGGGATGCAGATAATGCATGGAGAACTAGTACATAACCTTCTGACTGCACTGACATATCAAAAAAAGATAGCGATTGTGAAGTGTAGCGCACACAAGAAAGTGACTGATAAGATGGGGCAAGGCAATGCTTTTGCTGATCGCGTAGCTCGTGAAACTGCAATGCAACGAAGCACTACTTCCATGTACGTAGTGAAATCTCAAGCTGAGTGATGGCATGATGTTAGAGAGGAAGCACTAGATGTACAGAGATCTGCCTCTGTAGCAGAACTTGAGCAATGGTCCAAAGAAGGAATATTGGACGATGAGGGTTGTTGGCACAACAAAGACATGGATAAGTGGAAATTACCTGCAGCCTCTTTACAACCTATGGTTCAAATGGCACATGGGCTGGCACATGTTGGAGCTCTAGCAATAACGAAACTACTTACACGAGTTTGGGAGCATCCTGAGATTGCCAGCACAGCTAAGAGAGTAGTACAGTCCTGTTTGATTTGTTGGCAGTATAATCCTGGTAAAGGGACACGAACTCCTACAGGTGGGTTTGCTACACCGACTGCACCTTTTGAAGTCTTGCAGATGGATTACATCCAACTTGAACGCTGTAACAATCTAAAGTATGTCCTAGTGGTAGTATGTGCCTTTAGTAAATGGATAGAGGCATACCCTATGAAGGATAATACAGCGCTCACTACAGCCAAGATGCTTTTAAAGGAGTTTTTCCCAAGATGCGGTGTTTGTAAACTTTTGTGGAGTGACAACCGACCTCATTTTATTGGACAAGTTGTTGAGCATGTCCTGAAAGGATTAGGGATCAAACGGAAGTTCCATGCAGTCTTCCACCCACAATCAGAAGGATTAGTGGAGAGGTACAACGCTACTCTGAAACTAAAGTTAGCGAAAATTCTGGCTTCCACATCCTTAAAGTGGCCAGATGCGTTACCTCTGGCATTGCTGTCCATAAGATCGGTGCCACTCTCACGATCTGGGCTCACACCTTACGAGGTGGTATTTGGTAGACCAATGAATATTTTGGGAGTTCCTAAGCCACGCCCCATACATGATGTACCTTGTGTTTTGATGAATGATTATTTGGCACAGTTAACCAACAGTTTAATTTCCATTCATCAACAGGTTCGAGAAGCTCTTCCTGGCAGATCTGTAGGTGAGGCTCATGATCTCTGGCCTGGAGACCACGTGATGGTCAAGGTCTTCGACCGATCAAACAGCTTGGAGCCGAGTTGGCGAGGACCAGAGCAAGTCCTCCTTGCAACGAGGACAGCAGTTCGAGTTACAAATAGAAATAACTGGGTCCACGGCACACACTGCCGACGTGTGTCGCCTACCTTGGTGGAACCTGCTGCGTTGACCGACCATCAAGGGATTCTGGAGACATAGAAAGGTCAAGCTATCGAACTGACGAATCTGCAGAAGGCTTCCCGGACGACACGATTCCTGGAGCATCGCAATACCACTTGAGACCGAGGAAAGAATCTGCAGTTTTGAAAAAGACTGGTTGAGCTACCGCCCTGGGTTAGCAGAAACGGAATGCCGATATGACAAGGGGGGGGGGAGGAGGGGTGTAGTGACACCCGTCTTGATCTTCGGTGAAGAAATCAGCGGCTGCCCGAGGGATAAGAGCTCCAACGATTGTTTCAACGAGTTTGCAGAAAGATTAAATTATCACTGTTGCTAAAATGCTCAACAAGCTAATCATTTGTACTGTAGGGTTTGTTGTTGCTCTGGTGGTTATGGCGATAATCACCTGGTTTGTTGAGAAAGTGGATCCTGCTCGACAGCTTTTTGTTGCCACTACGCCAGTTTCAGTGGAACACAACTATTTTACGCTTCCCTATCATGAGGAGAAGCATCGACAATCCTACCTAAATAACACATTCATCCAGATGTTGCATCATACACACAATGCCACAAATACCTGCACACCAAAAGAAAGGAGGAACGCCTTTTATTCCTCTACCTTTTTCCCATAATGGTTCATGTCAAGCTTGGTATGCCCTTTTGTTTGCTTTCGGAAAGCCCTCAGTAGGTGGAATCATTTTTCGGTTGAATAAAGAATGCTACCAAGATAAAGAAGGTTATCCTCAAGCTAAAGGGACTAAATGGAAATGGGAAGAGTACCAACCGGACAATATTTCAACACCATATGTCTTCACAAATGTGAGGACTAGCAAAAGTAATGGACTCTTTGTGATATCTGTAACAAGAGCTAAAGCAGATTTATGTATTGGCAGTGTTGGAAGAATTCCCGTAGGACGAAGTGAATGTACTTCTATACTAAACATTGAAGGTGCTATTAACAGTAGTTTTACATCGTCGCACAACATCTATTTTGTATGTGGTAATAAAGGGTATTATCAATTACCTGTTGGGTGGTCAGGGGTATGTTACATATCATTTTTGTTACCCCCTGTGTTTTTAGCGCCTGCATCATATCACCTTGATCTGAAGTTGTACAATGATATTTCTAAGAATAGATTCAAACAAACAATAAGTACAGATGAGGTCGACCAGACAGACACCACTTTGCAACAATATGTCGATTTTAATTTGGGTTTGTTCTTTTTGTGGGTGCTGCATTGAATAGCAGAAAGATAAGGCGATTAACTCGTGTGTTGGAAGCTGTCACCAATCAGACAGCTATGGCACTTGGGAACATTACAGAGAAACTGCAAATTGCAAGGATTGTAGCACTCCAAAATAGGATGGTATTAGACGTGATTTTGGCTGATCGAGGAGGCGCCTGTCGCATCATTGGTAGCAGTTGCTGCATCTTTATACCTGACCACTCACCTTCAGTTTATTTTTTTTTAAACACCTTTATTAAGACAAGCAGGTACATACACGGCTTTGTGCCTACAACCCACCCGGGCCGGCAGCGCAATAGTGCAAACATGTTCTGCAATCATGTAACCAACATTACACAGCCATGTGCCGTCAACCCTGGGGTACGGCGCGCAAGGGTTCCTAAGAAGAAATGTTTTAACCACAATGAACAGTTGGCGTCATGGCAGAGTATCATGCAAAAAACCAACATTAATGATACAGTGGATCCGTGTAGGCCTTGTACGCAGAAGTAAGAAATGAAGGTGCATTTTATATCGAAAGAAAACCTTCCCCCCTCTTCTAAGATGAACTCTCCCCTCCCCCTCCATGTACAAAAACCCCCAATGCCCCCCCCCCCCAACTATGCAACCAGTTCGCTTGGCCTTAATGTTGCAAATTGCCACGCTACGTGGCTCTCCTGTGCTCGTAACCACCTGTCCCGAGTGTAAGCGCCCCGGAATGGCCTGTGTGTGCCCGTTGCTCCCCCAGGTAAGTGACTTGTGTATGTCCCAGCTGTCATCGTGCCGCAGTGTGGCCAAGTATCAATACTCCACCCAGCCACCACCGACCCCCTCCGGACACCCCCTAACGCCTCTCGCTGTCGCGCCATGGAGATCCCTCACCAGCGTTAAAAACTACCGCGCTCCCTCCACCCCCCCTGCTGAGTATCGGCAATGGCTTCTCTAGTGTGTCTAAAGGTGTTATACAAACCCCAGAAGTTTTTTGGGCGACTGGTGGGGGGAAGAAGCTCACTGTAGTGTTCTGTTTGTGTGCAGCAGTATACCATGTCTCTGGCCCATCGCTTCTTGGTTGGTGTCGGTCCCCTCATCCAGCACTGCGCTATTGTACGTCTTGCCAATAGGAGACCCATGTCTGCCAATCGCCTGTATGCCACCAGTAAGGCCTTGGAGTAGCCCAGCAGTGCTAAGGCCGGGTCGACAGGAAGTTCATAGTCTAGTATCTCGCCTAACTCCGCTATTACTGCTACCCAGAACTCATATATCCTGCGGCACCCCCACGCCAAGTGAAGGAAGTCAGCCACAGGCGCATGGCAACGCTCGCACTCAGGGGATTGTGGAAGGCCATAACGATGTAGCCGTTCTGGGGTGTAGTACACCCTCTGCAGGAATTTAAAATGGATCAACCTGTGGCGTCCATTCAGGGACAGCTTCCTGGTGTTAACGCAACAATACTTCCACATGGCATCGTCTATCGTGATTTCTAGGTCACTCTGCCAGGCGAGGCGAGCCTTAGATGGTTCCTGCGCTCTATGCGAGACAATGGCCTGGTACAGGTGTGCTGTCATATGTCGAGATGATTCAGTGTCTATGATGTGGGAAAGTTCCGGGAGGTCCGGAGGCTCCTCCAAGTCTGGGCCCAGTACTTCCTTCAAGGCACTCCGGACTCTGTGAAACTGAAACTGCTGGAGCAGCGTTGGGCCCTCCACTCCCTGGACTACCTGGTCCCAAGTTTTAACTTTCCCTTCCGCGAACAGTGCACCAGCTGTCTCAATTCCCAGCCCGTGCAAGGCCTGAACAACACCCCTTTCTTCAATAGGCGATAGCCACTGCATCCATTCCACCGCCATCAAGGGGGAGTAGATCAACTCGCCTCCCCTGGCCTTCAGCAGCGAGTGCCAGGCATGCTTTGTCGCCGTTATCGAGTCCAGCACTCCAGTTCTGCGGTCCACAGGAGTGCAGACCGTGGCGGGGAGCGGAAGAGGGTCAGCAAAGAGTTGTTCCAGCCGCACGTGCGGGATGTTCTTCTCACCATGGATCCACGTATGCAAGTGGGCAGCCTGGGCCACCCTATAGTATCGCTCAAGGTCAGGAGTACCAAGGCCACCCAGCTCATAAGGCAACGTGAGCGTACTCCACTTAACCCTTGGCTGCTTACCACCCCAGGCCAATCGGACCATAAGTTTCGTCAAGTTCCCGAAGAAGGCTTTCGAGAGTATAATGGGCAGAGTAGTGAACAGGAAGAGAAACCGCAGCAGAATTACCATCTTCATGATGGCTATTCGTCCCATCAAGGAGAGTGGGAGATTGCACCACTTTTCCACATCGTCCTCACATTTACTGAATGCCACACCATAGTTCTCGTGGAACATAACCTCCGCATTCGTATGGATCATGATGCCAAGGTATCGCACCGGTTCCGTCGACCTATGTAAAGGATATTCCATGTCGAAGTGGCCAGTCAGCGGGAACACCACCGATTTCTCCCAATTGATCTTGAGTCCGGAGAGAGCCCCGAATCGCACCACTTCCCGTAATACGGGTGATAGGTTCGCCTCTGGGTTCCGTACATAAAGTAGCGTGTCATCAGCGTATGTCGAGATGACTATTTTGTATGTCGGGAAACTAACTCCCCGGTGCCAGTGATACTCTCGCAACGCGCACGCCAGTGGCTCAGCGACGAGGGCATAGAGCAACGGGGACAGTGGGCAGCCCTGCCTCGTGCCTCTACTGATGTCGAATGGATCTGAAACGCGGTCCCCCAGGCGTACCCTAGCCGTGGGTCTCCAGTACAGAGCTCCCACCATCTGCAGAAATGGCTCCCCCAAACCCAGTCTGCGCAGGACCCTCAGCATGAACGGCCACTCTACAGAGTCAAAGGCCTTCTCCATGTCCAAAAAGATGGCTACGGCCTTCGCATCCTGCCTCACATGCTGTAAGGTGCCCAACACTGTGCGTATGTTATAGGTTAGGTTCCTTCCAGGGAGAAAGCCAGACTGTTCGGGGGCCACTACCTCGGGTGCAATAAGAGATAGACGTGTGGCCAAGACTTTAGCATAGAGTTTAGCGTCCACGTTCAATAGGGATAGCGGTCTATACGAGCTGCAGACATTAGGAGGTCTGTCAGGTTTCAATATGGTTACCAATAAGGCCTCTCTCATAGTGCATGGCATGCTGCCCTCCTCGCATATCTCATCGAACAAGGAAGACAGATGGGGAATAAGTTTATCCTTGAATGCTTTATAGAACCCCACCGTCAAACCGTCAATCCCAGGGGCGCTATGTACCCGCATGCTAGTCAATGCATCCGAGATCTCGTCTGCCTGTATAGGGGACATTAGGAACTCCCTGTCCGATTGTGCCAAGAACGGCAATTGTATGTGCTCCAAGTAGTCGTCCATATCTGATTCTAGATTTTCGGTTTTTGTAGTATATAAATTGGAGTAGTAGTCACGGAATTCCGTCATGATCCCCTCATCTGTCGTGACAATACTCCCTCCCGACGTGACGAGTTCGGTCAATTTAGGGGCTCTCCTGGTATTGCGCAATATTCTGGCTAATAGTGAGCTAGGGCGCTCGCTCTCACCATAGGTTCGTGCCGTGGCATACATCCCCATATAACATACCTCCCTATCCGCCTCCTCCTTGAATTCCGCGATTAGGGATCTAATTCTATCAGCTACAGAGGGGTCTGGATTAGTCAGGTGTTGTTTCTCCAGGTCGTCTATTTGAGACTCCAGGGAGCGCAGTCGCTGTCGGATGGCCCTCAGGACGCTAGAATGTTTGGACATGGCGATCCCCCGGATGAAGACCTTAAACGCCTCCCAAACCGTGTGGAAGGTGTCCACAGAGCCAATGTTCTTTTAAAAAAAAGGTCAATTTCTTCTGCCAGTTCCCCTCTGAAGGCGTCATCTAACAGCGCATACGGGGGAAAGCGCCATGTGAACGGGGGGATCTTACGTGTCGACGTCTCCAGAGTCAGCAATATCGGCGAATGATCAGACAAAGTGCGCGCAAGTACAGTACATGTCAAAATTTGGCTAGTGATGGAATAGGAGGCCAACCAGTAGTCAATCCTAGTGTGTATGTTGTGAAATGACGAGTAGTGAGTGTATCCCCCCTGCCAGCGTTCCTACTTCTCCACACATCAACCAAGTCCAGTGTCATCAACTCAGCCTGGAGAGCCATAGCAGCCGCAGATGGCCGACGTTGGGGCCCAGAAGATCTATCCAGCTCTGGGTCTAGCAGCAAGTTAAAGTCCCCCCCCCCCCCCCCCCCCCCCCCCCAGAGCATAAGCGCTTCGGAATATTCTCTGCAGCTTCTAGCCAGCTGTACATAGAAATCTGGGGAGTCGTTATTCGGGCCGTACACATTAACTACAATCAAGCCATGACCCTTCCCAATGCATCTTGATATGGAGAAACGCCCCTCTGTATCAGCCGGTAACAATCGTAAATCTAGATCAGAACGTGGATTAACCCATGTCAGAACTCCCCTAGAGTGCGTGGTGAATCCCGCTACCGTGGTGTTTCCCACTAGGCCTCTGTGTTGCAGCATTGCGCTCGTGAGTGGTAAATTCGTTTCCTGTATGAGAGCAAGGTCTATGCGGTGTCTCTGTAAATAATGAAGCACTTTCCTCAGCTTCCTATAGTCGTTTAGGCCTCTGACATTCCAGGTCAGAACCCGGAGGGTGTTTACAGGATTTTCAGAGTCCGACTCCGGAGCACTAGACATCTGTGTCAGTGAAAGTCTATACAGTAGTATTGAGCAGCAGTAGAATGAGCATACATTAGATTATCTGGATGAGCCAGCGAACATTCTGCGAACTTTACCCTTCCCCTCCCATCCCCCTCCCTGCCAACCCACAGCAGACCCTCCCCAAACTGGTCCGACAGCACCCCGCAGCCCACCCCTCCCCCTCCCATCCCCAACAATACAACAGAACATACCAACAGAACAACTGTGCGTAGTGCGCGGGGGCAGAGGCAGCCTAGGGACATAAGCTCTGCCAGAACTCTCAGAATGCTCGTGTAGCCTTCCACCCGCCCCTGCCGTGCACGATATGTTGGATTAGAGCAACGTTCTTATGATCAAGATCCCGCCACAAGAAGGCCCCGGAAACCCATCCTGTGTACGGAAGGAAGCCCGTTCAATTGTACCAATGCAATACACGTCAAAGGAGTAACCATAGAGAAGGTTATGCATTGTTCAGGTGCGCCCCCGTTCCCGCTCCCCAGTACACTTATCTGTATAGTCCGCCCGCCGCTCATTACGAAACTTTTCAATTCGTGGCCCCTTCACAGGGAATGATCTCAAAGGCTTCAAGCTCCAGGTGCTGCCACAGAGATCAACAAGTCGCCACCCTTAGAGCAAACTCAGTCTTGGTCGTCCATACGGCTGCCGCCCCCCTCCGCCTCCGGAGTCTCTTCATTGTTCGAGTCCTGTTCCTTCGACCAGCGTTTCATGGCCTGTTGCAATGCCTTGGGGTCAGTGAATATGTGCGATTGTCCTCGATGATTGACACGTAGTTTAGCTGGGTATAACAGGGCATAGTCTAGCCCCATTTCCCGGAGGCGTTTTTTGTGGGGAATAAACTGCTTCCGCTCTTCTTGTACCTTCGCCGTGAAGTCTGGGTATAGGAATATAGCAGACCCCTCGTACTGCAACTGTTGTTTGGCCCTGGCCAGTTTGAGCGCCACTTCTCTGTCACGGTAGTTTAGCAACTTTGCTATATTGGGCCGGGGAGGTGCCCCGGGCTTTGGGCGTGGAGCCAGTGTCCTGTGTGCCCTCTCCACCGTAAACATGCTGGAAAACACTTCGTCTCCCAACAGGGTTGTCAGTAGCTTTTCAACGAAGAGTTCCATGGGGCCTGTGTTCGTACTTTCCGGAAGGCCCATGATGCGTTGGTTGCATCGCCTTCAGCGCGCTTCCAAATCCTCTGTTTTGTTCTGCAGGGCTTGCATCATCCTCTCCATCCTTTTATTCGCCGTATCCAGGTCTGTCTGCGCCTCCTCCACTTCGGTCATTCGTCTTTCAGCCATATCATGGCGCTCTGCATGCTTATCTAGCCGTTCCACCATGCGGTCCATCCTGTAAGACATGGCGTCCATTTTGGTGCCCAGAGCTGAGATGCTGGTTTGTAGGCTCTGCTCCATGGATAGCAGCATGGTTTTAATGTCCGAGTTCGTGCCCTGAGCCTCATCAGTTCTCGACGCTGTCCCATCATCCGTTTGCGGGCTCTGCTGCAGCAATCGTTTTTGTGCAAAGGGCAGCCTTGTTTGGGTCCGGTCTCCTTTGCCCATCTTGTGGCGCTCCCCTGTACTGGTAAGGCAGACGGACTGTCCGGCGTAGTAGTGGAGACCCTTCCACCAGAAGGAACTAGCTTTGCTCTTTGCACAATGTAAAAGCTTCGTTGTGGGCACTGTTCTTCGGGTCCTTGTTGCGCCTTCACCCCGAGGAGTATTCGTCAGGTGTCAGAGGCCAAGCACTACTTCAGTGTGGACTCGGTGCGAGTTATGACGTGCACACGCTCGGCTTCCCTGAGGCACCCGTCCGTGGCGATCACTTACTGGGGGGAACTCCGTATAGGAGATGAAGAAGCCCTCGCACCCCAGGGAGACAAGACAGAAATACCTGTGGCGGGACTACGCACCACAGACCTAGAATCGCCCGTCGGAGCTCCAGGCGGTGGTGCTACCTGCCTCAGTGATGGCTATCCCGTACATTCAGCGCCTGGGCGACGTAACACGACGTGCGGCCGCGGACAGCTTCACAGGCCTACTCGTGTGCCGACGCAGCCCAGCGTGTGCAGAGAGCTATCAAGCACGAAGAAACGCTGGGCGAACCATCATCCGGAGCAGCACCCCCCTCACGGGAGTAGACAATGCGCTGACGAGGTGCTATAGCACCTCGTCAGCGCATTGTCTACTCCCGTGAGGGGGTGCTGCTCCGGATGATGGTTCCGCCCAGCGTTTCTTCAGTGTGTAGCTCTCTGCACACGCTGGGTGCGTCGGACAGCGAGGGTCCGGGCTGTGCCCCTGTCAGCAGCCGCACGTCGTGTTACGTCGCCCAGGCGCTGAATGTACGGGATAGCGCAGGCTAACGGCCTACCGCCCTCGGAGCCCAGACGGGCCGTTTCTCGGTCTGTGGTGCGTAGTCCCGCCACTTCAGGGGTCCCTGCTGTGCACCCCACCTTTAGCAATCCGGGGAAGCAGGAATCTGGAGGCGTTCGTCGCTCTAAACGGTATTAAGTCAGGATAATTGCAATGTGCTCGGCGGAGCAGCGGTCTCAGGCAGCCATGGCGCTTGCTGGCTAGCTCCGCCCCCCTCACCTTCAGTTTATGATGCAATCTCTAAACTGCAAAAGATTGCTGCAGACATTCACCCAGAGACTGGTACATGGACATTTTCGAACTGGATATGGACACTCTTTGTTACTTGGGGCTGGAATTCTATTCTATGTATACTACTGGTAATACTATTTACATGCTGTACTTGTATACAATGTGGTCCTATGCTTTGCTCCATGTGCATCACTGTTTGTATACCTGCCAAAAGAAATATTGCAGATATAAAAACACAGAAAATGTTAAACCAAGAAATTACTGAGATGATGAACATCAATGTACAGGATGCAGATCTAGATTACCCTAGATAGACGAATGTCTTCAGCTAATGCTGAAAGGGTTGTCTGTCATAATTTAGCAGCGATTAGATTAAGTATTAGAAGAAGACATCCTGTATTTAGAGACTATCTTGTCCGTTTTATAGAATCTATTTTGTATTTCTGGCAGCTATTTTGTTTGCCATGTGCTCACCATGTGCTCTGTCCTACCTTCCTGTTAACTGCTCTTAAAATCTGCCTAGAGACAAGATATATTTATCCTCCTCTGCTTTGCACATGCCCAGTACAGCTTACAGCTGTCCCTAACTTGTAACTGTCAGGATGTGTCCACCAGAATTAGCTCACTGCCAGCCCTTCCCACTTGTTGCTAGCACACTCTTTGTATGACCTTGTATGTATTTGAAACCAGTATTCTATACCTTACACCGCCTTTTTTTGAGCCCCTGTGTGGGTATAAAAGGACTAAGCTCCTTCCTGTCAGTGTGCTACTTCATACACTACCGAAGGGTGTTGTGTGAATGTAGTTCCACCTCATGAGGTTTAATAAACTTTGTCTTTTCTATTCCAGCTTCTGTGCCAACTTCTTCCCATTGGTCTAAGGACTCTGTGCAGAGAAGGGCGAATCCCTTGCACTGGTAGGCCTTGCCGAGGCTCACCACCACATATTTATTTATTTATTTTGTGATTTATAGAGCGCCATGGTGACCCAAGGGCATCCCCGCGCTATAAGGATGTGAAATGCAGGACGGGGAGACCAGGAACTATTTGGGGAAGAGGAAGGTTTTGAGTTTTTTACGGAAGAGGGCGTGACTAAGTTCCAGGCGCAGCATGCGAGGAAGAGCGTTCCATTTAGAAGAGGCCTTGACCGAGAAGCGGCGGCCACCGGTACGCGACTTCTTAAATCTTGGGACTGTGGCCAGATGTTCGTTGTCCGAGCGAAGGTTTCTGTGGGCTTTATATGGTGTAATCATATCTTTGAGGGCGGCAGGTCCAGCCCCATTGATGAGTTTGTGCGTGGTGCACAAGGCCTTAAACTCCACTCGCTGGCGAACCGGGAGCCAGTGCAGAGATTTAAGGGCCGGTGTGGTCGGGGCTCTGGGAGGAAGGTTCAGAATGATTCTCGCCGCGGCGTTCTGTGCCCGCTGAAGTTTGGCCAGGGTGGTTTCAGGAGCGCCGAGGTACGCGGCGTTGCCGTAGTCCAGTCGTGCTAGTATGAGCCCTTGGACAAGAAGTTTCCTGGACAGGGGGGGCAGGAGGGGGAGGATCTTATGAATTGAACGGAGAAGGCCGAAGCAGGTCCCCGCGGTCTTGGCTGCCTGGGTCTTCAAGGAGAGGTCCTGCTTCAGCCAGAAGCCCAGTGTTTTGATTTCTGACTTAGGCGTAGGGATGTCCCCGAAGGAATCCGGCCAAACTGAAGGAGGGATGGAGGACCATTTATTGCCCAAAAGCATGATTTCTGTTTTTGTCCCGTTCAGTTTCAGAGAGGATTCGCACATCCAGGTATGTATGTCTTGCAGGCAGTTAAGTAGGATTTCTGGGTTATTGTCCAGCTGGGAAAGAGAGACGACGAGTTGGGTGTCGTCGGCATAATTGACAATTTTTATCCCATAGGGGGTCACCACATCCTCTAACGGGGCCATGTAGACATTAAACAGGGTTGGACTAAGCGAGGACATATGTAGTGGGTAATCGAAAAATGATATAAGGCAGCCAATGAAACGCTGAAATAAGTTACTAGCGTAAAATGTTGAAACAAATGGATGGAATGACGGGTAGAAACGGCAGCCATTGTTAAAGGGCTATAAACAAAAAAAGGTGCTGACCGTCTCACTAAGCCTGCTTGAGATGAATGTAAAGAGAAACCTATATCTGAAGATAGAAAAGACGGGGGACATTGCTAAGTAATTTCAAGCTTGGTGAAGCACATCTAATAAAGACAAAATCATACGAATAGATACTTTAGTTCTATGGATGGGGTTTAAAATTGGGGACACCTAGAAACAGAAGATGTATCTAGAGGTGTAATGAACATGTGCTGAGAATTGTAAATGAAAAAGACCTATCTGGTGTTGTAACAAATCGCTTGATCTTATGGTATTTCTAAGTTTAATCCATGGGAACAGGTGTTGAGTGTAAAAATCCAGTATACTTCTCTGCGTTTCCAGATCTCGTCAGCATCAGAGCCAGGTCTGGTATTGATTTTTTCCAGAATAAGCCATCTGATGTCTTCAGGAGTATGGCCTGATTCAATAAAATGCTTGACTAAGGGCACAGAAGCTTTTCTCGTTCGAATAGCAAACAATGCTCTGCCAAACATATGGAGAAGGGTTGTGATGTTTCCCCTAAAAAACGTGGCTGGCATGGACATAAAAGCAAATATATAATGTTCTTGGTTTTGCAATTGGTAAAAGATTTTAAGCTGATATGTTGGGCATTATATGTATGTGTTAGTGACTATAGAACTATAACACTTCTTGCAATAAAACATTTGTAATTGCCCACTAATACTTTTTGCCCATCAATCGTTTTCTGTATGAAAGGTGTACTGGTACTCATATGGGAATGTACAACATGGTCTCTAAGGCTTTTGTTGCGCCTGTGGGCAAACATGGGGCACTGTAATGTTGCACTCTGTTCACCATTTGCTTTCAAAATATGCCAATGGGCATATATGATTTGACGTATCTTTTAGTTGAAGATAGAATGTCGGTCACACATACCAGTTTTGAAACTCCTGCGGGACGAGAGGTGTTTAATAAATGGTCTCTATTGTAGAAACGAGCCCTTTTTTAGTCTTCACGTACCAATCTCCTGGGGTAACCTCTGGCAATGAATTTGGCTTTCATGGTAACCGATCTAAGACCATGGTCCTTAAATTGGTACAGTTGCGCCTAAACGAAGAAACTGGCCCAATGAAATGCTTTCTTTCCGATTTTTCAGGTGATAACTATTGAAATGTAAGAGAGTGTTCCTGGCTGTGGGCTTGACATACAAATCCACTTCCAATTTGGAATCACAATCTCTGATTTCAATGTCTAGAAATTCTTTTTTCTGTTTGCTCATATTAGCGGTGAATCTAAAATTGATGTCAGAAAGATTGATCCTCTCAAGAAATTCATTGAGGGCATCTGGTTCATCACAACAGACAAAGAAAACGTAATTGATGTATCATGACCAATGGCTTAAAGACTCAAAGAACTACAAGGCGCTTTGGTATTCTATTAACCAGTTTGTCAAACATCTCCCTAGTGACAAAAGGGAAGTCTTCATGACTTTCCTAAACAAGGGTTTAATGGTCTCTAATCTTGTGATCAGTTCTGCAGCAGACTCTTCTTTATTAGCTGCCCATGAATACTGTCGTGGAGTAGCTCTTGGACAACACTCATGGCTACGCCTAACATCCTTCAAGTCAGAGTCACAACAGAGGATTTTGAATCTGCCGTTTTCTGGAACAACTCTTTTCAGGGCTCTTGCCAACGAAGAAACTGCAAGGATGAAAGCAGAAATTGAAACTCTCAAGGCAGTCAACCTAGGGAGCAAAGAATTTTTTTTTGGCCATACCAGTGCTGCTTTCCTTCCCACAGAGGCCAGTCCTCCCCATGGTATCAGAGCTGCAAGCAAAGCAGTGTTCAACAGCAGCACCAGCAACCCTACCAGTCTTACCAACGACGGCAGCCTAGAGTGAGATCTACTATCAATCTGATCAATGGTTCAAACAGCCTTCTGGGTCAAAGCCCTGAATTAATACTTACCCCTGTTACGTTCCCCACGCCGGTGGGGGGCAACATACAACATTACCTGGAAGAGTCGCAAAGTTGTTATCAGAACTCACCCAAAGTTCCTCCCTAAAGTGGTATTGGAAGTCCATGTCAACCGGACAATATCTCTGCCTACATTCTTTCAGAATCTCTCTACTCCAGCGGAAAAAACCCTTCATTCCCCGGCTGTCAGAAGAGTTCTGAAATTGTATTGAGATAAAACTAAGGCCACCCACTAGTCAGAACAATTATGGCCCAGTCAATACAGGGCTGCTACCTCGAAAAAATCCATTTGGCGATGGATAGTGTCTTGCATTTTATTATGCTGTCAAAAAGATAATGAGTCTTCCAGCTAAACGTAATAAACATTCCACTATGGGGAAAGCAGCTACTGCTGCTTTAATGCACACAATTTCCATTCCAGAGATCTGTAAAGCAGCTACCTGAAGATCAGTACATACGCTCACCAAACATTACTGCCTAGATTCTGATGCTAGAACAGACGCTCAAGTAGGGCTTCACTCAGAAATCTCTTTGCTTACATTCTGTGCATGATCCGCTGTCTATTCCACCGCGTTATCTGGGGATGGGCTTGCTACTATATTTCAGTGCGAGAAAAAGAATTGTTTCTGACCTGTAACTCCTTTTCTGTCGAAGGGTTATTTCCATTATAGTCATAAGCAACCCTCCCTCCTCCCAGGTGGATTGAATAGAAGAATTGCCTTATTGCAGATCTTTTAACATAAGCCTTCAAAAAGAACTGAAGTAACTGCCACCTTCTGTGCATGATGGGATACTGGTGGTTTCTGGATTCTTAAAGGCACAGTGACTTGTTTATACATATAATGGTAGCCTATTAGGCTACTCTGTCATGCTCCCTTTATCTGTATCATAATAAGGGTTTGTGAGAGATATTTACACAGCTTGAAACAAAAATTATCTGAAAAAGGCTTTATTCTTGCCCTTTTTTTTATCTCCAAGATAAAGAATATGGCCATTGTAGCCTAGGTAAATAGGCTGCATAATCTGTCTCTCGCTCCTCCTAAGTGTCATTGCAGGCCTTCTTGAAGAAAGGTGAAAATTTACACTTAAGAAAAAAAAATATAAACAAAGATATATATATATATATATATATATATATATATATATATATATATATATATATATATATATATATATATATATATATATATATATATATGCTCCAACCTCCGTTCTCCTCCCGCAATCGCTTTTTCCCTCGATCGCGCTGGATACAGACACGGACCAAACGTAAGATGCTGGTTCAGATTTTATTCAGCTGTCGCCATAACGTTTCGGCACAAAGCCTTGATCACATGACAGCGTAACCACATTTCTCTTGAGTATTTAAAGTGCACAGTGCTATTACGTGATTGGTGCATTTAAAAACACCCACATTGACATAGTAGACAGACTTTACATTACAGGCATATCGTGCATGCACATTTTCAAAGTTCACGATAAACAGTACAAGATAATTTTACAACTACTGTGTATTGCCTTGACTTAGTAGGTATCACTTTTTTAAAACAATATCGGGTTAAATCCCTGATTCTATTCACATTTTTTTTTGTAAACATTTTTTCCTTTTGTTTTCTCACAATTGTAGGCTAAATCCCTTAGTTTTGAACTGTGATACTCCATTTCGAGTCATAGATTCTCCCCCATAAGTTTGGCCTATTCCCCCAACCCGTGTAAAGTGCTTATATGTGCATATAAAAAAGTTTTCATTTTATCACAGTAGGACTGAGCTTTTTTCACATTCTATTCTTGTATCATTTTCATTTTCTAATTTCTATGCTGTACTTTCTCATCATTACTCGTTATTAACAGCTACCCTTCGCTATTCATTTCATGCAGGCATATTTTACTACATGTTCCAACCCATACTGTTTGATTTTATGAGCATTAACCAACCGATTCCACATATTATACGTATCTACCCAGCCGTTTGAACATACTGCAGATATTTTCTCATATAGTCTCCCAATATCCGCCTATGATTTGACCATTCTACTCAAGAGTTGGAATATTTTCATACATTGTCTATTGCCAATCCTATTTGATTATATACAAAAATATGTTATAAAAATATATATATATATATATAAAAATATATGCACATCCACGTACTTTAAAAGTACCCCGCACTCCACACAGATAGTAAAGATCAATACTCCGTCTGTCTCGTCATGATGGATTTTATTCACTGACTATAAGCCAAAAAAGAAAACCCTACGCGTTTCGGCGGGTAACCGCCTTGCTCACGGGTAAAGCCCTACTAGATGGCCATTGCTTTATATTTCGTGCACGTGATCACACATAAACAAACAAAGTGAAAAGTGGACTAACAACGTTTTTAGGGTCAGCCATCTTCGAACGGGTTGAGGTGAAACATAGGTCATAAGCATAATGTTTTGCATTATTATGCTCTATCACAAAACAACAATCAAATCATTAACGTTAATTGTTAGCGCCCATTTCATAACATTTTTCAATTCATTTCTAATTTCAGAAGAAAACGAAAAAACGTGTCTTATGTTACATAATCAGCCCTGACATTTGTGCATTGTTTCGGGTCTTATTTTCGTTCCTCTGATTTGTAAAACAATCAATTAAATACCCTTTGTATGGGAAAATCGAATTAACATTATTAGCTCGGGCAAGGGCATTTTTTATATATATACAAGCCAAATATGATGCAATATTTCAAAAAACGCCCATTCCGACATAATCAGAAGGCATAGATTCTAACAACAACTGCTTAGTCATCTGAATCTAAGATTTTTACATATATCAAACAGGTAATTCCCAAGTGGGTTATTCCGGGATAGGGGGCCAAAAATGAAATTAAATATCAAGTGATTGTATTCAATAGTGCAATTGCTACGTGAGTCATTTCATTGGTATATCAAATATATATTTCCCTATAATTCCCTGTTGGGTAAATAAAGGGTTGGAACATGGTTTTGAATTGAATATCAAATAATACTATTCCAAGACAAAAAAGGAAAGGCTCTTGAACTGTAAGTAATCGGGAATGCCTAAATTTTGATCATGTTGGCACGAACTGGAGGGCACATTTTTATAAACCGCATGATCTAACAAGGTAAAAATGAACTCATTTTCGTATTACAATTGCCCAGTGCAACATTAACCATAATCAATGGATTAATTTGAGGAATTCATCGCATAACATGAGATCATATAATTACAAGTTGAAATTAATAACCATAATACCCAAGTGGGTTAATAGTTGATCCCTAATTCCAAAAATGTATGTGTTCCAACCAAAGTCTCACATATAGTCCATATAGATTATTCTTTCAGTTTTCTTATTTTCTTAGAGTAGGCTCCTGTACCCATTTTTTCAATTTGTTCTAGTCCACGATCTGTATTATATTCCAATCTGAAAAGGAAATGCCCAAAGCTCATTATTTGTTGTAAAAAAAGTTCCACTCTAACCCTATAGCTGGAGGCGACTCCTGTATTATGTTCCTTAAAAACAAGTGCAAGTGATTGAACATTAAAAGCTTTTTGGAGGCAAGTAGACTCAGTATTATACAATTTTATCTCAGAACAGAGCAAAAGAGATAAAAAAAGGGGGGGGGGCAAAACATAAAAGCAAGCACAGCCAAGGATCTATTGTTGAGAGCCCCTAAAAGAGGTTAACAGTTCTAACACAATGAGATCATGTTCAATAGTCATGGGTTTACAGAAATGGGATGATTATTCTCCCAGAAACCATGCCATTTCTTCTTCAGAATTCAACCCTTTGGGGATCTTGGAATCTAAATTAAGAATATATTGGGATTCCAATTGTCTTAATTTGCGAATTCTGTCGCCTCCTCTGTTGCTAGGTGGTATTCTGTCAACAACAAAGAAGCGCAACAGATCACGGTTACTGTGATGAAATTCCTCAAAATGACGTGCAATTGGTGATAATTTGTCCTTGTTTTGGACTGCTCTCATATGTTCTAACACCCGTTTTTTGGCTGCAAACATTGCTGCCCACATATTTCTTAGAACATGGACATGTTAGAACATAGACGCAGTGATCCGAAACACAGGTCAGATGTTTGTCGATTGTTTTTTCCACATTTTCTACCGGGTAAAAGACTTTTTTGATGTTGCAGCTAAATTTGCAGGCCTTACAGGCCATGCAGGTATAGAATCCCTTGATGTCCAAAGGGGATTCTTTTTTTCTCACAGTGTCATTGCTGCACACCTTGTCTTTGAGGGATTGTCCCTTTCTGAAAGTGATGCTGGGAAAGTCTGGAACTACATCTTCCAGGGTTGTTTCTGATTTTAACACTTTCCAGTGCTTAGCTAAGCATTGTCTAACCCTCACAGACCCAGAGTTATAAGTGGAAATATATCTGACATTGGTGGTATCTAATTTGGTACTGGAAGACTCCAGCAACTCAGTCTGTGAAAATTGGCTGGCCTTGAGTCTAGAAAGTCTCACTACATCTTTATTGTACCCTCGTTCAATAAATCTGTTAGTCATTAAATCACATTCTTTTTCAAAATCTGCCTGTGTTCCGCAGTTCCTTCGGGCCCGAAGGAACTCCCCGTAGGGGATACTGCGGATAAGCATTGGAGGGTGACTGCTTTCTGTATGCAACAATGTGTTGCCTGCAGTTTCTTTTCTGTACAAGGTCGATACCAATTTCTCATCAAGCACCGTTATCTCCAAATCTAGAAATTTGGCATTGGTTCTGCTTATTGAGCTTTCAAATTTTAGATTCCATTCGTTGTTGTTTAGAATATTTACAAATGATTCAGCTTGCTCCACACTGCCATTCCAAATTAGGAATAAATCATCGATGTATCTCAGCCAAAGTATCACATGGCTGAGATACAGATAGATGCCTCATGGGCACTGTCTGCTCCCATCTGCCCATGAATAGGTTGGCAAAAATTGGGAGCAAAGCAAGTGCCCATGGCAGTGCCCTGTTTCTGTATATAAAAGTTCCCATCAAAAATAAAAAAAATATTTTCCAGACAAAAATACATCATTTGTACAATCATCTCATTGTGTTGTTGAAATGAGATGGATCTCGATTTTAGGTAATGTTCACACGCTTTGACACCATCTGCATGCTTGATTGAGGTGTACAGGCAACATACGTCCAAAGTTATGAAGAGAAAAGTCTCCCTCCAAACTACACCTTCAATCTTTTTTAGAAAATCACGACTGTCCTTCAAATATGATGGCAGTGTTTCAACATATTGGCGCAGAAAGAAGTCGATATACTTGGAACTATTCTCTAGTAATGAGTTCATGGAGGAGACTATCGGTCTCCCAGGTGGTCTAGTTGGATTTTTATGCAGCTTAAGCAGCAAGTACAGTATGGCAATTTTGGGGTTTTTGTTTAAAAGGAAGGCATACTCATCATACTCTAATAGTCCATTCTTGTGCCATTCCTTTAACATGCCATAATAGATGTTATTAGATTCTTCAATACGAGTTTTTGGTACTGGTTCATAACAATCATGATTGCTCAGTTGACTAGAGCCTTCTGAGATATAGTCAGTTAGATTCAGGACAACAACATTTCCACCCTTATCACTCTGGCGGATCACTATGTTGTTGTCCTGTTTTAAGGACTTGATGGCTAGTCTCTGAGCTTTGGTTAAATTGTCCTTTGACCAGGCCTTACTTTTAGCTATAGTTTTGACCATTCTACTCAAGAGTTGGAATATTTTCATACATTGTCTATTGCCAATCCTATTTGATTATATACAAAAATATGTTATAAAAATATATATATATATAAAAATATATGGGTACATATCCTTTAATTTCATCTATATACACTATTTACATGCTGTTATCATTTTTCAATTTTTCATGACAATGTATTATATCAGTTCATTTTCTCTCTTGTTTGTTTTATTTGTGTAAACACGTATAAAGGTCCTCAGTTACGTTCAAACCTGCAGGCTGTTTGCTGTTAAACTTTAATATGTAGTTGGTCTCCATTTTGCGTAGTTTCGTTTCCCTATTTCCTCCCCTCCTGCTAGCTGTGATGGCATCTACTACATAGTTTATTAGTTCCTTGTTGTTACTTTGGTGGTGTGTTTTGAAGTGACGTGCTACTGGGTAGGTATTGTCTTGTGTTGTTATGGCCCTTAAATGTTGCAAAATTCTTCTGTGTACGGGGAGCTTTGTGCTCCCCACATATTTTAGTTTGCATGGGCACTCCAGGATGTATACGGCGTAATCCGTCTTACATGTTAGTACCTTAGTGATACGATGTTCTCGTTCACTAAATCCATCCTTATATACCTTTTTATTGACAGCATGTACACAGGCCTTACAGGTCTTACACTTAAAAAAGCCTTGATTGTTTTTGTACCATGAGGTGCTGTCAAGTATTTCAGGGCATGTCACTACCACTCTGTCCCTCATGTTAGGAGCCTTACTGAATGTTAGGGATGCCTTTTTGGGGAGGTTCTGGCCTATGATGGGATCATTATTGACTATTGGCCAGTTTTTGTTTATTATTTTACGCACTTCTCTATGCTGATTGCAGTAACCCATTATTATCCGAAACGGTTCTGCTGATGTTTTGCCTACATTGTCTGTGTTAATCTGAGTATTTGATATCTCAGCCGAGATATCTTTGCTACCCAATAATTCCATAAGGTCTTTGACCATTGATTTCTGGATTGCTTGTTTAATTTTAGTTTCAT
Organism: Lissotriton vulgaris; assembly: GCF_964263255.1. Lineage (NCBI taxonomy): Eukaryota > Metazoa > Chordata > Amphibia > Caudata > Salamandridae > Lissotriton > Lissotriton vulgaris. Next base: position 3,527 of record NW_028242496.1, on the reverse strand, counting down.
GGTACCCTCGTTCCAAAAATCTTTGAGTGCAGGAATCCTGAGCTTTCTTCAATTCATCTGGTTCACTACATAACCTCCGAAGTCTTAGCATCTCACCATACGGAATGCTCCGTATCAGATGGGCTGGGTGAGTGCTTGCTACTGGCATGTAGGATTGTGTTTCCTGCAGTAGATTTTTGGTATAATCTACTTGCTAACTTATTGTCGTGGGTGTATATCTCGATGTCTAGGAAGGGGACCTGCGTCTGGCTCATTGAGAACGTAAAATTAATGTTTAGATTATTTTTGTTTATGTTCTCTATGAATACTTCCGCCTCCCCCCGTGTACCTCTCCACACAACAAACAAATTGTCGATAAAGCGGTACCACGCTACAATATTTTCCTTCATCTCCTTTTTCAAAGTTGGTTCTGAGGACCAGTTCTTCCCAAGCCCCCATGTGTAAACACGCTACGCATTGTGAAAAACTGGCCCCATTGCCACTCCCTGACGTTGACGATATATGAGATTATTAAATATGAACACATTGTGTTCCAAACAGTAGGTTAATATTTTTATATATATATATATATATATCGCAGAGCAAGCGAAGAAGGAAACTTTGGTATTTGCATATATATATTATGCGTTGTGCCTGCTCGAAATAAATAGACTGCACAAAAATTGGACCGTGTCTGCGTCTTTCTAGGGTGTGGGAGGACGCCGCACCTGTGTAGAAACTCGAACGTGGATTTCGTGGATATATATATATATATATATATATATATATATATATATATTCCAACGTAAAAGGGTGTCCCTTCAAAGGAAGCCAAACACGCATTGAGGGAAATACATCAGCGCTTTATTGCAAGAGCAGCAGCTACTATACCAGGTCTCTTCACAGCAGTTCTTATGACTGACCCGACGCGTTTCGCGCACACCTGCCCTTAATCATGGGTCTTGAAAGACACTTGCATCACCTTCCAACGCTTTTGAATCCTAATGACCCGCCCCAGTGGGCGTAGACAGTACCAATGCCTGCTGGTCATCTTAGTTAATGTCTCTTCAGTGAGTGGTGCCTGCCGTGCTTATGATAATCAAAATAAATCCCCAGTGAGTGGTGAAGTAGTCCATAAAATCGAAGTTGCTCCGTAGAACCCTTACTGCGCCCCTCATGCCCTTTAACCTGCTTAACTCCACTCGGCATTTGCAGAGGTCCGATGATACGGTAGGGCTTCCTTCACGGCTAGACTGGCCGTACAAATTCCAACGTAAAAGGGTGTCCCTTCAAAGGAAGCCAAACACGCAGTGAGGGATATACATCAGCGCTTTATTGCAAGAGCAGCAGCTACAATACCAGGTCTCTTCACAGCAGTTCTTATGACACCCTTTTACGTTGGAATTTGTACGGCCAGTCTAGCCGTGAAGGAAGCCCTACCGTATCATCGGACCTCTGCAAATGGCGAGTGGAGTTAAGCAGGTTAAAGGGCATGAGGGGCGCAGCAAGGTTTCCACGGAGCAACTTCGATTTTATGGACTACTTCACCACTCACTGGGGATTTATTTTGATTATCATAAGCACGGCAGGCACCACTCACTGAAGAGACATTAACTACGATGTCCAGCAGGCATTGGTACTGTCTACGCCCACTGGGGCGGGTCATTAGGATTCAAAAGCGTTGGAAGGTGATGCAAGTGTCTTTCAAGACCCATGATTAAGCGCAGGTGTGCGCGAAACGCGTCGGGTCAGTCATAAGAACTGCTGTGAAGAGACCTGGTATCGTAGCTGCTGCTCTTGCAATAAAGTGCTGATGTATTTCCCTCACTGCGTGTTTGGCGTCCTTTGAAGGGACACCCTTTTACGTTGGAATATATATATATATATATATATATATATATATATATATATATATATATATATATATATATATATATATACAAATACCAAAGTTTCCTTCTTCGCTTGCTCTGCGCTCGGGACCCACGCCTCCACGCCAACAAAGGAAAGGAACGGACCACAGAAATCAGCAAATGTGGTTTATTAGTCTTTCACAGAACCATCAGCGACGCGTTTCGAGTACAAGTACCCTTGATCACGCTGCGACTTACTGAACATTCACTAGCTTTTTTAATACATTACTAATCCTCCGTTACCACCCCCTGGTGGTAACCTCCAGTGTTGTGTGAATAATACCAAGTGAGGAAAGACTATTGCTGACACATAGAAAAATAAGCTTAATGCACATGAAAAATACAGTTTTTGGATAAAATCCAACAATGATGCGGGTAATGGCTAAAAATGCTCATAACACACTACAATACAACTAGGTTAAAATCCAGAAGTAAAAATAGGTCAATGAATCCTAGTAGTGCAAAATGGCATAATGCCTGAATGGTTAGAGTGATCGATTGATCAGGAAAACATCACATCTCAATGGAAGGAATTAAATCATCATGTGCAAATAGCAAAATTGAAATAGCAGCAATAGATCAAAAAAGTGCAAATAATTGAACAAAGTGCAAAGAGTGAATATGAGGAGTTTCTCTACTCATATGCAGGAAGTAGCGCATTATCATATGGTTGAACATACTATACAGAATATAAATGCATCCTAAAACCCAGGTCCCTGAGCTAGTAAGCAAATTATACCATAAATAGTAACGATGTAAAAATCCCATATAATTAAAACTAGTATCAAAAGAATTCCTTATGAAAACATTAAAAATGGGTCTATATCTAAAAAGCATTATATCCCATATGAAGATTCATATATGGTTTCAGCACCGTAACAAAAACACACAATATATACAGAACATCTGATCAAAATTGATAAATGACAACAAGACGCAAAGTACCATGAAAATATACAATCAGCATAGGGTCTTAAAACCAGAGCATTATAGTTGTACAGATCGCAAATAGGGAACCTAACTTGCGAACTGCTGCTGTAGTAATAATACATATCTTTATAAAGGTGGGCAGGTGGCTATGTGTTAGAGGGGCTCTAGTATATGTTACTCTAGGAAGTGATGTAACTCTTCAATATTGTTGAGCCCGTTGGGCCAACGACTGTCGAGCTCTAGAATGAACCGTGCTTCCAACTTTCTAAGTGCCAATTCTCTATTTCCACCTTTTCTCAGCACTGGAACAGATCCGATCACAAAATAATTTAGGCAAGATAAGTCTTTTTTGTGAAATAAATTAAAATGCCTTGCGACCGGATAAGCTGAATCATTATGCAGTATTGCCCGTAAATGTTGTAAAATACGGACATGCACCTGGAGCTTGGTACTGCCCACATACCTAAGCCCACAGGTGCAAGTTAAAACATAGACTGCATAATCCGTTTTACAGGAAAAATTACCCTGGATGGTTTTAGGTAAAGTGCTGAAGGGAGTATTATAATGTACAGTGGAAATACCAAAATTGCAAGCCCTACAACTCGAACATTTGAAAAAGCCCCTGGTAGGTCTTAACCAGGGTGCTTTGGCTTTCAGCTCAGGGGCGGGTGTGTATATATATATCCAAAACCTCCAAAATCTCCA